>NC_051055.1:19824103-20158103 GCF_904848185.1 Acanthopagrus latus
TCACGTTGCCTGCAACTTAGCCCACTCCTGACAGTGCAGACCGCGGGATTTACAGAAAAAAAAAATAATAATAACGACGATTAATAATCTGCACACCTCGGCCTCCTCCTGCGATTCAATGCTGAATGGTAAATTTTCCCACCTATTTTCCGCGGGCCTATAATTAGCGACCGCAACGTCTATTATGCAAATGAAAGCCCTTATAATAGCCCGTTTTTGAAGCTCTCCCTGCAGGTGTTCGGGACTTCAAATATCTGTCGTTGTGTGCGCGAATGATCGGCCACTTATGGGAACGATCGGGAGTTATTTCTGTGATTCGGCGTGTGATTTGTGTCCCAGTCCACTGAGGTTTTTTTTTTTTTTCCCCTCCGCCGGCCGCTTGATGCTTGCTAGGCGTCCATTTTCCGCCGTGCAGCCTCTGCAGGCAGGCAGGCAGCAGGGTGATGTGTGTGTGTAGCTGACTCTGTTAATGAATGCACCGCAGTCCGCATCACTATACTTGAGCCGTGCAGGCTCTCAGCCTCTGAGCTCCTGCAGCTGGACTCCTCACGGTCGCAGGGGGGCCCCCCAGCATCTCCGCGCTGGACCGGGGCCACATCACGTTATCTGATGCCTCGTGAGATTCGTTTTTTTTTTTTTCTTTTTCTATTCAGCGGCTCCTCTCGTCTCTCCTCTCGCGCTCTCGTGCGCTCTGACACAATCCAGAGGTAAAAGGGCACCAAACATCTGGCAGCCCATCAATCATTCATATTTTTTTTTTCTTTCATCACAGACTCGGATCACATCTGGGCTAAAAAGGTGGAGGGGAGACGTCTTGAGTTGGAGACAGAGCGTGCACTGCAGCATTCAGGAGTTACCCTGCACTGCCAGGGAGCAAGGTGGTGAGTTGTACCTGTCTCTCCTGGGGCTGCAGGTGCAACTCTCAGAGATGATGAGCTTCAGATGCGAAACAAGCAAATGTGGTCACTTGCTGTTAATGACTTTGAAGCACAAGCTGTTCCCCATCTGAGCTGAGCTTTTGATTCAAGGTGCTGTGTCTCCTCAGGAGGAAAGTGTCCATCAGCTCCCGTCGAATGCTGATCCAAAATGTTTCCTCTCACTTGATGTTGATGCAGTTTCGCAGGGACTTACTTCTGAAGTTGAGCCTAGCTTATATTTGGTTGGTTATGGAGTGGTAAATAGTGTTAATAGTGTTTTTTGTTTATGTCGTAAGAATAGCAGGTGATCAGTGAGCTGATAGGCCTGTTGGTTGATAAGAACCTTGAATGAATCACCTGCCAGAGACGCATCAGTCAACGTGTTGAGTCCACGTGAACCAGCTGAACTCTAGTTTGCAATATAACTGCGGGATCCTGGCTAGTTTACGTTTAATGTTCAACACATTGTTTCACCTTAAAGGATAAGTTCACTCAAAAATGAGAATTCACTCATAACCCACTCACCCTCACGTCGATGGAAAGGCAGGTGAGGTTTTGTAGCCATCAAAACATTTCTGGTGCAAAGCAGCGTTGCAGCGTTCTCCTAAACAGCTGTGGTAGATTTTGAACGAGGACAAACAACCACAAAAGAAATATAGAATGGCTCTAAACAGCTCGTCCGTCATGATCCAGATCTCAGAGGGCCCTGAGATCTGAAACTGATTGAGCCGAAAACTTCACTGTGGCTGCTAAGCTAAAAGCGTTGGCATGGACACCTTGTTGCAGTTTCCAGAGACTTGGATCACTCCATGCATGGGGCCATTTTACATTTTTTCATTGGTTGCTTTTTATAGTCTCCAGTAGCTTCAGTTAGCACAAAACTTCACTCCACTTGATGAGTATGCATGAGTAGAAAATGGCTGACTTTCCATTTATGGTGAACTTACCCTTTAAATGACACGGACAGCTGAGTAATGTGCAGCGTTATGTCAAACCTGAAGCGAAAAAGTGTCTCTTCTTCGCATCATGAGGCTCACATCTCCATCAGCGATCGGCGAATCTGTCAGTGAGGTGTGGCTGACCCCGCCGTCTGTTGGTCACGCCCACTCAGCCCCTCCGCCTCCCACGTGCTGAACGCCGCTTGAACTGCATGTGTGATGTGTGCGTGGCCTTGATGGTTGTCTCTGTGGATATTGGATTACTTTCAAAACTCCTCAGCTGGCTCAGAGATCTGCTGTTTACGCTGTAAGGTGACTCATTGCAGTCAATACTGGTGCGTAGCCCACACAGGCAGGGGCTGTGTTTTTAACGCTGGCCAAATCATAATCGTCTAATAAGCCGGCAGTTGATAGCAAATCGGAAAGAGAGTCTGTAACTTCAGGAGCGTTTCTGCTCGTTTTCGCTTCAGTCTTTCACACAGTTGCTTCATGGCTTGTAGGCCGGTCAGGTCCATTCATTCGCTCTGTGCTTCTCTCTCTCAGAAGAGAGGCAATTCTGCAACGATCATCACATCTGTCATGTAGCTATTGTTCTGAGGATCAATGCCTTTGCTGCAATTTTCCTGATGTTCTCCAGTAAAGCTTCACAGTGTTCCCTCCTCTCCTCAGACGGGGGCCTCAGGAGGAAACACACCATTGTGTGAGAGGAGCAGGCACAGATGTCTTCATTTAAATATGATATCAAGGTCCCATAACTGTTCTAATTATCAAGACACCATCATCCAGTCTCATGGCTGTGTGACTTCTGAACTGTGCTCCAACGACTCCTGCGTATTTATCACAGGCGAAGACAGTCTGAACCAACAATTGTGTCTAAAGGAGAGAAAATCAAACACAGACTTCCTGTATTTGCAGATTCAGTACACAACGTTGCTTATAATTCCAGCGGGCGAAGCTTTTATCCAGAGCTTTTCTAATTGACTCCTGTCTCAATGGCCGTGACCCGTGCATCAATTAACCTCCAGCTTTGGTGTTTTTAAGTGCTTTCGCTCAAGCAAGCGCAGCCTCTGAGAGCGCGGTCCATAAGAGCCGGTGATTGAACCATATCGTGTCAGTGATATATTGTAGGCAACCCGTCTGTGCAGAGGCAGGCAGCATAAACATACAGCAGACACAGTGTTTGCATGTCTGACAGGCGAGCGTGCTCACTGGACTGGAGGTGCACAATATGGGACCCGTGACCCGACCTCTCATTACATCATCAACACAGTCTATAGGTGTGTGAGAGTCTCAGTCATGTCAAAGAAACATTAAGTCCATCAGCCCATTTCAAGGGTTAGGGCTAGGGCCAAAATACTCTCTGAAGTGATGGTAATGTAAATCAGTTTGATATGAATAAATAGAATAAATACAATGGCACTCAGTAGAGCGCATACCTCCGCCTAGGCCCAACAGTCCCCTTTACTTCAATCAAGCCAAATCCAGTATCAAACAGAACATATTTAAATCTGCTACACCCGCATTATTATTTGGATCTGCATTAAATCATACGCATTCATAGATACCAGCCACCTAAATATAAGGAAATAATAAATAATAGGAAAAATGTACAAAAATGTTGGAAAAATGAATCATGGATTTGGAGTTGAAAGCCAGAGGGAAAAAGCTCTGACGTGGACCTTAAGCTTTCTCGCTGAGCTTTAGTCGAGAAGATCAACACCACACTCATGTTAGTATGCTAACTATGGCGCTAAAGCCTGGGGACGAGTAGCTTAGCCTAGCGTAAAGTCTAGAAACTAAAGAGTCAAGCAACATATAGAACATATTTAAATCTGTGATATCCAAATTTCTATTTGGATCAGCATCAAATCGGACTAACTCATCGATACCGGCCATCTAAACACAGCTGATTTTTCTCTTCAAGATAATTGCAGTACTCCCTGAAAATGTCTGAAAATGTCTGAAAATGTCGAAAAAAGGCAGTGTTTCACAATGGTAAAGAAAGATTCCTGAAAGATTCGCGAGTCAGACACCGCTGAAGACATGACCTGCTTGGTGGACTCACCTGCTAACTGGTCTGTTGACCAAATCATCTGTTACTAGATTGGCAGAAAATTCATTGAGAATAATATTGATTTGACTTTTTCTGGAGCTTTCAGACATATTTCACAGTCTTATCCAGCAGAAGAAGCTCAGTTGCAATTTTGTAATAAACTCTACTCACTAAATTATGCCGTGAGATCGGTGTCAGGATTAAATCCAAAATCCAAAATCGATGGAAGTGAGCACTCGGTTTGTTTCTCTCAGTATTATTTTTCTCTCCAACCTCACCTACTTGCACACATACTAGCACATGTCCGAGGAAAAACAAAAACACTTGCAGCAACATGTGTGCTGCCACACACACACACACACACACACACACACACACACACAGTGCAGACGAGGAAACTCAAGCTGTTGTAAAGTATCCGTCTGCCATCTAGTGACTCTGATTTTTGTTGTTGTGCTCTACAATTTGTTCCCAACTGACTGGTGAAATATTGTTGGTAAATCTTAAATAAATTATTCAAATTGGCCATATGGTCATGGTATGGTCCCAAAACAATATGGTGGCTGCATCACACTTGATGCTGTGGAGCCTGTCGTTTTAAAGAGGAACAAAATAATGATCTGTTGATCTTTACAAAAAACAAACATCGCTGTGATACTAAAACTGAATTGTGGATTAGGAGAATCGTGACACTAAAGCTCTTAAGTTGACCTCCAGTTGAAAATTTTTTTGATAATTTGTACTAAACAAGCTCTCTCACTGTATGCTAAATATTGAACTATTAGGTTAGCCTAGCTTAAAGACTGGACACTGAGGAGAAACAATTAGCCAAGCATTGCCCGGAGGTAACTACTTCCGTTTGCCTGCAACTGTAAAAAACACAAGGTCAAAACACAAGGACTGAAATGCTCGAGCAACAAATTGTGTGTTTTTAAAAGGAGTTTTATGCTGGTAATATTTCTTGACAAGACAAGACTCCAGGAAGTCATCGCGTCCGGGCCAAGAAATATGAAACTGGAGCCAGATGGCGGCTAGCTTAGCTTGGCTGGCTGAAACTGAGAGACTGAGAGTGACAGTGAAATTCTCATGTTTCTTCAACAAGAGGAACATGTCAAAATATTTATATTATTCATTTATTAAATTCACAAAACAAAACATTTGTTTGTATAATGAATTTGTCAAGCAAAGCTGCTAAACATGTTCTGCTCCCAGCTTCTCAGTTATGAGCTGCTGTCGTTGTAAACTGAATAGTTTAAACAGTTTGTTTTTCATATTATTTATGACCTCTTACATGAAGGCCTTGACGTTTTTCCTGAGTAACGTTGATTTCTGAAAATATCATTTCTTTCCCCAGTTAATTTCTCCATCCTGTGCTTCACTTTCATGGCAAGATACTAAACTAATATGATGCTTCTTCCTGTATAAAAACCATAAATCTAAAGCGCCTTCATGGGTTAAATCTGCTTCCAGAGAGAGAGAGAGAGAGAGAACTTTACTCAGTGAATCATGTTGTCTTTATGCATGTGCATGGTTGCACGTGCGCATGTGTTTAAGCATATGTTCATGGGTTCATGAGCGTCAGGTCATCCAGAGACACTTTATTTTGGGAGCCTCTTAGACCAAGGTGTTACTGTCACTGCCTCCTCGGGCTGTTCTGCTCACACAGGCACAGTCTTGGTCACATGCAGACTGAGGATCTTGGTGGACTCCTCACATGAGCTTAATGGCAATTCAGCTACGCTTTGAAGTGCCTTTTAAAGATGACCTATTTTATGATTTTACTGTCATCATTTTGACAGTTGTGAGGCTTTGAGGCTGCATATGTGCTTCCATGCCAAGGGTTTGTTTTGCGTGTTGCTCTTTTTTCTGTGCACCTGCGTGTGTGTGTGTCTGTGCTGGCATGCATGTGGAGATGTAAATGTGTGTGTGTGTGTGTATGTGTGCCAGCTGTGGGATCTCAGAAATGAGCTCAGGTGTGTTTTTTCTCTCATGATTAAGGAGAGAAATCCTCTCAGCTCAAGAGTGACTGCTCTCAGTATTTAGGCATGTTTTCTTACTGTTCCCTGCTGCCATCAAGCACTCAGAATAGAATACGCTGCTTGTATTTTTAGAGCTGTCATCATAAGTAGGCCTAGTGCATTTTTTTTTCTTCGTCTTCTGCTTCTGGTCAAGCAATCAGCATTAGCTTATGTCATTCTTTACCAAATGCGTTTCCTCTCCTGGACATGCAACAGTCCACGTGGCGCGACTCGCTGTATCCACACTGAAGATCTTCCCACATGCCCACACGGGACCGCCGACTTTCACATGTGTGGAAAAAACTTATTATGGATGTCATCATTTATTCAACAAGCAGTTTGGTAGTTGATTTATGCAATGAATAGCTAATGGAGCAGCTGCTATGGAATTCAAATCTCCCGTGTGATTTATGGCTGCATTATTGGAGCCACAACTCACTGTATTTATTCATTACATTTCATACGAGCCGCTTTGTCATGCCCGGGAATGAGTCACGCAGGTAGATCTGATTACATCTGAAGTTTTCTGACAAGTGAGGGCCTGGTCCCGTAATGGTCCCTGTAGCAGCTAGCTCCCGGAGCTAAGCTCTTGGCCTTTGTTGCCACAGCACATCCTGCTGCGGCTAACAGGCCTCTGGCCGGCACAGAGTCCTGAGCGTTGCAAACAAACTAGGGGGAGGAAGGGAGAGGACGCCTTGAATAGGGGAAAAGGAAATTATTTACTCGTATTAAATTCATCCTAATGTAAAGCAAACATTTTTCACCGCTCCTGCCAAATCTGTTGCCATTAGGGACCCTATGAAAATTACCGAGGTAGCAATGAGGGAACGAACCTTCTGTTGTTTGTGAAAATAGAAAGGCTCTCCTGATGGTTGTCAGAAGAGTACTGCATGGATTTAGCATCGCACTCATAACATTTGAATACAGTTAGATACGGATGTAAAGTATTAATGCAGCAGAACCACAGATATCATCTTTCTTCAAGTCAGCACAGTTTCCAAATCAATCCTGTTGTATTTTCAAAAAATGATATCAAACTTGTTTAAAAGTTGTTGACACGCTCAGACTAGGAGAGGAACATTGGTTCAGATTGACGCCACACTACCTGAGATGTGCAACCTGATGTACAGCTCATAAACTTCCCACATGCATCGCATATTGCCACAACGTTTTCTTGCTGCAGCGCTTCAGCGGTATGTCGCCTGTGTTTGCAACAAAGAAAAGAAACACATTTATGAGCTGATAAGCAGAACTGTAATTCAAACTTCTTGGAGGTACTCGATATTTGACACCGTGGATTCAGTTCCACGTTGGAATCAGATAACTGGTGTTATGCTAGTAGCGGCTAATGTAGCCTCAAGCAGAGGTGAGGAGTGGCTTTCAAAGGTCTGGTCACTTTTCTAACTATTATTGAATTTGTAGGCTTCAGTCCCAACCGATGCTGACTTAAGTGACAGTCATACGTAGTTATTACCATCGCAACCACGCTGCCTTTCTGCCAAGATCAGCATCACTAGCATGGATTACAGTAGCTAAAGCACTGATATTAGTTGGGATATGAATAGCACGAGTCTGAGCCGTCACTCCAACAGATGTTCTTCTTTTGTATTGAGGGGCCACAGAGACCTTACACGGTCAAGCTGTGACCTGTACTGTACATTTACGGCCACTAGACAACTTCTCCGCTAAACGTTCCTCTCTGCTCCGATCGCTAACACAAGCCATGCTGCTTTTACACCCCCTATTGAAGGATGACATTATTCCATATTAGCAACAGCTTTAATAATAGTTGTGTGACTTTGAGCACAACATCAATTAATTTGTCAGAGGAATATTTGGGGAACAGTGTGGCTCAACAACATTGTCAGGAAAAGACTGAAATGTCGAGCGAAGACACTGGAGGTTTCTGATGGTAGGGACTTGAAGTAGTGAGGGTGGGGGGACGGCAGAGAGCTACAGTGTCCACCAAACATTCAAACAGAAGTAACTACGACTGTTACTTCTACAACTAATGTCGTACAATTTTTGACTTACTCCTGGGTACGGCAAACTAGGTGTTCTCCCTTAGCAGGCTCTTGGACTACAACGTCAGAAAGTGTCGAGATAGAATCACGCATGCACAGTGCGGAGCTTTCTTTTCTTGAACACTTTAGCCCTCCCCTGAACTGTCACTGTTTAAAGTCCTTAGTTTCAGTCAGTGCCCCTGTAAATCACCTCCACACTGCTTCCCCTGTTTTGAAATAGACTTCCGGCTGTCCTGGAGGCTGTGCTCAGTCCAAGATTGGTGTCCTGCCCTGTTAATCGTGATGACTCACTAATGTTATTGTATTGTAAAAACACCAGGTACAATGATACGGTGATGTGTTGCCCTCTATGTTTTTAGAGCTACTTTCAAATTAAGGCCATATTCTACAAATTACACCTTTAATATCTCTTTGATGTAACCATGAAATATGTTGCAAAGGGAGGCAGAAGTAAAATATAAATTTAAATTCAATTCTATCCAGTTTAGTTCTGTACCCCCCCCCACACACACACACTAATAACCATTTAGTTAAACTCACACACTTTCGTTCATTTTTCCTGCCCTCTTGTTCTTTCACGCTCTCGTGCTCCCATTCCCCTCGTTCCCCTCGTTCCTTTCTTAATTATTGGTGGAGAATAGAAATTACAGATAATTAAATGACAATTATGATCTCCTACACAGGGGAGCTTTTGCTAAGGGGAATAACTTAGTAGGTTATTGTTAAGGTCATTCATTAAATACTGGAGTCAAAGACCGCACACACACACACGCACACGAATACACACATCTACACACACATTATACTGCATTTTTTTAGGCCTTAGAGATAGTGTAATCCCTTCTGGACATGTATTTTCCTCAGGGAAAGGCAGTATGTTGATGGGGTTGGAAGGTCACACAGATACACACACACACACACACACACACACACACACACACACACACACACACACACATTCACTTGTTTGCTTGCACATATGAACCCACAATGTATAAATAAACCACACAGTGGTGGTGTCATTTGACAGTTTACATAATAAGGAGGCTGAACGCAGAGATACGAAGCTAACTGTCTAACTGAGGGGAGCTGAGGGGAACATTACTGGGATTCAATAAGATTGGACTAGACCCATCCTCAGATGCACTGGAGAGGAAATGTGCACACAGACACACACACACACACACACATAAAACACACATGCACGTGTGCGCACACACACGCGCACACACAACACACCGTCTCTTTCCATCGCTCCTTCTGTCTCTGAGGCAGCTCTGTTTTGGGTCTCACAATGCAAACAGGATGTAACCTATTTTGATCACGGTGCCATATTGCATCATCAAATATTAACAGACTCGACTGCACTGCATTATGTCTGCTAAATAATGTTTGTTGAATAATGTGTGCTGCTTCATCATATCCGTGTGTTCTTTTTTGTCTCAGTTCAGCAACAAACGACACTGACGGAGGGTTTACTTTGTGACGCTCTCTGTTCAGTAACGGATGGCTTGATGTCGTTTACTCGTGTGTGTTTGTGAGCACACGTGCGTGTGTGTGTGTGTGTGTTTGTGTGTGTGTCTGGGGGCATCTGTGCTGCGGACACATAAATCTATTGATAGAGCATTAGCGCACTGGTCTGTCTGTCTCTGTGTCTCTCTGTCTGTCTGGTTTCGGACTTAACACTCATGCTAGTGATCTGAAATATTCCCCCTCATTTCTGCCTCTTTCTTTCCCATCACTGTCCTCTCTCTGCTTTGCTCTCGCTGCCTCTTTCTCCCTCTATCTCTTGCCCCCCCGCCCCCCCCTCCCCACTCGCTCTATGCTGATCCAGACTTTGGAATTCAATGTTGCTATGGTAACAATGTCGGGTTGGTCCTCTCTGCCTCCCCCTCTTGCTCCTCTTATTCAGGCTGGATGCAGTACAACCCGCTCTGGAATCATTCTGTCTTTAGCCTGTAATGCTGTCACTTCTATAATTACTCTGATCTGTTTTAACATCAGTGCACATCCGTAACATTTAAATACGGCATCCGTAGGAGGATTTAACCATTACTTGTTTATTGCAAGTGACAGAAAATTAATCTGCAGGTACTTTCGGAATGAATCCGTAATTTAAAGTTGAAGTTCATCTAAAAATGGAAAGGCAGTCATGATCCAATCACCCTCGTGCCGACGGAAAGTCAGGTGACGTTTGGTGGTTGACAAAACATTTCTGCACTGCAAAACAAGGCTGCAGCCTTCTCCTTATCAACTGAAGAAGATGGGAACTTGTTTTAAAACATGAAAGAAAAACAGGAAACAGAAAATGGCTCCATACCGCTCGAATGATGTCATTTAAGTTTTCGAATATCCCGAGATCCCTTATTGATACGAAGAGACGAGGTTGCTCCTTCAGACGGTGTGAGCTTTTAGCTTAGCAGCTACAGAATACAGCCTGACAAATGTGTGTACAGAACATCTTCTCAAATCGATGTGGGGCTCAAGGAGACTTGGATGACTTGTATAGAGCAATTTTATGTTGCTGTTAGCCTTGTTTTGCCCGGAAATATTTTGTCGACTACGAAACTTCGCCTGACTTTCATCTGCATTGGGGAAAGAAGAAAACACTGAATTTATCCTTTAAGTGGTTTCTCTAGCAACAAGACAGAGCTACAGTCATGTAAGCAGCTCTGTTATACTGTGGGTAGATACAGTTGCACTTTGCACTTTTAAACGCTAGCATCAGCATGCTGACGTGCTCGTAGTGACAATGCTAACAATGTCATTTTAGGCAGGTGTAATGGTTACCTTGTTTGCCATCTCAGCTTAGTGTGTCACCATGCTAACATTATCACAATGTGAACCTGAGGCTGGTGGGAACGTCATTAGTTTTGCAGCTTTTTGGTCAAAATGAAAGTATACAGCATTTTATTATTTAAATTAAATGGAGCTGAATGAGAAGTCAGGGGATCACCACAGGAATCCTAGTGACAACATGAAGAGTAAAAGTCTGGGAATCACAAGGATTACAACTGTAAACAACATAAACGTCCACACAGCGTTTCCTGGCTATATTTCAGTTTGACATTCTGACATTGAGCCTGTTGCTAACATGACTAAAAAATGTGATAAAATTCAGTTTTGACTCCTCAATTGCAGCAATTCACCACTTTATTTGGCCTCATGGGATCTTGAATTGAACATCTTGACTGGAGAAATTTTAGTGGATCATCTTTGCCATGAAGGCAGTGAAAGGTGGCAGTACTCACTATTTCCCTCCCTTTTTTTGTCCCTAGTGGTCCAATGAAAACAGCTTTCTTTTGTAGCAATGAACACACAAAAAACCAACCAGCAAACAAACAAGACATACTGAAGCTGCAGCTGACAATTGCTTTAATCAATTAACCATTTGGTTGATAAAATGCCACAGCGCAGTGAAAAATGCCAGTTACAATTTCCTAAAGACAGAAGCAATGTCTTTAAATCGCCTGTTTTCCCGACTCATTAGCACAAAATACAACACAATCATTTTCAATTTACCATCACATTACACAAGGAAACAAGATGATGGAAGAAGATCATGACAGTATTTCTGCTTGAAAAATGACTTGGACAGTTAATCACTTATCAAGTAGTTATCTTCTGTCAACAGCTAATTGACTGATTGATCATTTCAGCTCTAAAACTGAAGAAAAAACAAAATAATCATCACAATGAATCAATAATGAAACAATCATTAGTGACAAATGATTCTACTTTAATTCATATACTATTAAAACTATTTTCTTTTATCCCTTTTGTTGTCATCTGTTAATTTATTGTCTGATGATAATAGATCAGGTCATGAAGGGTAAAACCTTTGTTTTTCTTTATTTCATGTGCAAACGCAGCAGCAGCAGTGACCACGATGCAAGTTTTCTGCTAACAGAGGACGGACGGACAGCGGGACAAGCGTCCAAGCCACAAACCTCCACCAGCGGCAGCTGTCCACTGAGAAAGACAGAAAGAAAAGAGAGAGAGCGCGCAAGAGAAAGAGGCAAAAGAGAGAGAACGAGTGTAAGAAGGAGCGAGGGGAGCGGGTGAAAACAGTCGATGGATGCTGTCCGGATTGAGGGGACAGCACGTTTCTCACTGACGAGGAAAAGAAAGATTTCAAAATTGAGTCGAAGGATAGAAACTCGCCGTCAGGTAGGAACTTTTTTCAGAACTTTTGAACTTGTGTACACTTTGTCAGTGTCAGTGTTATCAGTGTGAAAGGGAAACTCATTATGGGCCACTGTTAGATGTGTGTGGCGTGTTTGTTCGTGTGCATGTGTTTGTGTATTCATCTCCAGGCCTGCTGATTCCGAGGTGGAGAACAGTGTCAGGGTCATGAATATGGAGCGCAGAGAGATTGGGGAGGGGGGTGTGATCTGTTGTGTTTCACATCAATTCTTTTCTTGTTAAGCAAAGTCAGCAGACTCATCCAACTCTCCTCCAAGGACACATCACACAGCCACTTACGCACCTCCCACATCAACTCGCTCTTGTCTTTTCTCATCGCCCCTCCGCCCCTCACCTCCTCGCACCCCTCATCATCTCACCTGAATGTTCACTGTCTCCTTCAATAAACTGTGATTGTAAACACATCATGTCTTTCTTGTTCTTGAACTCCACAATAATTTGTTTGCTCGCCCTCCCGTTTGTACTCCTGATGTCCATCCTGTTCCTCTTCTCCCTCCTTCTGTCCTCCTCCCATCTTTTTTCTCTGAAGGCATGGTGTGTGAGAAGGGGATCCAGATCCTCCTCACCACCGTGGGGGCATTCGCTGCCTTCGGCCTGATGACGGTGGCTATAGGGACGGACTACTGGCTGTACTCCCGTGCCCTCATCTGCAACAGCACAGCCAACGTCACCCAGGATGATCCCCATAACAAGGACAAGAAGGATCCTGGGGCGCTCACCCACTCTGGACTGTGGAGGATATGCTGCCTGGAAGGTAAAGGAGAAGTTTTTGGGGAAGGATTTTGATCGCTCGGAAAAGTTAGCTTTGGTCGAGGCTTATGATTTTAGTGAAGTAAATCAGGTAAAGCTGATATGTGGCCACACAGCTCGGGTTTCTTTCTAGCCTTTTAATGTTTAATGTGTATCCAAATCTAATCAGATGAGATCCTCTCACCTTTAGGACGTGTAGTGAGCAGAGTCAACCAAAGACTGGAGGAATACTTCAACAATTTGGGAAATGTGCCTATTTTCTCTAGATGAGTGTGAGAGAAGAACATTGTTACCATGAATATGAACGTGTATCCAGCAGCCAGTTAGCTTAGCTTAGCATAAAGATTCAGAACAGGACGAAGCAGCTAGCCTGGCTCTGTCCTGCTAGCACCTCTTAAGGTCCCAATGGTCGGCTGTTGTACATTGTCGGGGCAGTCAGTGACTGTTGGCGCTAGATGGCCCCTGTTGAAGGATCTTTTGCCAAAATAGAATCGGTGGCGGCTGGTCAGTGAGTGTTTGCTTGTTTGTTTGTTTGCACTAAAGCTTCTTGGGAAATGTGATTTCATTGCACTGTATACTGTGCACATGGCTGAAATGACAATAAACCCTCCTGAATTGGATCTTGAAGAAGCAGAGTAGGGAATTCTGGAACAATTCCACCTATTCCCAAGGAGTATTTTCACTATGCTAGGATTTCTAACTTTGACACAATACCTTGTATTGAAATGTGATACAATTTTCAATACCGCAGGGATAAACTGGCATGACATATTTATATATCATTTTAGATCTATGTTAAAATAAAGATATGAGACAAAAGGTACAACTTTTCTTGGCTAACAGCAGAAAACTGCCAAATGATTGTAGTTACTATTAAATATCACACTCTTCACGTCAGGCCTTTAAAAGTAATGTGTGCCAACAAGCATGGCTGGTCCTCAGATGAGAATCAGAGTATCAGAACTGATATGTTCTGATTTTCAACAACACGACTCCCAAGCTGCATGGACACAGAATGAAAAGGTCAAAAACTGCTGCAGGATTTTTTGAGTTGCTAAATAAGCTACCGGTAAGCTAAGCTACCTGGCTGCTAGCTGTAGCTTAGTATTTACAATATGAGACTAAAAGTGGCATCAATCTTCTTTTCTAACTGTCGAGAAAGTGAGTGAGCACGTTTCTCAAAATGTCAAAATATTTCTGCAAGCGTTCTTTCGAGTCTTAATTTTCCTGTCATGTAACAGGGAACGGGGTAATCTTGCTCCTTTTTCTCCCAGCAGAATAATTCAGACGGAGCACACATTAATGTCTCGACTGTCGCAATCGCAAATTCTTTTTGCCTCAGCTGTGATTTGACTATTTAATACACACCAAAGGCTCTGAACACTGGAGGTAGTGACGAATCCAATTTAACTTATCAGCTGCAACTCAACTGAGCTCATTAACATGGGATGAAAACCTCATCGCTCTCTTGGCGACGTGAAAGCTTTTATTTTCTGTCAGTCAACGTGTGTTTTGCTTTTTTTATCATCAGTGTTATTTTAAGACTCTTGCATTGCCGTGATCTCAGTGATCATTATTATCATCAGCATACACACATTCCATTTGCATTTGTAAGAGTGACAAAAAAAACAAAAACAATTTTGCATAATTGTGGTATAATTACATGACACTGAATCGTAGCCCTCACTCAAAATAATCCATTAATCACTGCGTTTGACTCAGTAATTTAATTCGAGGGATGAAACAAAAGGCCCACGGTCAGCCTGACGCACAACGACTTCTCACTCCGAGTCGTTGAGGCTACAGGATCTGGCAGTGGCCGTCTCTCGATCTTCGGTTCGTCGCTGCAACACGAGCTGCTAATCCATTATACATTACACTGCGTGGCTGACACTCAACAGTAAAAGGCTGCGATGGAGTTAACGGCGAAGCAGCCGCGGCCAAAGGGGTGGTGCGAGTTAGCAATCTGTGCCTTTTGCTCACATTCAGACTTCTGTCTCCGGGAAAACCTCTTGGCTCTCCTTATAAAGCATCCCCGGCCCATCCTGGTCTTGGTCATTGTACAAAGCTAATTTGTCCTCATCTCTAAGCTTCCTGATAGCAAAGCAGCCAATTAGAGATAAGCTCCAGCCCTTGCAGCACTGCTGCAGTGCACCCCCACCCACTCCCTCCATTGCCTCACTCTTTCAATTCCTCCGCTTGCTATCCCTCCGTCTCACTCCCCCCAAACACTACATTGAATCTTCTCCTCTTCTTCGCATCCTTGTAGCTTCCTCTCCTTCGGTCCCCTCTCTCACATTGTGGTGCAGTAACGCTGACAGAGTCTTGGCATGGCTTAGAGGTCAAGTATCCTTGATGTCTGTAGAGTATTCGGCCAAGATAGATGCTCTGTAGCCGTGCAGTGATGCAGTGAGGTGTAGCTGGAGCCGAAATGCAGGACATGCTAGCTCTAAAAGATTTATGCCTTTGGGTGGGTGGCACAGTATGCTGTGGATAGAGATGTGCACTGTCCTCTCAGGCTCGTCTGCAGGTCTACTGAAGGTGGGGTCGTACTGGATTACCTGCCAAACATTGCTTACTTCTGTTGAATTTCTGTTCATATAGCACAGAAGTTACCAGCCTTTTACCTGTCCCTTCATCGGCATCAGGTAGCATGTTATCAACATGTCAACTGAACTGATATATAAAAATGGATATTGCTTTAACACATTTTCATGCAACTGATCTCTTAAGGTTGATGCTGTAGCACAACTCAGATTGTCAGAAGTTCAGCCATTTATCTGTCACTGTTAGCTTCTTTTCTATCAGTTATAGCGGCCTGTTCAGCTAGTTTCCAGCTGTTTAAATTATTTAAAGGGATACTCCATCACCAAATCAAAAATACACATTTTCCCTCTGAGGTGTAGCGCTTTTAATCCATCCAGATTGTTTTCGTGTGAGTTGGTGAGTTTTGGAGATATCAGTTGCAAAGTTTATTGTGGAGTGTTTGTTTAGTTATTTGTTTGCTCATTTATTTATTAGTTGAGCCTCTCAAAACCATTCACACACACACATACACACCCTGGCAACTGCAGAAGGGCCCCCTCACTGATACAGCAAACAAAGTCTTCATGTCCTGTAATGAGAAACTGGTCGAGCTGCTGATGTTCTAGATGCAGTAAGTCATTCAGCGATCGGTCCTCCAGCAAACGTGTGATTTTAGAAACTGGAGGGGGAAAACTTACACTAACGTCTAAAAGCTTTGACGGTGTGAACACCGCCTGAAACGGTTCGCTGGGTCCGTGTCTGAGGATGATAACAGCGCCGATCCAAACTGACGTCCCGTCCCTTTGTAATCTGTTTCTTTTCAGACCGACCTGTGGAAATAAAAGAGCTGTGAGAACGAGACCAGCTCGCCCCACATCTGTCCGTGTCTCCCTCCGTCTGTGTCTCTTCATTCCATCACCTCCATCCATCTCTCTCACAATCCACCCATCAGCAACAGTGGTGTGCTGTCATCATCGTGCGTGCATCCCTCCGTTCGTCTGTCTGTCTACATGCAGGACCCCGGCGGGTAGTTACCTGTCTACCTGTGTGTCTGCACACTTGTATGTATTCACGTATGTGTGTGTGTTTGTGTGTGTGGGTGTACTAGTGTTAATTTTGTTAATGGAAATTATGACTAAATACAACTAAATAACTAAACTATGACTCATTTTTCTGTGACTAAGATGAGCCGATGCCGGCAAGGAACAGACGTCTTCAAGCATTATCTGTGACTATATCAACATGCAGTTCTGTTGACGAAGAAAGACGAGGCTACCGAGCTCAAAAGATAAAAACTCTGCCAAAATCTCAAACCAAAAAAAAAAAAAAAGTAGAGAAGATGAAATGTTAGAGAGGCTTTTTTCTTTCAGCACAGTGGCTCTGTTTCCTGCGCCACGTGCATCCTATCAGGACAACATACCATCAGCACAAAATGAGCAGAATCGGGACTCGGAGTCTTATTTCCATTGTTCAGAATGCAAGTTTGTCGTGTTCTTTGGTCAAATTGTTTTATTGCCTGCACCGCTCATATTGTTTTATAATAGAGTTAGAGAGAGTGCTGGGCCCCAGTACTGGTTTAACAATGAATATGCAAATCAAGAACATGGTCCATATCTTACACAGATACCATCAGACCACGAAATGAGGCACTTTCTGCAAAGCTGTGTTCTTGAAGGGGCTGTATTAACACATGTGAGCCGATTGTAACGTGTTGTGAAACCTTCTCGGTTGTGTAAACAAGCCTGTGAACGATTCTTTAAACGAGCCTTTAAAACTGGGAAAAGATGATACAGAGTCTCACATCACAACATGATTATGATATACTGCCCAGCAATAGGTTGATTAACATGATAAAAAAAACCTAACAAGGACTTTTAAAAGCTAGCCAACAAAATTAACACTGGTGTGTATGTATGCGATGTTACTAACTTGCATTTAACCTCTGTGGTGTTGTTATCAGTATGTTGAGGTCTGACATCCGGCACAAACGCCTGAATACAAAAGAGAGATATTCTTACAAATATATGACTGTGCTCAAGTGTCAGTCAGTTTGTCTCTCAGGAGGATATTTGCAGCGCTTTTTTTTTTTCTCACAGCGTCAGTTATGAGCGGCTGTCTTTTGTTGTGTCTGGTCACCCTCCCTGTTTTTCTTCTCTCGTCTCCCAGGAGTGAAGAGAGGAGTGTGTTCTCAGATCAACCACTTCCCAGAGGACGCAGACTTTGACCATGATGGGGCAGAGTACGTCCTACGTAAGTCGACAACAACATCACCAGGCACGGGGGGCGATGAATGGCAGAGGAGCCTGGTTGTGAATAAGAGAGACGGAGAGAGAGCCTGACGCTGATAGAAAGAAAGTGTAAAATTTCATCCTCAGAAGATTCTCTCTGCGAGAAATGAACATGTGACAATGTGTGTGGGAAAAAATCAGGGAAGATGGGGCGCCCTAGTTCATACCCAGTGCCCTGCAGTGATATCTCTCCGCTCTGTGATATGCTACATGTGTGCCTGTGCATACATAAAGAAAAGGCTTGTATTCTGTTTACAATGTTGCAGAGGCATTTTGCTGGCATTTAGGTGGCATTTTCTCTCCCGTGGCCTAGTTGTCCTAGATGAGAGAGGAGTGCTAATGTGTGTGTGTGCGCATGCGTGTGTGTGCGCACGCGTGTGTGTGTGTGTGTGTGTGTGTGTGTGTGTGTGTGTGTGTGTGCATACGTGCGTTTGTGTGTGTGTGTGCGTATGTGGTTGGCAGGCCTGCTGAAAGCACTGAAGGCCACATGGGAAGTTTGATTCAATTGTGTATCTAGAACTGAGTAATTAATTATCTCACTCTCACGTCTTATGTTCATATTTATAACAGAGCAGCTTTCACATTTTTATTTCCTTTGTCCATGTGATTCTGTATCCAAACCAAACCTGGGTTTAGTTATAAAGCAGCTGTCTAAGCTGACTTGGAGTAAACCACCAGTTTTTCTCGAAGTTGTAACCCTCGAGATTTCATCCTCGGTTGATTTGGTGACGCCTGTGGTGAACGAGCACATTTTAACGCTCTAGTTGACAGTCATTGAGCCACACAATGAAAACACATTCTGGGTTCACGCTGTGCACGGCAGCGGCACTTTTCACACAACAGCAGAGCGCAGCCAAATGAGTTTTTGCCAAAAAAAGACGGTATATTGTGAATCTTCAAAATAAAAGTAGGGCGATTACTCTTAATGTTTCTTGAGTCACAATTTCATTGAATTTCATTTCCGCGACAAAAAATATATGAAAATGACGATGTGATTTTTCTTTCTTGAGTCTGTACTAGACAGAGCATGGAGACCTGACTGAAACCCGACAACAATTAAGAATTCACATCTGGGTCTGGGTCGAGTTCAGTGACATCAGTTGACATGGTGTTTTCCGGTTCTCTGCCTTTTCTGTATGAGCTTGTGCGTATAGATAGATTGTCAAAAATATTGAAATATGGATACCAATATTGAATATTTCAAACGTTTTCACCACTCATTCTCCACAATATCGATGCTGATACCAGCTGTACTGTCTCGCTCTCTTCTCTCTGACAGCAAGTGACACACTGTTGCGGTACCTGTATGTTGTAGGCTCGCCTCCTCACACACAGTTATCTTAAATGCTGTTGTGCTGATCACACAGTACACAAGTCTTGTTATATTTATCTTCCACTAAAAATTAAAAAAAAGTTATCCCCTCGAAGTTGTGTTTGATAGTAAGAATTATCCATATTTTTCATGTTATCACATCAAAGTTAGACATTTTCATACTGTGACAGGCAGCACTAATAGATATATAATATATGTAGGCCTGTGTGTGTAGAACAATGCCTTTTCATGGTCATATGCACTGAACATGTCTGTAATCTGGGTAAAGCTGTAACCAAAGTGACAACTGTGTGACAGGGTAACATAAACTCAGTCCTTCAGTTTACATTAACAGCTGCCCAGAATAAACCTCATTAACTTTTGGAGGGGATCTGGATAAAGGGATGGATGCACAAGGCAGAACATTGCAAGACATTTTTCAGATTACTGGTATCTATAAGTGAGTGCAATTTGATGTAGATCCTAGATCTAATAATCTTAAATAATGATTAAGCATTTATGTGTGGTTTAAAGTTTAGAGTGACACAGGGCTATCCAGTTTGATACTGGATTAGGATTGATTGAATTACATGATAGGCCTTTGTGTGTTGTTACACATCTTACCATTATCCAAAAATTGCACTTCCTTGGCCATATTGCAATTTCGATACCATTTCGATTAACTGCGCAGCCAATTGAATCCTTCGGTGGGAAAAATTCTGTTTGTTCTGACTGCAGGACAGTCAGCAGTAAACAGCAAGGCGGATATCAATGAGAACATTTGAAACAGTAACACTAGATTACACCACGTCCTGTGATTCGCTCATGTTTAGGTAGTTTATTAGAGTCAGAGAAGTAATTACAGAATGTAAATACATTGAAAGGCTGTTGCTAAGAAGACAAGATCCAGGAATAGTATCAAACACTGGGCTTGATTTTAGGATCATAACTCTAAGACAATTTCAATTCAAATTCTTTATTGCCATGTCGACACAGCTGATGGGAGCGTTCCTCAGTGCGGCTCTTACAAACAGACAAGAGAACATAAATATAAGTAGATAAAATCTATGACCTTAAAGCAACCATGCAGTTATTCATTCATACGTACATAATATGTGAAGTCATAAAGTGCATAGTGTTGCTGTATTCGTATCAGGCGATAGCTGCTTTGTTCTGTTATCTTCCTACTTTTTAAGTGCTTGTTGGCTAATGCCTGCTCCGCTGCTAAAAGTGCTTTTGTGTCTGAAGATACTGTCACAGAAGTCCGGCGTCGTTTCACACATTCAGTATTTATACATTTTTCTCGTTTTTTTCCCCCCACTGACTGTTATGTCTCTCCTCTGTTCAGGGGTAGTCAGGGCTTCCAACATCTTCCCGATCCTCAGTGCCATCCTGCTGCTGATGGGAGGGGTGTGCATCGCTGCTAGTCGTTTCTATAAGAGCAAACGGAACATCATCCTGGGGGCCGGGATTCTCTTTGTGGCTGCAGGTAACCCGAGATTATTGTATGTGCATGTGTTTGAGAACCAGTCTGGAGAATATGACTCACTATAACAGTTTTGATGCTTTGTTTGGGAGTGTGTGGATTCTTCTGTCAGCTTAATAGAAGTCTTTATATGCAACCCCTCGTCTTGTCGGTCATCTTTATTGGGAATGTCACATATCGTCATGTCAAACAAATGTGTTTATTAGTGTTTGCTCTGTCTGTGTTTATTTAGCTGTTCTGTAAATACCATACTTCTGTGCTCTCTCAGGTCTGAGCAACATCATCGGTGTGATCGTGTACATCTCGGCTGCACTGGGGGACATCTCTCCTAAGAAGGATGAGGACAAGAAGTGGCAGTACTCCTACGGTTGGTCCTTCTACTTCGGAGGCCTGTCCTTCATCATGGCCGAGATGGTGGGGGTGCTGGCCGTCAACATCTACATCGAGAAGAACAAGGAGCTGCGCTGTCGCTCGCGCACCGACATCTTCAAGAGCACCACGCACGCCATGCTCCGCCTGCCCAGCTACCGCTTCCGCCGCCGCTCCCGCTCGTCGTCGCGCTCCACCGACCCCTCGCGCTCCCGGGACCCCTCACCTGTAGGAGGTGGGGGCAAGAACTTCGGCCTGCCCCCCTCTGCGCTGCTCTCCCAGGGGCCCATCTCGGTGTCCACTTTACCGAACCCCCACTCTCGCTCCCACACGGCCCTGGCTGGAGGCGACATCTCCCTCTACACGTTGTCCCGTGACCCCAAACTGGGGGGTTTGCCGCCCATGTATGGAACGGTGGACAGGGCCACGCTCTACCAGCTCCACAACTGCTTCCCAAAGGATGGAGGTGGAGGTGGAGGGGTGATGATGAGCGGCACACTTCCCTCGCTTAAGTCGCACAACCCTTCCAACTCTTCCAACTCCAACGCGCCGATGCCCAACTCGGTGGGCTCCGGCCCTCCACCCTTCACCTCGTCCACAGTAGACAGGGAGCGAGGGATGGGGACTCTGGACAGGCTGAAGGGAGACAGGGAGAGCAACTCGAACACCCTGAATAGGAAGACAACACCTGTGTAGGGAGGAGGGAGAGGCGAGAGAGAAGGGAGGGAAGGAGAGGTAGTGATGCAGGAGGGAAGACAGCGAGGAGCTCTGCGTCTGTGTGGCTCAGTAGGAAGACAGACAGGCAAAATGTTAAATCTCTCCCTCCATGTTCACTGTTATTTAGTCTACTCAATCTCACTGAGAGCAAAAAGAAGAAGAGTAATAACAGAGCGATAATAACAACAACAATGAACTTTCACAATAAAACTATTTTGATATTTTAACGTGCTAGAAAATGATTTATTTTGTTAATGATCAAACGCAATTAACCTTGGGCTATTATGAAAAATGTTTCACATATTTTTTTGTGCAATATTACTGCTAATTTAACCAGATCATCATTAATGTAAAATTGTTGTTGTGATTATTCTTAGCGTTATTACGGGCTAGCCGCCGCGTTTGCAGAACACTACCGTCTGGAATGAGGAAGTTTTTGATTTTCAATGTTGTTTTCACTCTAATTTTAGATCTCGATGACTTTTACTGTGAATTTTTTCTTCCATGCAGAGCCGCTGGGACTGTCAGTGAGCTGTGCGTAATTGTGTCAAAGTGTCAAGCATGAGTGTGCACAATATGTGGAAGAGTGAGGGCCTGTATTATTTTTGTAACCCCCATATTATATAATTTCCGTTTATAACATGAAGTCAGATTTGAATACTGTAAATTGTCTTCCAATATTGATACCGAAAGAAATGCAAACAAATAATGTGAGTGACTGCGACGACCGTCCGAACTTCATTGTTATTATGAGTCTGAGTTTTCTATGGGCCTCTGTTAGTCTTATTTCCATTCTAATCAGTGTTAACAGTAGTACTTGTAGCTAATAGTCGTGTTGAAGATGTTTGTTCTTGGGCATTAACAGAAACCTCTGACCGGAGGGAGCAGAAAAAAGAAGACATAGAATAAATACATTTGTACAGATTCAGGTAAAGGTGACTTACCTGAGCAGAAAAACAAACAAAAAAAAAAAACCTAATCATTTTTTTCTATGAAAAGTCCCAAAGTGAGACATGCAAACTCATCATTTTCAGTGGCAAAAAAATATATATACAGTATGTATATGTTGGGTTGAGAGGGTTTTAAAAAAAAAAAACACTACAGAGAAAAATCTTTTGAGAAGATACGTGTACATTGTAATTATGCATACATCTCTTTGTAAAGTCTATCGATATGTTTTTTCGGGACCACTGTTCAAACTGAGTATGCATTTTGGGCAGGTGTGGCTGAAAGTGTTTCTCTTCCCTGGACTCTTTGTCGGGTAGTTTCATCCGCTGAATTTGTCCTCGCCCCCCTCAACATTCGGTCACAGGATCGGCGTTCCCTTATTTTATCACGCCAGTAACAGTTTCACCGCAGAGACGACATCTTAACCTCCCCAAAGATTCTTTTCACTGTGCTTCCCCTGTGACCGGCCGACTCGGGATTCTGAACTCTGACCTTGTTTATGTTGATGAGAATGTAAACACATGTAAAAACCCAGCAGCCTGCCCGCCCCCCAGCCCATCCCGCTCTCTCTATTAAACTGTCCCGAGTGACTGCAGATGCGGGTCGAGAACCATGGACACACCGCTACGTGATAAAATGAAGAAACTAAAAACAAAAACAACCAGACACTTCCAGATTCTCTACGATTTTTTGTTTTGTTTTGTTTTGTTTTGTTTTCATTTCTTTAATTTCATTTCAGAAAAAGAATAATGTGATTAAAAACTGCACACAGATAGCATTTATGTGTGCAATATGAATAGTATGTAGTTGAGAATAGATATATCTAGACAAATGATTATGGTTTATCTAAATGTGTGATAAACTTAAACACTGTATTGCACGAAGTTTATAAAAAAAAAAAACAATAACAAATATATTCACAGACTGCTGTCTTTTGTTTCTTTTTTGCTGAGAGGAGCAGCATCTCTTCTGAAACAAGAAGTGAGCACGCATCTGCATTTGAGTGTCTCTGAAAAGGGAATTCTTAAACTGCTGGGTTTTAAACCTATTTACACGTTTGGTGTGTAAATGATTCATTTATAACAAAAGTTTTGGAATCAGTCCAATGGATCGCCTTAGTTGGCAGCTGCAGCGTAGTCCTTTGTGGCAGCTATGACTATTACTTGCCACTGACAGGCAAGAAAATATTTTTTGGAAGCAGAAGTCTCACTCATGAAGTCTTATGAAATCTCATGGGAGGTCAGTTGTTGCAGGGGAGACGACCAGGTTTAAAAATACAGGACTTTCCACAACAGTGTGTAAGTATACAGATCTTTTACTTTAAGCAGCTACAATCTATTTTTGTTCTATGTATCTAAATGTGAAAAGATGGTGTTTATCAGCTGAATCTTCTGTTCCCCTCAGCTACAGCTCATTGTGTGGCTGTCCGGCCCACTCATAGCCACGTTGTCAGCCTCAGCAGGTGCTGAAGAAGCTCTGAAGAACCAACTGTTCTCTATCTGCCCAGCACCGAACAGCAGATGGACACAGTAAGCAATCAGTTGGTGAACAGGGTGGCATTTAGCAGGGAAAGAGTCAGTGGAGACCAAAATAGAGCTAAAACAAGAGCGAATACTGAGCTCATCAGGTGGCCACGAATACAGAACTTCAAATGAATGAAAATGCTGTTCTATAATGGCTGGACAATAAGAAAATTCTTTACTGACAAGTTCACCACTTGAAAGGTGATGATGCATCACTGTTATGTTCACAACTTGTCTCCACTAAGCTAAATGGCCAAAAAAAACCCAAAACACTACAACATTGTAGGTTCAGGTAAATTTAATTTCCACATCCACTCAAAAATATCTTTCCTTGTAGTTTCTTCACTCGGTTGTTTCATCTTCTCTGTGCTGAACGATGTATGTGCCGTTTTTACATTCATCTGTTGACGGAGGGAGTTATGTATATAATAGCTACCTATAATTGGGTATATGTTCTAACCTTGAATATGACCTAGTGCATGTATCTAGCCCATGGTTCCATATACCGCTTGAAGTGAAACTCATTATTTTTGAAACACTAAGAAGGCTCGACACTACATGAAACTTTGCTCGTAGTATCACCAGGGTCTCTACACATGAACCTGAGCATTGAGAACACTGTTTGTGTACACTGTTTTGCTAAAACGAAAGTTTTTGAACAACTCACATTAGCAGTAGCTTGTTCCGCAAGCCAGTGTCATGGCAGCATCGATGTAATCTGGAGGACAGTTAAGGTGGACCGCTACTGTCTTCCAGCAACACCTATCCACGCGATATCTCACATGACTTTTCCGGCTTTTTATTTTACTATTGTTTCTTATATGAAGCTCCTTTTTCAACTCAATATTGTTTTTCACTAATGACGAATTATCCGTGTATTTATATGGAAAGGGAGCGATCCACCTTAACTGTCCTCCAGGTTACGTTGCATTTGGAGATCGACACAACAATGTTTTCAATGCTCGTGTTCATGTGTAGAGACCCTGGTGCTACTACGAGCAAAATTTCATGTTGTGTCGAGCCTTCTTTGTGGTTTAAAAATAATGATTTTGATGCTATCGCTAATTTGCCCCAAGCACTCCCATTTAAAATGAGTTTGACCCGAAAACGAAAAAACTGTAAATCATAAAAGTGTCTCTTTCGTAGGAATTATCCATTTACATGAAGGTTTGACTCATATACATTCACAAAAATAAATAAATAAATTTTGGCAAGAGTTTCACTTTAAAGGTGCAATATGTAAGAATCGGCCATCTGTCAATATCACACATAATTTTAGTAAAAATTTTATGTTTTCCACAAAAATTCGTACATATTGCCCCCTTTAACAAATTTGATATGGAAAACTTAAAACCTACAGAATGGTAAAATAAAAACAATTTCAGGCATGAATCATCATTCAAAGCTGAATATTTGTATTTGTTTTAAAAGATGTCAGGGGAGAGCCTGAAGTAAAAGTACAGGAGGATTAGCAACAAAATATACCTAAATGCACTGATGAGTATAAAAAGTAAGTATTCAATGTGAAGAATGCTGCCTGTCAGTGTTACATTATTCATTATACTTTATTATTGATGTATTAACTTTCATCCAAGCAGGATTTTAATGTTGTAGCTGGACCAGGTGGAGACAGTTTTACCTGCTCTATATACTGTCGGGTCATTTAATCTCTAAAAATACAGTTTATATTATAAACTGCTCATACGTTTTGTGTGTAAAGTATCTTACATCATTAGTGAGCAAACAGCTCAGCTGTAGCTCAGGGTCTCTCAGCTAATCTTTGCTTGTGCTGTGATCTTAACGAGACTTCGACCGTCCTTGTCAGACCTGAAGCTCGTTATATTTGCAAATATATGGATAGCGACAGATGGGTGCTATCTGCCAAATAGGATAATGAGAAAAGCAACTGAAAGTTTATTCAGGAGACTCTTTTTTTGTGACCACTGCCCTACCTGCGCTCATCTTTTTTTTTTCTTTTTTTTTCGCCATCTGGTACATCATGCATGATTTTTTCATGAATAATTAATAATTACTCTGAAGGTCTGCTCTCGTCCCTTCAGGCCCACTGGGCAGGTCTTGCTTGACCTCAGAGGGATGAATGCAGGAAAACTTCCAGGCGGGATCAAGCTCTTCACAGATGAGAGGTGATAGTTATGGCAGAGCGAAGCAGTGTCACATCCTTGACAAGGAGCATGAGATTCCTCACGATGCTCCTGAACCCTAAGGATTAGTTATCTGGGAGCCTTCTCCTGCTATTATCATACCTACTACAGTCACAGCGATGCTGCGATGAGAGATTCAAGGAGGAGAGAGTGCCAAAGCAAACTCATTTAGTCTTCTACACAGGCGCCGTCCTTTAGTGCAGCTCAAAATTAGATGGCCATTTAAATTTTGGTCAATATATCGATTATAATGTTGAGAGCACCTTCAATCTACAGAATTCTTGGAAGCCCTTTTCCATTTATAAACACGCAGCTCATGGCCACACACCACTTGTAACACCGTCTCAGTAGGACTATTAACAGCTATATATACAACCAGGATAGAGTGTCATGTGGATTAAGTTTCTGTCCACCCAGGATTAAAAGCCTGCAAGAGTGTGTGTGTGTGTGTGTGTGTGTGTGTGTGTGTGTGTGTGTGTGTGTGTGTGTGTGTGTGTGTGTGTGTGTGTGTGTGTGTATGTGTGTGTGTGTGTGCAGGTGAGCCTGTGTGTAACTGTCTGGCTGCCACTCACTTCCCAGGGGGGCCGGGTGTTAGAGTAGTGATTGGGACCTCTCTGATCCGAACAGCTAGTTCCCTCTGTGGACGGAGAGGGAGGAGGAGGCAGAGGGGTGGAGGAGCGATGACCACCAGGCTCCCCCGGAGACAGCGGGGGAAAGTGACGCACTCGGGTCAGGGGTGGAGAAGCAGAGCAGAGGGCACAGAGGTACGAGGATAGGCCGTGGGGTACATAGTTGAAATTCAAGGATAAGGTTTCCCAACCTCTGCAGTGAAATGCATTACGATGAGGTCTGGCCTAATTATAGTTCGGGGGGGAGGGGGGATGTTTGGCAGAGAGGTTAGGAGTCACACTGTGACAGGGTGAAAATGGGTGAATGTCAACTTTGAGAGGAGACAGGGTGTCATGTCAGCAAACAAAACGGAGGCTGTCATGTTATGTCAAATCCCTTTAATGGTAAGCAAAACTGGTGCCACGAACTGTACACGTGAGTAGAAATGAGCACTTCCTGGTAATGAGATAAAGTGAGTATCCTGTGACAAAAGACAAAAGTGTTTTGAGACTACACTACGAACAATGACCATTCATAAAATATAAACACATTCATTCAGTTTATGTACAAATGAACTTATAAAGTGAGTCCATACAATTCTCTGATATATAAAATGGTATTTTCAAAGGCTTCACACAGTTTCATTCAACATCCATTCATCTGGTAAACTGCGGCAGCCCTCGCTCAATAGTTGTAAAACAAGTAAATAATAAATAATAACAACTAAAGCCTCACAGGCTACAACATTAAGGATACTTATTGACTCTATTCAGAAGGCAGCATGTAGCAGACAGGACCATATTCACACGGCGGCCATTTTCCTCCGACGTTCTGCTCAGGGTGCGCAGCTCACGTTTACAGGTATTGTACCTGATGGTTTTTAACATTCCACTGCACCTTTAATGAGCAGTAGGTCAGAACACAACAGATGCTGAAAATCCAGAGGAATACAGGGCCACGTTTCAAAGTAAAACAACATATTTTGACAACCCTTTAGCTAACGTTAGCATTAGCAACTTGACTTCATTCACTCGTTTCATTCACATTAACACGATACGATAGAAAAGGTGTAAATTAGTTCTAAAACATTGACGCACATCTGAAACACAATAATTTCAACTTCGAAGTGAAAAGCAATCAGGTGATAATGTTACTAGGACGTGGTTGAATGCTAATGTTAGCTAACAGGTAAATATGAGGTTGTATCTTGCCTTATGTCCAACGTCCCTCCAGATTTTCATCATTAATCATCTTTTCAGTTGCTGATCATTAAGAAGCAGTGATGTTGTAACAATGTGTGTAAGATTTCCTACATTTATATGACTTTGGACACAGCAGTGTAATGTTATTTGAGCACTTGAGCTCACCATGAGAGTGATGTCAGAGGAAAAAGGTTGTCTTGTGAATATAGTCTATACTGACTATTAGCATTATCAAAGATATAGTATTCGTTGCTACTCTGGTGGTGATACTGCTTTTGGAATTCGAATCGTTGGATGCCCATTTCTGCATGATGAGAAGTCATAAGTCAAACGTTTGACTCGTGTTTTCAGAATTTTTTTTTATGTTGTTGAGCTTCATCAACAGCATTTCAACAAGTCTCCAAAATGGACATTTGTTCACTGTTTCATTTGGACGACTTGTTGCAAACATTTCATGTTTTTATTTTTTTCCCTGGCAGAAATGAGCTTCCATATTAAACAGACGACAAAAATGTAATATAATATAAAAGTATCTGTGCATTTAAAAGTGTTTATTTACCTTCCTGATGCTATCAGAAAGACTAGATGTATGTAGTCTAACTTGTGACTCTTCATTAAACCTGCAGTCAGGGACTTTTATATCTCTGTCTTTTAAAATGTGGAGTCTCAAAAGCATGTAGTAAAAATGGTTTCCTTCCTTTACTGGCAATGCATTTTATGTCAACCAGCAGTAGTTGTGTTTACCTGGACAATATTTCGGGTCAACTGTTTACATGGTTTAGGGTTAATGGTTCTGGTGTTTAATTGGAACAGCTGTAATGTCGGGTCATGCGTTCCTCGTCCTCGTTGGATATTTGATCTCTTCTGGCCCGTGTTTAAACAGCTCCCTGTCCTGAAGATAAGGTCAGCTGAGAGATTAGACCAGTTCACCTTAGAAGCCACCATCTTTGGTAAGTAGGAAATCATATGCAATCACGTCTAGACGGTGGGCATGCTCAGAGAAAATGCTGCTGGAAAATAATCAGGTTGTTTTGTTTAGCTCCACACCGCAGGTTTAAGTAAACATAACACATAGCAAAAAAAATTAACAGTCAGCAGTGGCCCTGTTGCTACTTCATCTATTCTCTACTAAAAACGCTAAAACAAAAGTTCTGGAGGCATAACTAATGTATCGCTGCCTTCTCTTCAGACATTTATTAAGACCTATGACTTCCAAGAGCCAACAATGTCACAACTCTCAGGAAAAAAAAAAAAAAAAAAAAGACCTCTCCGCTTTCTCTTAAACAAGACATCAAGAACACTGTGTGCATAATTAAGCATTTAAGTGCTAGGTGGCACTGTTCTTGTGAGGCAAGCATTTCTGCCAGGGGCTGAAAGGAAGGGAGAGGATGATGAAGAGGAGACCTCCAAAAATAAGAAGGGCCCCCGCTGAGCCCACGCAGGCTACAGACCAGGACAGCTCATGGTGTAAAGGTATGGAGTGATCGCTGGACAGCAAGGCCAGCACCGACTGGTGGAATATTAGGACAGAGAGAAGGACCAGAACACCTGCACAGAGGTCAGAACAAAATCACGTCATTGCATCGTCCTGCCATCTTGAACATAAACAGGTAACATGTGGCAGTGAGGTCCCACCTGAGAGGATGAAACAGAAGGAGGCTGGTTTGAGAAAGAACTGCTCTCCTTTACTGAGGGCCATGGCGATGCAGATGGAGCCCATCACCATCATGCTCAGACTCAGAAGGGCCAGGACGGCCGATGCAATATTCAGATCTGTGAAGGAGAGAAGGAGAGTGGAAGAAATAGAAGTCTACTAGAAAGATGGCAAAAATATTGTGAATTGCTCTGTGGAAACCGGTCGCGTAGTAGAATCAGACATTGTTTAATTCCACTGGGCTTAGAGATGATTATACTTGAGTTCTGAAATGTGAAAATACAACCACGGTGTGAACTGAACCACTTCCCAAACTAGCTCTATTGAAAAAAAACCCTTTATTTTGGCACTGAATAACTGAACAGGTGCAACCCAAAAAGTAGATCAACATTTCAGCCGGTGCCAGTTTTGTGTTTTTTGACAGTCTATGACACAGATTTTATTATTTTATCAATTAAAACACAACAGATACGGGCTTCAGCAAACGTGAGAGGGAGTGAGAGCCAAAAAAAAACGAGGTGAGATCAATTGTGTCGAAAAAAAGCAACATTGAAAGACTTTCAGCAGATTGGTTCTTCCCCAGCTCTGTGTGGCAAACAAGCTAACATGCTCACAGTGATGAAGCTAACATGTTAATGTTTAATGGTATAAAGAATAGATGTACATTATCTTAGTTTTGAGTGTTGATAACATGAGCTAATGTGCACTAAACGCATAAATGGTAACATTTTTAATTTCGCAGGCTTTTTGTCATAAACTGAGGTTTTGAGTAAAAGAAAATGTTGACTTGATAGAGACGCTGTATGAAATACCAAAGTGATAACTTTTCCTTCTGAGGGAAATTTCATGGCAATCTATCAAATTGTTGAGAGACATTTCAGTGCCAACTTCATGGAGGCACGACAAGAAAGGCAACGAATTACAAAAGTCGTTATACATCCCAAAGGAAGGATGATTACGTGTTTGAAATTTCTTTGAAATCACCTCAAAATGTATTGAAGATTACCATAAAATTATTAAATAATAATATTCTGCTGATTACCACCAGCAGGTAATTGATTGCTGATAATTTATATGTTACATTTCCCGGAAACTTCCAACTTTTGCTGATCATGTCGTCGAGTTTCTGTCTAACTTCCCTTAGTGTCTGTTTACTGACCTGCAGAAGTTAGCCAGAAACTAGCTGGAGGTAAAGATGGCACAATCAGCAGATGTCAGTGTTAATCTAGTTGGATATTAAGCTTCAGCAGCTCACCTCAGTTTAGTGGCCTGCTCACAGAAACTAAACTGAAGAAGTTGCTACAACCCTGCTTTATTTTGTGGCCTTCTGAGGGGAAGTTAGCTATTGGAAACTAGTTGGAAATTAAGCTACAAGACTCTCTTCAATTTAGTGGCCTGGTGAGAGGGACGTTAGACAGAAACTAAACTAAACTGGTATTATCAGCAGAAGTTAAGCAGAAAACACTTGGAAGTTTCATGGAAATACATTGAAGAAATTAACAGCTGTTTATCGTCTGCTTGTGGGAAAAATAGCAGCATTTTGAGGTAATTATTCTGGGTTTGGTGAAGTTTTGTTGTTTATGTTCATTTTATGTTAATTTAAATTTTATGTTAAAAATAGCAGCGTTTTGAGGTTATTTTTCTGGGAATGTAACACAAAAGTTACTCTGTAATAACCACGACTAACCAGGACATTTGTCGACCTGTAAGATGAAGCCAAACTTCTTAACAATCTATCTGATCATCTTTGAGATATTTCCTGTCGGACCAAATCGGTGACCTGACCAACAAACCAACATTCCTGAACAGGCAGGTGCGCTAATAGCATGGTCACAAACAGCATTCCACTGTGTGTGTGTGTGACCACAGCCATGTGTGCTTCACCTTGTGATCGCAATTCCCACTCATAGCCCTTAAATATTGTATGTCCTTCAAGGAGGTTTTCTGCATGAAAATCAACTTCAGAAGTTGATTTCATGCTCGCTGCGATGTAAGCATCGGGTCTCGGCCAGCTGAGCTTCAATATGCACTGAAACCAGCGGCTGCCTGGACAGTAAGGTAAACACATGAATCAGTCTGATAGCTTATGATTCGCTTTGGAAAATGGGTGGCAGCAAAAGTTAATGAGCTGAAACATGCAAAAAGAAAAAAGAAAAAACACCAGCATGGTCCTCTGAACACCCCAGTGAACATCTTTATTGATAGTAGCTGCAGTGTGTAACTGTATGTATAGTGAAAACTGCAGGGGGAAATGTATAACGTCTCACTTTTGTTGGTTGTCTTCTTGAATATGACTGCATTCTCCCCAGAGGTGAAGAATTTGAAGTAGGTGCAGTTGGATTCTGTGGTTGGAGGAAAAAGATCATACAAAAATATGAGACATGTGCCCACACACACACACACACACACGCACACACACACACACACACACACACACACACACACACACACACACACACACACACACACACACTCACACACACTGGCTGCTGGTCTTCTGTTATGTGCCTCCTATGCATCCATGCACCCTGTCCTTCCAGGCATTATTCCTATTTATATCCAAGAGTCGAGCATTAACTGGAAAACCCAGAGATGCACACACACACACACACACAAACACACACACATACACACACACATACTGCCCAGCATTGCACATATGGTGCCGCCAGAAAGGGTGAGAGACAGCAAAACACTGAGGGTGGATGGCAGAGGGGAGAAGAAAGAGAGGTGGATGGGGAGAAAGGGGCAGATGGGGGAGCGAAAACCAAGAGGCACGTCTTCAGAAGAAGTAAAGGGGAAGTGAGCAAATGATGAAGGGGGGGATGCAGGAAACATGCAGCTCAGAGGATGACATAGCTGGGGGAAGAGGAGGACTGTGTTGTGGGGGGGCGCAGATGGAGGGGTGGTGAGTGAAAGGGAGGAGAGAGGGGGAGCCACAGATGGAGAAGGAGGTGAGGGGAGCAGGAGATGTCAAGAGGGGGAGGAAACACAGAGGGGTTGGTTAATACTGCATTAGACATACACTCTCCCTCAGTCCCTGTCTGTCCCTCATCCTCGTTTCCCCCTCTCTATATTTAGACAAAAACTGTGAAGTAGTCAGATTCCACTTGGCTTCACAAGCGCATAGTGATGGCTTTCACCCACTGAATATTTTGTGGTCCAAGATGACCACATGCTTGCGCACACACTCACACGTTTCCTCCACACACAAATATGTTTGTGTCTGAGCACATTTGCAAACATTTCTTATTGAGGCCGACACACCATTTATCAGCCTACTGATTCTTTTAACACATTATGCTATCACAGTCAACTGGTTTTTGCTCTCGCTTGCCCCTGCCGAGGCTATAATTATTGAGCTGTCATGTTCCTCTCCAGCAGGCAACGGAAAGATGGATGGCCGGTCTTGAGATGACGGGCATGGAAATCGGCGGGGCCCCGCTTTTGCTCAGGACAGGAGCCAGAGGCATGCGAACAGGGATGTGAAATGGAGGAGCGGAGATGGCAAAAACAGTTGTTTTCGTCCAAACATGACAAGCCCACGGCCATCTGCGACAGGCGGTGTGGGCCAACAGTGTTAGGACGAGTGAGAAACATTGTCAGAAGCATACTGGCTGCTCTCACACAAACAGACCATCTCGGAGGCACAGATATATATAATATATCTGCTCACTGGGAGCAGTCAGAGATGGAGGACATTTTGACGGGTAAGATGAATTAGTCCTTGATAGCTGGGTGGTAAAACAATGTTGTGACTCATCGCTCATTTTGATGTCTGCGAGTAGTATTTATGTATATATGCGATCCGAGTGTGTCTCTGCTGGAGGAGGAGATTTCCTCCTCAGAGCTCGGCCATGTCTCAGCAGATTCCCTGAGATAGGCAGCGACTCCTTCTAAAGCCTTGCCTATCTCTATCTCACGTCTTCCAATACCTGCCTCTCTCTCACTTTTCAGACAGAAATAGGTCATTGTGCAGATAATGGACGCACTCTGGAGAACCTAGCCGCGGTCAAGTTGCATAAAGTGCTTTTTTTCGAGAGGTGCTGCCACAGCTCTAAACGTGGACGTTCGTCTGCACAGTAAACCTGTGGTCTGCCCCTCACCATCACCTGCCTGCACTGTGTGTACAGCAGGAGACGATTAGGCAGCCAGTGAAGGGAACGATTTTGAAATGGATGCTTCATTTCACTGACAATGTTGCACACGGAGGTTTTATTGTATGGTTCTACATGTGCCTGCGTGCTGCTTTGTGTTGATCCAATAACAGCCTTACTGTGGTCGGGCTCTGTTTCCGAGCATCGTATTTCTTTAATGATTCAATTTGCACATTATCTGTAGGATGACCTAGATACATATGCATGCAGGCAGCTTCGCATACACAAATATCCTCTCTCAATCCTTTCGCCATGTTACAGTGGATATACTTGTTTAGAGGAAAAATGTTTAAAATCCCAAATATGCTGCTCAGAAATCTGAGGATTGTCAGTGGGAGGAACATTATTTTTATTAAAATGAAGTGTTGGCATAGCGTTCCTCTGTCCCTTATGGGCTCACATGAAAGACCTACAGATGTAAGCATATTCCCAGAGGGCATACATCATATTAGTTATGCCTGCTCCCTCTGTTTTCACATCAGTGGTGATGGCAAAGAAAAACCGCAGCGATTAAGCGTACACGTTTTTTTTTGTTTTTTTTTCCCTCAATGATATCAGCAACGCGCAACCTCTCAGACACATCTTTTGACCCTTTTCTATTAAATTACTTTAACACCGAGGCACGTTCTGCCTCGTGGAGGCCGCCTCGAGGTACGCTTGCATGGCCGAGCAATTCAGTTTACAGAGAGGCAGACACGAGCAGACAGTCAGAGAAACAAAACAGACACATGCCCCGCAGAAACCTCACCTGCTCGCCTCCTAGACTGCACAGAGGACAGACAGACAGACAAACTCGCACAGCCACACAGATACATGCCAACCAGAGGTCTCACCTCCAGGTAGTTCAGCAGGGCCGCAGCTTTCTCTCTCTGGGTCTATGTCGGCCACCCATAGGGTGCGGATGCAGCCCTTCCACAGGCCATAATGGGCCATCTGGCAGGTCTGGTTGCCGCTGAAACTCTTTGGTTGGGCCAGCTCCACCCAAAACTCTGTCCCCATGCCCAACACCGTCAGGGTCACGCCGATGATGGACACAAAGAAGGCCAGTTTGATCTTCCCCTCCTGGCTGTCACTCATCTTGTGCGTCCTCCTCTGGCCCCTTCCACCTTTCATTCCCCCCAAACCTCCAGCTTGTCCAGCTCCTGCCACCCCAATGCGACCGTCCTCATCCTGCTGTACAAAGAAGTTGGACCACATGCTGATCACAACTGGCCAGGCCCGAGGAAGATCGGGAGGGAGTGTAGGGCGACTGGGTTAAAGATCAGAGGAGCAAATTATAGACGGGGGAGATGGAAGGAAGGTTTGGTGAGAGGAAAGTGTGGCGAGGGTGAGGAGGGCTCAGAAGTTTTTTGAACGGTATGGTAAAGAAGAGGAGACACAGCTATCAGTTATCCTGTGATGGATGAGTCAGCTGAGCAAAAGCAGTCAGAGTGAACAAAGGATCAAGTAAAATATAAGTGGGTTGAAGAATGAAATTGGACAGAAAGCGAAATGAATGAAGTAGGGGGCGGATGAAGTAAGGAAATTATAAAATGGGAGGAGACGGAGGCAAGGACCAGGAGGGCCGGTGTCTGTTTTCTGTCCAGTCCTGTGAAAGAGAGAGATGAAACAGAAAGATGAAAGAGCAGCCAGCATATGCTTCACAAGAGCAAAATCCTTTCATCACCAGCGTAATATTTAATTTCCAACAGCTTTATCAGCATCTACAGTTATCCCTCCCTAAAAGCCATATGACATGCTCTCAGCCAACAATAGATAAGCCATATGGCGCTTCCCTGAAAGGCAGATTCTGCCTCAGATGAGGAAACAATTGGGCTGGACGAGCCGGTGGAGTCGGTTGGTGTGGGGTCAAGGTGAGAGACGACACCACAGCGCCAGACCGGACCACCCATTTTATATTTTCCCAGAGGAGTTTACGACAGAGCTCTTTTCCAAGCAGGTACGCTCTGTCGGGCTTAGACTCAGATCCCATTTGATCTGAGGGGATAATGGGGTGCCACAAATACCTCCCCATCCCGCATTACGTGTACCCGCAAACACTTGGAATCTGCAGCTCTGACCGCTTTTTTGCGTACATTTAAATATTTGGGTCTGTGGCATATACAGTGTAGGTGGATCCAGGCTTATAGAGTCACTTCTGTTCCAAACTGTGGCTAGCAGTATAAACACTGTGAGTGACGGGGTACAGCGGTGTCACTACTCTGCTCAGGGTGCATGAGAGGTGATAATTCATGCCTGAACCCTCTGACAGAGACGGTGCTGCAGTAATTAACTCTGCAGCGCAGTCCAACAGGTCACGTAGTGGAGGCAAGAGGCCTGGCAAGTCAGGGAGGTGGTGCCAGCAGTTGTGGATCACTTAATTCAGAGCTTTGCGCCTACAGCATCAGAGGTTTTATATAGGCAACGCACCACATGAACCCAGTGCAAGTCCTTTGTGGATGAATCTCAAGACTAAATTAAGAGTTTTGCATATAAATATCATTATTTGCATGCATCAAAAATGTGGGGGTAACACTTTCTAAAAACAATCATTTACAAATGATTAATGTAGAGTAAGTTAAACTTTAGTTAATAGTTGTTTAATTGTTAACAAAGAAATATTTTTACAAACACTATGCAGTTGTTAAAGTTAAAGTTGCAAATTGTGTTTATAAACATAACATAATATAACCTAGAATAACAACAACATAAAACAACATAACATAAATAACATAACAAAACAACCTAAGCTAAGCTAAGCTAAACTAAGCTAACCTAACCTAACCTAACCTAACCTAACCTAACCTAACAAAATAAAACAAAACAAAACAAAACAAAACAAAACAAAACAAAACAAAACAAAACTTTACATAAACTAACAATATAACACAAAAACAAAAACCTAAAACATTATATAAAAAAACATAACATTGAATAACATAACAAAATAAGCTGAATTAACACAACAATACAACAAAACGTAATATAACATAAAACAACACAACAATATCAGCTAACGTAACCCAACAACACAACAAAACTTAAAACATAACATAAAACAGCACAATACAACAAGACATAACTTAAAATAACATAACACAACAACATCACATAATGGAAAATAACAAAACAACATTAACAACATAACATAACACAACACAACACAACACAACACAACATAACATAACATAACATAACATAACAATATGGACATGTATTGCTGCCATGCCAAAACAAGAAAAGAGGTCAGTTTGTCATAATGTGAGATACTAATTATTTTTATAACAAGATATTTCCACATTATTATGACAGACAAACGCATCACATGAAAACAATAAACTTCTGAATACAAAACACTATTTATTTTGTTAAAAAAATTAAATGTTTCATTGTACAATCCTAAATTACAGCAAATTCTGTTATGAGATGTAAGATATAATAAGAGCTAATAAACAGCAAATGTATGCATGTCCCTAATGAACCAAAGGTTTGGAATAACACCCGTGCATTAGAATAGTCTTGCAACATTAACTGTAATAAAGAATATGATGACTGCAGCTGCTGACAGCCATGTTAGTGGTCATAGAATTACAAACCTCGATCACATTACATCCATATTAACCACAGGATGATCAGAGGGGTCAGAGCGAGCCACGCTACTCCACTGGAGGGGTAACACGGACAAATGCTCACTTTGTAGCTCAAGATTATCCGAAGCAAGTTTATACAAGCATGTGTTTCAGGTTGATAATGCAACAAAAACTATAATGTACTGACTTAAGTTCCATAGCAGTTGAGCCGATGATAAGCTTGTACACGCTGGTGCATTTTGTGTTGTGAGGAATGAGGAAACATTCTCTACCATTTCACCAAAAAAAAAGCCAGCCACGGCCACCTGTGTGACAAGAAAGCAACAACCAGCTAAAGCTTATGAGTGAAAAGAGGAATAAGTCTGACCTGTTTTTGGTGTGTGTTGTTCAGTTCAGGACTGAGAGACGCTTGAAACTCAATAGAGGGGTGAGAGTAGTGATGGCAGAGTTAGAGAGAGAGGGGGAAAGGGGGGTGGGAGGGAGGTACATGAGGGTTATGGAAAGTGAGTGTAACAAGGGAGGGGGCTGCAGCCTGGTTGGTTCACACTGTTGTTGATTAAATGTATGTGTGTTTGCACTGCTGTTGGGCTGCACCTGCAACTCAACAGCACCCTGTTCATACTCCACACATGTCCGAAATCCTAAAACAGCGAGCAACTGCAGGGCGGTCCGCTCACATGAGCAGCACTTATTAAAAAACACGTTTGTATCTGTGACAGTGTGAGGGTCTATTTTTGACGGCCACCTGTTAATGATATTAAGTAAGGGTGAAGGCGGAGCCTGTGTTTACATGAGAGGGGCCGGGGTAGTGTTTTACAGCAACACATTAGACTGGAGGGAAAAGGAGAAATCTGACGGACGGAGAGCAAAACTGCGATGGAGAGAAAAGTGTGAGAAATGGTTGGGAGGAGAGGACGAAAAGAAAAGGTGAAGGAGCTCCTAATGTCTGAGCCAGATGCAGATATGGAGAACGCTGACTGGAGAAAATGAGAATGTGCAGCCCCATTTCATTCCTCACTGAACAAGGTCCAGAGAGACTTCAGAGCCTCGGCCCTGGTCTTGTGGAAAGCTTTTTTCTCCGGGCCCAGCCCTGCCTTGGCTCCTGCACAGTTTAGGTTACATACGTGGCACAGCGAGAGAGAGGCCAGCGGCCAGGGACGCTCAGGGAGGGCAGGGAAAGGGGGGAGGGGAGAGAGAGAGAGCAAGAGAGAGAAAGAGAGAGAGAGTTGCAAAAGTGAAAGTGAGAAACAGAACAAGGGGAGAATCGGACAAAAAGGGGACGAAAGAGGCTGCAGGCTGTGACAGGAAAATCAACACCTACAATGTCCAAAACAGTCAGGCCCTGTTCGTTTCTGAGGAGAGTTGGTGTGACCCCACACTGCAGCTTGCAGATGGACTTTCTCTGAGAAGAGGGCGCCTGATAAATGGAGTCATCTGGAGGACGGCTATCTGTTTTACTGCACATATGTGTGTCTAGTCTTCATTAAATGACTTTGGTTCTAATTACGCAGCCCTCCCGCGCTCCTCCATCATGGGAGATGGATAGAAAGTGTCCGCAGTCAGTCTGAGGCCATCAATAATCTACAGTATGCTGATGTGAACAATCTTGTCTCCACATCACTCGAGTGGCCCTGTCAGCAGGACTGATTTATGCTTGAACACACCGAAGTACACACATGTTCGCTCATATGTGCAGTCATGCACACATTGACCACACTAACAGCTGCATCCAGCTCTTTTACTATAGTGTTGGACAGCAGAGATGACTGAGGATATTTGCCATACTGCAGCTTAAAGGATAGGTCTACCCAAAAAGGAAAAATCTGTCATTGATTAGTCCCCCGTCTGCAGATGGAAAGTCAGGTGAAGTTTTTGTAGTCTGCAAAACATTTTTCGGAAACAGCACTGCAGCATTTTCCGGAACAACAAAAGTAAATGGCGACTACAGATTATCTAAAAAATCCAACTCTCGGGAGGTCCAGAGATCCCAAATTGATTTAAAAATACAATATTTACAGGCTACAGATGGGTGTGAAGATTTCCGGCTTTAAAAAGGGTGTAATTAATGTCCATTTAAATTAATTTTGGATCACGGGGCTTCAGAAGACTTTGGACAAGGCGTATGGAGCAAATTTTTTGTATTTTTTAACTGTTAGTCTTGTAAAACATTTTAAAACAACTCCCCATCGACTTCAGTTGTTTAGGAAAATGTTGTAATGTTGCTTTTTTGCTGTGAAGCTGAATTTCCTTTATTGTTGTGAACTCATCCTTTAAGTCTGGGGATATCTTATGCAGTTCTGAACCTCGACAAATCACATAAAAAAGACTAAAACCAACAATTGATCGATCCAAACAACAAAAGTATTAGCTTTTGAGACAGGCCTGCTACTAATATTCATTTTCATTGTTGGTTAGTCTGTTGGTCATAATTCTGAATCAGTCAATTAGTTGTTGTTCGGTCATGAAAGACCTTTTCACCTCAGACATTTGACATCTACTCCTGTGTTTCTGTATGTGTGACAGTCAGTCGGCGTAAACAACACCAGAACCCTGAAAACTGCGGCAGCTACATGGACTCCAGCAATAATTAATGTTATTTTCTACACAATGTTCAATGTTTCTTTTCCTCCTGTGACATGTTTTCACACTCGAAATGACACATCCATATCCTTAACCACCTTCTCCGCGGCATGTTTACCTTCCTTTAACCTCCATAAGCTGAACTGGCACCATGTACGCAGAGTGCTGCATCCATCCCACCCCAGTGTTGCACTCTCCCACTGCTGCAGTGTTCTATCTTTCTGAATGAGGATCAATGGGGAGGCTCTGCCCAGAATGACAATGACCATCACCAGGGTTCTTTTACATTCGCCACTAGAGGGAGATCACGTATTTACAATCTCCACTGCAGCATCACGCCTGGGGAGGGCCGCTAATAACACTAATGGGTCTCGTGTTAGGCGGCCTGAATGTCCTGATGTATGAGAGGTCAGTTTTTACATGTTTTCCTCTGGTGGATGTGGCGCTTCAGCAGCCTGGGAGAGCTGCTGTGTTATCTGCGCCCTCGGGGGACGACAGGGGAGAGAGCGTGTTGCATCAGTGGCCCTGCTGCTGGGCCCTGTGCAGTGGGGTGCAGCGATGCAGACGGAGATGGGCAGTATAGAGCTGACACAGGACATTATTTCCTGTCAGAGATGTGTTGCTTTGCTGTAACTGTTTCACGGGAAGTCCCTGTTGAATAAGTCTCAGGTGGACACAGCTTATGGCATTTACTGCTGCTGACCAAGGCTGTGCACTCCTGTCCACCGACTTAAGTCTCGCCTGAAGACCTCTATGTACACAGAAGCCTTTTTCAGTCACTTGCTCTTTTATCACTAATGAACCTTTATGCATTATCGTGATTATAATAATAAAATAATACTATTAATAAGAGGAACAACTGGCTGAAACTACCTCACTTGATTTCTGGCACAGTAGGCATAAAAAGCTGCTCCAAATCAGTGTGGTGGTGTTGGATGTAATTTCATAATTACATCAATATAGATTTGCTGGCTAAGGGGTGTAAACATTGAGACAAACGACAAATAACCTGGGAAATTAATAAGCAGACAGAGGAAAGAAGCCCAAAGACCCAGATAATATTAAAAAACATGCTTTGTTAAAAATATGCAAGATGCAGTTATGAAGATATTGAAGAGGATTACCTGGCTATGGGGAGATAGCATCTATTTTCTCTTTTTTTGCACAGGTTAAGATCAATGAAATGTCCAAAACCATGTGCAGGCTGAGGAAGGAAGGCCAAAGGTGCAAATAACATGAAAAGTTTTTTTTTTTTTTTTTTTTTTTTAAATGTTAAAAATACGGATGCAAGATGGAAAAAAAATAGATAGTCTTCATGAACGTCTGTTTAAAATACATTTTGCACAAGTTTAAGGACAATAATATCTAAACCAGGAGAACAAGGAGATTTTGGGCTCTGTAAGATGATTAATTGACTGTCTGATGAGTTCATTTATAAGACTGAAAAAACAGTTCCTTAGTTAATAAATGATAAGTCAATTTAAAATGTGTTAAAGACTTAAAAAATGATATGGAATCTATAGGGGTACATAGTTGTAAAACTACAACATATCTTCAAAATAGTTGAGTGGGTTTTAATGCCATGATGTTATATCATTTTGCAGCATGAGAACTAAGATAAATTATACATTATAGGTGCTGAATGAAATGTAAAATTTTGAAACATGACCAGATGCTTCCATACAGGCTATGAGGGGTTAACTACTATGATGATGAGAATCAATTCAACACCTGTGGGAGAACATGGAGGGTTCCAGAGGCGACAAGGATTGTGTCGATTTTCCTTTAAATTCTCATTCATTTGTCAATTTCATACCACATTTTAAAGAATCAAATGGAGATCTTTGGGTGACTGTGAAATGGCTCCATCGCTCGGACGTTACCACTAACTGCAGGGTTTGATAAATTATGCCATCGACTGAATGAAACAGAGTGGACATGGCTCCGGTCTACTCCATCTCACTAATGAACTGTGAATGTCATCACTCACTGGGGAAATAATTTTTAAAAAAAAAACCTGTGCTGCAGCGGGGTGGGTGTGCATAAGAGAGGACGCACAAAGCAGAAGGACATCATGTAAATTCAGTTTTTAATCAACATTTGAAAACAAATTGGACAAGTGAAAGACTTTTTGCTTTTTATAAACTAGATGTGTTTTTTTTAGCTTTAAATCATTTTAAGAAATCACATTTTTTTCCAGAGAAAGAAAAAAAGAAAAAGAAAATGACACAGTGACACTGAAAGCAGATTTCAGAAAGTAAGGAGTAACATCTCGTGTTATCACAGACACAATCTCTCTCCAGTGCCATCTTAAGCAACCCAACAAATCAAATGAAAGCAGTCTCAAGCGTGTACAGTGTGAATATGTGGTCCTCAGAGAAACAAGGGCAGAAGATGAGGGAGATGAGAGAAGAGCAGATTTTGTCTAAGGACAGTTTCTAACAATCCAACAACTACCGTAACATAATTTCATGAGAGCTGAACACTGAAAAGTGACATGATTTTGTTTGTGGAAATTTAAGACACCAAGTCTTTGTCTGCAGGCTTCAATTCAATTTAACAATTTGCAGTTTCAAACTTTTTTGTGGCGCACCTCTAAATCAAGCTTGCACAGTTTCAATTAGTAAGATGGAACAAGTGCTGCGTTTTCTTTTGTGTGTACAAGCCATCAAATGTGATTTTTTTTTTATGTTTTTCATTTTGACAAATGAGGCAGAAAATGACAGAACAAAAATTGTGTGGTTTTGGTTTCACTCTGCAGTACAACATGAGCCGTGGGTATTAATCATGTGTTTATTTGGTCTTGTCAAAGAGGTGAGACGTTGCACAAAGATAACAACCGGGTCCAACACATCTTACATCCCAAGTCTGCTGGGAAACCAGGACAAAATGAAAACTACTAATGCAAAGGCTGAAGTACAAGATGGCGACATCTATGAACATACAGACAGAGGGGCAAGCCGAATTTCTTTCCTTAGCGAATTGACATATATTAACATTAAGGCTTTTTGGTAAGGAAGAGATAAATCCACTACTGAATACCAATCTGTTCTCCCCATCTTCCTCTTGAATTAAACCAGATCTGAACTGCTGAGACAGAAACAATCTCACCTGTTAAAAGCTGAGCACAAAAGATGGACGTGAATAAAGTTACAGAAAATAAAAAAAAGGACAAAAAGAAACGTTCTTTTCTGCAGTTCATGTTATTCTGCGGCCTGAATACACGGTGATATTACAGCTCAAATCAGTGAAGCTACACACAGTATTGGAACAATTACAGTTAACATTCAGATAGAGTCCAATTGACAACAGATTCTCTGACACTCGTCCTGAGGGGGGCAGTAGTCTGATGAAAATGAAGTAACAAGAAGAAATGAGTCCAAACAGAAAAAAAATGAAAAAATAGAGGACTCTCATCTCGTCTCTCAACTGAAGTGGATGTTACAGCTACTGTGTATCTACATTAGATGGTCAAACAAAAATGCCCTCACCTTCCTCTCCATCTCCCCCACGTCTCCCTTTCACTAATAACACTCCCGTTTCCTCGACTTCTCTTCTCAATCACAATAGTCCAGTTAGTTCCCTCCTGCAACTCCTTCCTAATGTACTTAAAACAGGCTACCTCCATTTAAATACAAACCTTAAAGTGTGGCACCCCCCTCCCACCCACAATGACATCCCTGTCTCACAAAGTATAAAAATTGTTGACCCCACCCTGGACCTATTATTACACACATTTCTCAAAAATCTTTGACTCCCCCACCCACCCAGCTGCACCATCCAAACCTAGCCCCCCTTTGCTATGGACTGAATATAAACCCGCCCCCTTCTTCCAATTATTATTATTTTAATTTTAACTGCTGGACATTTCATGTAGATCTTAGATGGGAGATTGAATACCACCACATTTGCCATTTGCCAACGAGTAATACTCACAGATCCACCTGAAATGTTGCAAATTAATTAGGGGGCTGATTTGGAAATGGGCAGCACATGTCCCCTCCCCTCCCTCCCCTCCCCTCCCTCCCTCTTCTCTTCATGCCTCCTCTACCAGAAGTCCCGGCGGTGATAAGCGTCTGGATCGCAGTATTTGGTCACCACCACTCGGTTGGCAAACTTCCTTCCTGTCAGCCCCTGCATGGCCTTCTGGGAGTCAAAAACTGACATGAACTCCACAAAGATCTGCAGAAAAGTGAAGAAAAAAAAAACATTAGAATGATGACAGACTCTTGAGAGTAAAATTCAAGCACTTTCAAAGTACCTACAACAAAGATTTCCAGACTCTCAAAGCCTTTAACACCACATCTTAATTGTTACCGTAATTGTTACAATAGTGATAAATCAAGTTGTTTTATCAATTCTAATTGTTTTAGTTGTCAAACTAGCTCTGGTTCGCGCTGCTCCCCATCTAGTGTGAGACGCCAGAACACAACTATTAAAAGATTTTCCTAACCTTGAAAAACAGAGATTAAGTCAAGTTTATATTTTGATGTAACAGTTCCTACCTTGCCAGTCCCAGGCACCTCCAGGCCATCCACAGGTCGAGGTATCTCAATGCTCTTAACTTGGCCGTACTTGCTGCACTCATCCCTGACGTCCTCCACAATCTCCTCATATTCTTCGTCATCCAGCAGCTCCTCCGGGGCCACCATGTTCATCAGACACAGCACCTCAGTGGGCAGGCCACCCATCTGAGTCACTGAGCTGTTCAGACCTGGCACCTGCAGCGTCACGGGGGTCTGGTTTATACTTGTCTGCAAGGACAGACAAAAAGGTTAGAAGAGATATTATGCTTTCTTGTTGAGGGAATATAAAGCAGAATATATGAGCACCGTGCACCACATTCCTCTTTCGGTGGCATTAATCTTAGACAGAGAGGACAGGACGAGAAACACTGAATCAAGCATCGCAGTTTTATGTTGCTTTCTGTGACAGAATAATTTACATAATTTATCATGAATGATGAGCATTAAAGATATTGGGTGCACTGAAATTGGCTTCTACAAAGCATGTTTAAAAGTTTAAAAGCCAGTGACTTTCATTGCAGTGCTCTGCATGCTGCTGATGCCATTAAACCACCAAGACCACTGCAGCCGACTGACTTTCACTGTGCTCATGAGCTCATCTCATAATCAGGAAACGCTTTACATGTACACTTGTTAGCAGTGTGCCTGGGAGCATTGCAGATACGTTGCTCCAGTAGATTTAATCAGCAATGTGCCTTTATCCATTTCAGTGTGTGTGAAAGAGCATCCAGCCTCCCACAACCCTCCTGTCATCTGTCCAGCGTATTGGATACTCACCAGAGTGGCGTTCTTGGATCCCACACTGGCCCTCTGCACCAGGAGCTTCTTGTCTCCCAGCTGCATGCCGTTCAGCCCAGCAATAGCCTGTAACAATATCATGGTCTTTAATTGTACTTTCATAACATCACATAATTGTTACGTAAAGTTAAATGGTAGAATTTCTGTCTGTTTAAAAAGTCAGCAAAATATGGAAGTATAAATGTCCCATTAACATTCCCATTTTTTCTGTTTGGTTACCTGGTCATTAAGGTTGACATCAACATATTCACAGAAGGCATATCCTTTAGATAAGCCTGTAGCACTGTCCTTCACCAGGTTGAAGGCTTTCAGGGGGCCAAATGATGTCAGCAGCTCTTTCACCTGATACACAGAAGACAGTAGAGTCACGGACAATTCAGTGATTGCAAGCTGAGGCTTAACATCTTCATTCTTGTCTTATCATTTCTGTCACTCTTTTGAGACGACGCAATACTGGTGGAATTTTTAAAAACCTAATATTTGAAGTGTAAGAATTTACAGTTTTATAAAGCAGGGTACGATTCAACAAGTGATAAGTATAGGGCTCAAAGCATAATATAGAAGATATTTTCCAGAAACTACTGCTAATTTGATGTGCTTGGTTAGGTCAGTTAACACTAGTTTAAAGTGAGCTATAACGATGAAAGAGCAATACGAGTGTGGTACACTGTAGCTCAGTTTGGAGGTCAAGTTGTTTCATGCAGAAACACTGACCTGATCATCATTCAGGTAGTTTGGCAAGCCGCCAATGAAGAGCTTATGAGCCGAGTCAGGCACCACTGTAGACACCACACCTACAGGGGACACAGTAACACCTGTAAACAGTAGCGCACAGGGAGCAAGATCCTGTAGAGAATGGGTTACTGATAACTTATGAATTATGCCACAAGTACTTAGAGTTAAAAACCATTAATTGGCTGTGTACCAGGCACATAGACACTGGGGTTCTCGCTCATGCCGGGCAGGGGCTGGTAATCGTGTGGACGACGAATCTTGAGGCTTTGGCCTTGAAAGATGATGCCATCAAAGGCCATTGCCTGTGTTGTTTCGTCCACTGAACGGAACTACATAGAAAGAAAAAACAACAGATGATTAAACTGATCTCATCATTATTAGTATCTCACCAAAACTGCTCTTCAAACATAGCTTAATGGACAGTCACTCAAGAGAGAACACAAGAAATGTTTATAAGGATATTATCTCACCTCAAGAAAGGCAAAATTCTTATCCTGGTTGATCTGTACTGCAAGGACAGGGTTTCCAGGGGCCTGAGTAAGACCACCCAAACGCATCTGGGCATTGAAGAAGTCCATCATGGACTCCTACACAACAGAGAGGAAAATAATTAAAGAGTAGAATCATTTTTATCATTTTCTTACACAAGGATGAAGGTCAGGTTTTTAAGCTTGAACTATCCTGCTCCTCACCTCTGTGATACCAAATGGGATGTTGCCCACATAGAGCCGGCGGGCCTGCCGGGTCATCTGGCTGCCCACCACAGGTACAGGGGTGGGAGTAACTGCCAGGCCATCTGGAGTCATGGTCGGCAGGAGGGCTGTGGCTGGGATCTGGCCCGCAGCTGGAGAGCAAAGTGAAAGGTAAGATCGAAAAATCTAATTACATAGATTTTAAACTTAATACATACATCTTGTTGCGTATATCATGTTTTGCAGTAATGTAAAAGTACAAGGTTACAACACATTTTCAACTGTGAAACTAGGTAGCCTATTAAAAATTAAAGTAATAAGAAAAGAAAACCAAGATGTTACCTTGCATGGCTTTGTACTGCATTGGAGTGATGTGTTCAAAACCAGGTGGAGGGACATCCCAGTACTTCTTCACCTTCTTCTTCTTCTCACGGTGTGGAGAACGGCTGTTTAAGGAAGAGACGACAGGTGAAATAAAAGTAGAGCAATCAACATGTAATGGATATATCTACACAGCAGTCAACTACAAGATCTGGTGATGGCCCAAGTTTTATAAAATATGCTAGAAAATCTTGCAACATTAGGAGGGAACTGAATCAATCAAACTTGGTAACATGATAAAAGGGAAACAAGGGACTGAAAACCCCATTCAGGCAGACATCTATACAATGAGTCAATAGTACACAGTATAAGAGGCGGGTCATTAAAGTGCAGTTGATGCAATAATGCACAAACTGGCTTTGTGTTAGTTTGCTGTATTACCTTCCAGCATTGTCCTGGGGGTAGCTGGATGGTGAGCTGAAATGACATTGGAAGGGTTTCACATTTCTCTCAAAATCAACCATGACATTCCAACATTTCCACTTCCTAAAATTAGAACTTAAAGTTTATGACCAACACCAAATGCAAAAAGCTATCACGAACCTTGAAAATCTTTGTATTACTAGAAGCGTAAAAATTCATTGAATTTCAGATGGCAAACGAGTGCATTCAGTGAGCTGACGTGCGATATCATTTGTGAACGACTAATGATACAATGAAAGCACAAAGGATTTTCTCAAAACACAGCAGCTGCAACAGGACGGGTTGAATTTTACACCTTCTAAGTGAGCATACACTGAGCGACCACCGGTAACCCATTTTAAATTAGCACTGAGAGACAATAAGTAACAGTCAGGCCAGCGGTCAGATTCACAACCAACAACAAGAAAGTTGAGAAACGTGCACATTCAAAGTAATGTACTAACTAAAGAGGTGGGTAATCTCAAACTTAAAAAAAAAAATCTACTTTATACAAATACATAGATTTGACTCAATACCAATTACTGAAAATCACATTTTTCTACAGATATCACCCTCAACACTTCTAATCATGTCCAATAGAACATGCAGGTATTGTGTGCCAGAAGCCATCATGTTTCCCTGACAACAGACCAGCCTGTCACCTCTGTAGATAGTTATCAGGTTTCATCTGTGTTGGTAGTGTTCTGGGAAGAACTTGTACCAGTATGAAAATGTCCCCACAAACCGATCGAAATGCTATCACAGTACAGCTTTGCCTTATCATGACACAAACACACACATGCTGCATGTGTCAAAGACATCTGATGTTATGTGACACCAAAGTGAAGATACAATGAATCTAAAATGACAAAGCAATTCTTCTCGCAGCAGGACTATTAATAACTGCCTGTGTGATCTTCGATTCTAGGAAGGATGTGAATTTCTTCAACAGCAATTTTAATTTAGTCTTTATATTCTGTTAAATTATGAAGAATATAAAAGCGGTTTTGGCAGCTGTCGCTTTGTGCTTTCAAAAGTCTCTGGCAAAATCACTACAATGTCATTAGCACCTGTGTCAGAGGGCTTAGGGAAAGAGGACATAAAAATAACATCATCCAAAATAGGCCATATGAAAGTCAGTTTGTGCAATGATATTGTCATTCATGGGGATAATATTTCTGAAGCTAGAATGCAGTCACTTTTCAGCTGCTTAATTCACAGAGTCCAACAAGCTCATTCAAAGTCAGCATAAATAAAATCCTGTGATCAGCGGCTACACTTTACAGTCACTTCTTCCTACAGACACCTGTCAAAATGTGTCAATCTGCAGTGAAGCCTAGAATGGCAACTGCCAATGTTACTGAGACGAGGTGAACCCTTGTTTTGAAGGGACAACAGGAGTGGGCTTGTAAGGCTGGGCTACAATTTTTTTTTTCATCATTGCTAATGGACTGGTATCAGTTTTTGTATGCATTTGCTTGAGTTTGGAAATTTGCAGCCACCTACAACACAGTAGGCGACTGGTTCAATTCCAAAATCAAGATGGGGGTGTAGAAAAGACATGCTGATGTGGCGTAATTGAGTGAATGGGTGCACTCAGAGTGATTCAAAACTTCAGCAAGTGTGTGCATGCATGTGTGGCATATGCTGAACTGAGAAAAACAGCATAAGAACTAAAAAATTGATTCTTAAAAAGATGTACACATTCAAATCCCCTTAGTGGTGGCCTATACTAGACTGAAACATTTTCCTTTTCTATTCAGTGATAATTACATGAACTTCCAAGACCAGAGGGGATGGATGTGAGATAATGTGGCATGTTACTCTTCACAGCTTAATGGTCCAGGTGTAGCTGTATAAAAGGTACTAACCTGCGTCTGTGTCTGCGATCCTTACTGTCTCCGCGACGATCCCTGCTGCGTCTATCCCTGTCTCTGCTCCTCCTTTTCCTCTCTCTGCTACGGCTGCGAGAGGAGGACCGGCGGTGGTGGCGGTTCTCTTTGTCTCTTTCAGCTGCAGGGATATAGTACAACTATCAGAACATAATATACTTCATATACATGATAATATACACAGAAACTTATCTGTTGTCACAATCAAGAGAAATGCAAGCATGCTGTACTTGAATGTCCCTGCTGCTTTGATGGCCCAATTTCCCTGTGGGGATTAATTAAGTTATCTATCTTGCATATCAAGGACTCATATACCAGAGCTCGCGTGGTGATACTAAAGCTGGTCAAAGGGAGCAATGCTACAATAATCCTACATCTTTTATGTTATACTGGTATACTTAATAGGTGCCAATCATACAATGCACCCATTCTATAATGAATAAATAAATATGTAGACAAAAAAATGCATCTGTGGTCTAAACTTTTGGGTCACGGTGTAATTTGGCTAATTCATAAAGTAGCACTGTCTACTACCTGGGTGCAGTAAATCTAGGTTAAGGAGAGCTTATTAGGGGATAAGGGTAGTGGCTATGGTTGGTGGCGTTGTCGGCTGGGTGCCAGAGAGCTGGAGGGCAATACTGGGTATAAAGCACTGGATATGTTCACTGAACGCAGCAGCTGCAAAGAAAGCTAGATGACCCAAGTCATCCAGTCAGCTGGCACGGGCAGGAGGACTACCATGATATAGACTGCCCCTGCCTTATAGATATAATACATGTTACCTAACCGCGAAGCCAACTACCATTATCCCGATAATGCAGATGTTAAACAATATTAAATATAATTAGTCCGACAGAAGTGTCCGATGAACCACATAGACTTAAAACAGCACAGCGTCCTAAATGATACAAGACTACGGCTAATGGTGTAGCTTACACCGTTCCAGTAAATAGACACATCCACGGTCGGCTAAAAATGATAGCAGCATTTCCAAACAAAAGTACCACTAAATAATTAAACTGTCGATGTGCTTCTGGTTCACTTACCTTGCTTGTTTTCAGATAGCTGCCTTTCGAATTCGTCGAAGTCCGACATCTCTCTGAGTTTGGGGCTACTACGCTTTCAGCGACTGCGTTGTTCAGTTGGCGGTGGCTAGCTTAAGCTAGCAACAAAGTGAACAACACTTTTCTTTGAAAAACAAGTACCTCACTGATGTGGCTCAACTAAGTTTGCTTTAACTATCAACTTACGTAACAATGGAACTACCAAATATTGTTAACCAGCACAAACATTTGCGGTGTGGTATTTATTTATAACGTAACAGACAAAATCATTGAGAAAGAAAACGTGTTCGCATGGGTTAGCCTGCTAATGTTAGCTAACTAGCTTGTAGCAAAGTCCAGAAGAATGGGCCTGCTGCTTCAAACACTGGTGTGGAAGCTCGTTAGCTAGTCAGCTAGCTAGTACGAATGCCGAATGAATGAGACTCTTTTCAAGGCCGAATGCAAATCCCGGACGGTCACTGGCCCATAAGGCGCAGTTGTTCGACTTTATAAGTCGAATGTATGCGCTTTTAGATGTTTAAAGCCAAGCGAAAACAATAAAGATTTCGGTATGCCCGCTTTTTTGCTCCGTCTCCCAGGTACCCCGTGACACCGGAAGTTGATGAATGACACGTTCCGGTGAAAAAGACGCTTCAAGGACTGAAAGAAACAGTGAAATCTCCCCTTTTGTTTCCTTCAAATGTCCGGTGTCATAGGAAACGACTAAAGATGTGATGCAGATATTTTGCATTGTTGCCGGTTGGCAAATTTCAAAACTTATTTAGCATTTGGAGTCTTGACAAATCGCCTTTGTTTAAAATAAAAAAAGGGGGGGGGACAAGTGGGGGAACAATATTCAGTGCTAATTTTCAGATTTATTGAAATTTGTAAAATATTAACACTGGGATTATGAAATTAACAAAAATATTCACATGATCTCAGATAAGATATACAGTGTTTAGTTCCTCACTACATTGATTTAATGAGAAGCTAAAAAAAATTACAAAATAAAGTGCCCAAAGCCACATTTTGCTTTAGCCGATAGACATTTACTGGACAACGTGTTTACCCAGGTTCTGGTGATTAAAAGAAACAACAAAATCCTTTTTGCACTTAACTGCATATGTATGCACACTTTAAGGACAGACTACTTTAAGTCCCTGATCATAAGATTTTCTTTCCAATTATGAGCATTCTGTCAGTGAATGGTGATTTTGGATTAAACAAATGAATAAATCTACATTCTTATAAGAAATCAATTGCCTTGATGACACTTAAGTGTTATTGTTCATTTAGGCATCATGTCGGTAACACGTTTCACTCGATATACATAAATATGACACATAAAAATGAGACAAACAGACCATGGTATGCACCCTGGTATGACTTTGTACAGTCAGTAACACTGCACTGTAGGTTGCTTGCTTTTTAGCCTTACAAATAACCACACAGAGAAAATGGCACAAGTTTCACGGGGTCCCTGTCTGTTTACGTTCAGTAAAAAAGGTTAGTGAGATGTGAAAATTTGAGCCAAGAGTCACCGTACTCCACTGTAACCTAATCTGTTTTTAATATAAAAGATCTGATTTCACTGTACCGGTATAAACACCACAAACTGGCATACAATATGAACATTTTTCTGGACTTTTTTTCTGAAATTACAAATTTTGACAAGATCTCTATAAACTACAGACGAACAAAGAGCACTTTATACATGCATTTGAAGGGGAGCACTGGGAAGCAATACAAGATCCTCGTGTGCACAAGCTAGTGGCTTTTGTTGATGCTGTAACTCGCACTGTGTGACTGTTTGTATGGTTAATGTTCACAATTTTTCACACAGAACCGAAACAGTCTTTCAAATACTATAGTGAATGCGCTGTACCGTATTTTACAAAATGTGTTGTTGTCAACAAAGCATTACAAGAGCCTCAATATCAGAAGCATAAGAAGTGACATTTACTGGATTTTAGTGCACATACTTTACAAAAAATGTTGGTACAACATTTAGTGGAACAACAGAGTAATGCAGCTGTATTGTTGTCAAACACAGACAACATCATCAACACATTTGTGTCTGTCTTTGATTTTTCACAATAAACCTTTGGCTCTTGCCAAAAATGCATTTGTACATTTTTCTGGACTAGCCTGTACTATGGTCAGTGTCCAGTTCTCTCCTCCTTTAAACCAGGACAAAGGGAAATCAAAAGAGAACACAAAAAGACTCCAAGACTCAAATTAAATTTGTGCTCAGGGAGCGAAAGTGACCCAAACTATTGCATGTCTCACACAAGAAAATCACACAAATTGTATTAAGGCAAGTGAAAATGGTGCTATGACAAATTATGCAACAAACAGACACTGAGCAATATAAATAAAAGCAAAAGATTATTTCTTAAAAGTTAAGTATAATTCTAGAAAATCTATGGATTACAGCATAAATGTAACTTTTATGTGATTGAAAACTACCGTCATTTAAGGATTGTGTCAAATTTAAACACAATTAAAGTGATAAAAATCGCCATGTTTTAAGATAATTTAGACCGTCAGAAACCAACACGATCCAGACACTCAATTACTGAGCTGCTGGCCTCAAGCTGATCTCGATGTCTGGGAAAGAAAGGGTCTTTGTGTCTCTGCAGACCTCCTGGCTGAAACAGCATGAACGTGGTTCTCATTTATTGACTGAGGAAAATCAATCCTCTCTATCCTCCTAATGCTAAACACACATCGTTGTTCACAGATTCTGGATCACTCTCACATCATTTTGCTCTTTGAGCACTGGGAACCATTTTTTCCCCCTTTCTAGCTGCAGCAGACATCCGGCATCCTCAATATTACTGGAATGATGGTGAGGTTTTATGGAACATATTGATACTAAAAGTGAAATGTAAAAACAATTTTTCTGAGGATCTCAGCCACAGTTTACATGGCCATATCCCGGATGCTGAGACAGCTAAATAATTCCTCTTCCCTCTGGATTTCTCTGTGAGGTGAGCTGACCTGTTTCAGCAGAGCCCACCTGCCACTTTTCTGTTCCCCTTCACCATCAACTCCACTGTTGTCCACAGACACTTCACATTCCTCTGTCTTTCTCCCCTCAGTGTCTGAACCTGTAGGAAATGGGCAGGAGGAGGTTATTCTTCTTCAGGGCCTGCACCCTGCTGAGTGTCTCCTCATCCAGGGCAGTGTAGCAGCGCCGGGCATAGTCCAGCAGCTTCTCTTTGGATGGGTCAAACTCACCCACCTCTGCCACCTTCTCTGGTGCCACTAGTAGCAGCTCAGCAATGGGTGTGGTGGAAGCTACTGTGTTACGGTCCACACCATGGAGTTGGAAGGCTTTGGACATGTTTTTCAGACGCTGGTATGTAAGCAGGATCTTCTTGTAGCGAAACAGCACTCCAGCAGCATCTTTGACTGATGAACGAGAATGTACAAAAGAGTTAGGTATGGCGCTCTTATGACAGTCTGTGTTGAATAATGAAACTATGAAACTATGTTTTGTAGCCAGATCGTTCTTCTTCTCTTACCTCTCTGTCGCTCTCTAGGGGCTCGGAAGACCCGCCTTCTCTTTAGCTGCTGTCTGTTGCTGTTAATGGTGTCTGTCATTACATCTTCCCCTGATATAATTTCCTCCTCCTCGAGGTAGCTGTCCTGATCCAAGTACTCATCAGATTCTCCCAAGAGTGACAGTGAATCTGTGGAGCACATGAAATAAAATAAAAGCCGTAAGAAAAATTTCTAGATCAGTTAACGTGATGGAAATCTTTGTGCCATCTGTATTACCTGGACCCACGTTGCTGTGTCCACTCATTTCATTCATGGATGACCTTGTAGCACTGTTGCTGCCGCCGCCACTGCCACTGGCTGTGGCATTCGAAGTACTGTGGCTATGGCTTTGCAACATGGCCTGGGATTGTGTAGAGCTGAACAAAGCATTTATAGAGGCAAGCTGATTGGTAAGTGGATTGGAGACATGGTTTTTGGAAGGCACCATGGTAGGAGGACCAGGCCGTCGGTGGATATACGAACGTGAGGGGAAATGCTGTGAGTCCGTCTTCTGTTGCTCTATGAAGAGAAGAAAGCCACTATATTTTAGAATATGCGATCTAAGATGAAATCCAGTAAATGTATGAACTGGTTACACTTGAACACAACTTTATCAATCCATGACTGTTTTTGTATTTAGTAGTTAAGTGCGTGTCTCTTAGTTTTACCAGTGGGACGATCATCCTCTCTTCTTGCCCTCCAGTTGAACCGCCTAGATTCATAACCTGACAAGGGAAAAATACCAACAGGTAAGAATTATCTCTCCACCCATAAAGACTTCCCTTGCTGAAGTGTGTCTCTAATTAACTTATATTTCTCTGACAGGTTGTGATCTCACACCTGTCCCCTGTCCTCACCGTTACTGTACTGGCTCGGACTCTGCTCCTGTCCCTGGCTTTTTGTGGAAAAGATGAAACGGTCCAGCTGGCAGCGCAGGAAGTCCCTCTCCTCTTCCAAGTCCTCAATTCTCTTCTGCAGCCAAGAGTTTTTCTCCAGAGAGATCTGTAGCTGGGTCCGCAGGTTGGTGATCACCATGTACGAGTTGTTGACTGGAGATGGGCCAGCAGGTGGGGGCGACTCTGAGGGTAGGTTGGGAATATCATGGAGAAAGTTTCTGTGAAGAACTACTTTTTTTTTATTGCACATAAAAATGAGCTTGAAAACAACAATTCACCATCAAAATTCTGATCACTCTGGTTGAAGAATCCCTGCTGCTCAAAGTTGTTCTCCTCATAGGGGATGGCAATTTCGTAGGCGTCCTCATTTTTTGGAGCTGAAAAGGAGAAAATATGTAGAGTATTAAATTGTAATGCCTGAGTTCAGGGCAGGAAATCATATTTACGTGCAACCTCTACAACCAGCTTACTCTGCAGGTGGAGTGATCCTGCGTGGCTCTTTGATGTGGAAGCAGCATCAGTCCTGTTTCCGTCCTCCATGTCAAACAGCAGACTACATGAAGATGATTGATGAGGATGTCTGATCAGTTTCAGTTTCAAGTAATGTCACTGTAAACTCGCTGGGACATTTTTGCACTAATGCACTGTACAGACGACTCATGCCCATGTTGCAGAAAGTACACTTTCATCGGCTGTTGTATTTTAGCCAGCAAAGCAAAGCTAATTATATTATTGTTTTCTCTCGGGTTACGCACATATAAACTGAAACAGTCAAACTTAGAGTGATACTCAAACCTAAGTTTGTAGCTGCCAGGTTACGTGCTCACAGCGTGGATGCGACTTAACATTAGCTCCGCATCACGTTAGCCTGGCATAATGTTAGCATGAATTTTAGCTACGAATTTAAAAATAACAATTCCATCCTTCCTGTACACGTCAGTGTTTATTTCCATCATTCAGACATTGCGAGCATCCCCACTCTACCGATATATAGTGCAAAAATTGGTACATACCACTTTACGTTTGTAATAACTTAATCGTGCACATGTAATAAGACGTTATTACTCTGTCATATCTCCATTCACGAGTTCGCCTGCTAGCTAACAAGCTAACAATAACAATTATGCTCTTTTATTTTTTCAGTGCGCTCTTGCGTCACTTCCGGGTGTAATGACATTAACGTTCCTCCTCAGTAAACATCACTAATAGAAGAACATACACGGCAAATGCTTTAGATGTGGGTCATTTTTTGTTTTTAAAGTATTCAAAGCGATGACTCTTAAAAAAATATTATATTAAAAAACAATGTATGTGTGAAATATCATGTGCACAGTAAAGTTTCATACATTATTCCTGAGATTTCTTATGACAAATTCTCACCAGTCTTTATGTGACGAAACGATAACGAAAACAACAAAAACAAACATTTTCATGTTTGACATGTGGCTTTATTGTTAGAGCCGCGGCAGAACGGCAGGACAGGTAGAACAGGTGTGAGGTGTCAGGTTTCACTGTGGTCTGGTGGCTTGGAGGAGTCGATCCCGACGGACTCAAAAACACACGATTCCTTCCTTTTTTAACTGAATCTCGAAATAATCTGCAAACTGGTAACGTTACGGTAAGTGAGACGGGATTTCGTTTTCATACACAAAAATACTGGTAATAACGTAGCTGTTGTGTTGATGGTCTGCTGAGAGAAAACAGTCTCTCAACGTGCGTGACAGGTGTGGCACTCGTTGTGACTGAGAACACAGGGGCCACTTTAAAACATGTAGCAACAAAGATGTCAGTGTTGTACGTTGGATTATAGTGTACTAAGAGAATTACATTTGTAAAATTGTAATATCTTTCTTTCACATTTCATGACATCCTCCTCTCTGTCAGTGCAGCCATGGCACCCAAATATGACGGCCTGTCTCACTGTAAGCTGGCCCTGGTGTTTGCTGTGCTGATGGACCTGTTGGGTGTGACATCCCTGCTGCTGGGGGTCTTTGCTCCACTGGAGATCCAAGGCAGAGACTTTGGGGATCTGCTGGTGTACTCAGGTGCCCTGCTGGTGCTGTTCTCCCTGGCAGGCTGGGTCATGTGGTACAGTGGCAACATTGAAGGCCTGACCTCCAGAAAGGAGCTGGGGGGAGCAGTTGAGGGAGCCGTTGACCGCCTCGCCCGCTCCCTCAGCCGAAGGATACGGATCCCAAGGACTCACAGCAGCCCATCATAGGAGGTGGATACAAAGGATTTCAACAACTACATGAAGCTGTCTTTAACCAGGCGGCAGGCCAGACTGCCTGAGGCAAGGGCGTGGCATATTCTCTTAACAGCACTTCTCATGTGGAGTTAACAAACACCCCATTCACATGGAGAAAAACTTTCACGGTCATTTGTTTTTTTTTTTCCATCAGGAAAAACAAGATAGTTTGTTTCCTTTCTGCTCAACAGGCTGCATGTGGACTTCACTCCGGATTGAAATGTAATAGAACTACTATGGATTTCAACATAAAAAGATTAAAAAGATCTATCTGCTATGTTATTTTCGCGATTGCCTCTGAAGTTATACATTCGTTGGTTGATTTTACTGTCACCACGTGGAATCAAACCTACCACATTAACCATTCAAGACATGTTTTATTGACAATAATCACGATTGCACAAGGTCGAGTCAGAATGAATACTCAAGTCTTAACTGTTTGTCCAAGAAGATTAGGAGGCGGCTATGACATCAACCTGTACTTATAAACTTGTAAGTGCACATAAATACTGCATAGGACACTTGAAAGATGTTCTCTCCCCCATTTTACAAAAGATACTGAAATCAAAACAAATTAAGACATCCACCAATATTAAGCAAACAAACTGATTGAGAAAATAAATAATATGTAAGGACAAGCATTTCAGTTGTTCATTTAAAAGTAAGTATATCACATGTTCTTTATACAGTCACATATTTAAAATGTGAAGTTACAAGTAGTTATACCACATGTGATGTGGAGCAGTAGAATTTGAAACACACAAACCCTGATCAAAAGAAGTTATACCCAATCCTAATGCAGCATCGGGATATAAGAACTGTCTGATTGTCGTTACGCTGAGACAAAACCAATACCTGTTTCCAGTTCACAGTTCACACAAAGAAAATAAACAGCAGCTTCAAGAGCAGCCACATTATTAAGTTACAGTTTTTGATCAAAAGATGTTTGACAGGAGGAACAGGTGGCCACTTGATGGAATAAAGATGTCAATGACAATTTTGCATGTTCAGCAAAACTGAAGGCATTGTTAATGCAAAGCTAAAGGCAGCTGAATTACCAATGACCAATTCTACAAAAGGCACACAGTAAGGCATCAACACCCACATGGATAATCCAGTCAAAATGAATGAGGTAAACAAGGATGAAACAGTATGTGTTATATATTTTCTATTAAGAGGATACTGTTATGAGACGTTGGTTCATTCAGCTCTATGGGGACGCTCTGTTGGTGAAGTAAATATGTCTGATCTGTCTTTTTCCAAAAGGGCAGATCAATGAGATGAATAATGTCAGAGGGCGGGGCTAGGCATAGAGGGGGTGGGATTCTGCCAGATGATCATGTGACTTCGTTCGGACCGCTGAGGTGTAGCTTGGGACAACTCAACTGATCCTTCGCTTTCATCGTCTCCTGAAAGAGTGAATGGCTCAGTTATGTATTTGATAAATTAAATGGTAAATAACTGCAACACTGATACACTACATCAGATTTTTAAACTATTTGAGACGGCAATGCCGTTTTCCTTCATCTCACCGATTCGGAAGTTGATGTAGCCCTCCCCTCCGCTGAGGATGAGCTGAGAGGTAGTGACGGTGCTGCTGCCAGGACAGGTGATCAAACAACCTGTGGGGCAAAGACAAGTGCCCTCTGAAGGATGTCCCTGAATAACAAGTTATTTAAAATGTTTTGCATGTTGGGATGCTGGATTCCTACCAGGTGCAGCGATGATGAACCTGACAGCTTGTCTGTGTCCATGGTAACACAGCTGGGCTGATGCAATGGAGCAATATGGGATGGAAACGGCCTCCGACGCTGTTGACAATCATTAACATGGTTAATACTAGATAGAGCACAGAGTGTACATGTACTCTGAGTCTAAACAAAACTCACTTATGGATAACGGAATGGAGAAGAGGGCGCCACCTCCTGTGCCCACCCACAGTCGGCCTGAGATGACCGCGAGAGACGAGATCTGCAGAGGGGAGAGTGTCAGGAAGGCTTGGCCTACAAGGGGAGATGAAATACGTGTTAGCTGAGCTGAAGAAAATGTTTTTGACAAATATGGCATAAAAAATGTTGTGGTCCATTGATTAAGATTTATTCCCCTGGCTAGTTGACCTTTTCTGAGTTTCTGAACTGCCACCACCCACAGAGAAACACATACTGTGTCCAGCTTAACACAAACACTGGTCACCATTGTGAGTGTCAACTGTACTTGCCAACACTGTAGGAATTTACTACACTATGCTGAAACTTACTGTATTACTGAAGATTCCAAAGCTAACAGAAACACACAGTACACGTCTCACTGTGAATATATTATTTTTACACTTCAAACAGATTTGTAATGAAAGAAAAAAATACAGTTGTAGCACCTAATGTTTTAGTGACCAAAGCGGTAAAATCGACTTGCTGTAGCGGCCGTCCTGTGGACCAATCAAACAGTCTGAGGATTGGGTCGAGTCGGCATGATGTCCAAACTCCGCTCCCACCAGCACACAGGAAACGAACCTGCTGCTCACTGCGCTCGGAGACCAAGAATGATTGCTGTGAGGTCCGATAAGGAAAAATGATGGTGAGTATGAAGAAGAGTGTGAACATGTAAGTAACTCCTCTGTAGAGCTTAAATAATTATTAACTAATCTCTAAATTCTCTGATTTAAACCTTTGCATCTGAAGTAATCATCTTGGACTGAACAGGTGTTGCTGATTAATCAAGTAAAATGACCAATTCTGAAAACAATTGATTTTAATTCTTTTTCTCACCTCAACCTTCTTGCTCTCAGTATCAACCACATATACTTTGTTCCAATATCCCACCCACAGACGGCTACCTTTAGCAAGGCAGCAGCGAATGGGCTGCAAAGGGTTCGATCCAAGAGGCATCACATAGTGTGACAGTAGGTTCCAGCCACCTGTCAATCACACCACTCATGACTTCACTGTCAACATAGCCGAACATCAAAGTATGTGATAACTGGAGTTAGATTAGACTGAGATGTCACTAAAAGATAAAACCGTTACCTGAGCCAGGTGAGAAAAATGCTAATGTTCCATCAGCTAAACCAGCTACAACTTGTTCCTGGGAATACCTGTAATGATGAGTCAAGAAAATTAAACTTATTTTCAAAGGTTTCTGGATAAAGACACGAGGACAACTCACATAAAGACAGACAACAATTAAATGATAAGACTACAATATTAATATACTTAATTCTTCTTACGTGAGCGAATGGATGCCTTCTGAGAGGGAAATAGACTGCAGACAGCGCCTCCTGCCAGCAGAGGCTGAGTGTACCAGTATACTGTGAGAGAGAAAACAATATATAGAGATGCAGTCAGGGTGCTTTGCCAACAAGTATTTTACTCAGACACAATGATATTTTTTAAAGTCAGCTGCTTGTTCAGCGGACACTACCTTCCTTCCTGAGTTCCAATCCACACAGTTCCAGCAGTGTCACCTGACATAAGACAGGAAAGATTGTGTCAAAAGGAAGAGCTAAGTAAACATTGCTACTCTCAAAATGTTTTCAGTAAATTATCAGTACTATCGGAGGGGATTTTAAGAACACAGAACATATCAGAGAATTTGTTTTTAGGCAGCTGCTGCAGCCTTTTGTACAGGCACTGACCTACAGGAGGCACAGCACAGATGCAGAGGGCAGGAGCTGTAGGAGGGAGGCTGAACTGATCCAGAACCGTGTTGGACCGTGCCGGGTCAATCACTGTAATATCGCTGCTGAAGGCAGGGCCAGAAACTACCCACACAGAACACTGGCACAAAAGCGACGGATATGGAGTTTGGAAAGATGAGTGGCATGAAACAACACGTCCGAGGTAAGTGTTAGTTATGGTCAGATGGCATTGCACTGTACATGGTGATTAGAGTGGGAGTTGCTTATTAAACCAGAATAATGACAGACTTACCGTGGCCTCTCCTGAGATCTCAGGTGCGACCGCAACCGCACAGTTCAGCTGAAGAGAGAAACAAGTTAGGAACCACAATTAAATGCAGCAGAGGTTTGATTTGTCTAAATTTGTATTCTCAAAGTTAAAAAATCAAAAACGACAAATGTAAATGAAGTAGAGAAAAACATGTCTTCTTTTATGAATTTCAGTGCACATTCAGCTAATCGATGACTATTTTCAAACCCAAAACAGTTATTTAATCAACTTTGAAGCTAATGATGATTACTAGATGTTTTGATCCTTTTAAAACAGAAAACACTAAAGTTCAGCTGACTGTCAGCTTATCAATTTCACATCCATAAAGCAAAGAAGAACTTTGCCTGTAGCCAAATTATAAACAATGAAATGAGCTCATATAGCCAGTGAGCTGACATGTTTCTGTCTTGAATTATTTTCATTATTCCATTACATTTATTTTATGTCCTGGTCCCTTGTATTGTTCTATTGAGAGGGGAGTTATGCCTGTTAATGTTGCCCTTAATTCACTGTCATGGCTATATATTTTCTGTTTTGTCTGCATTTCCATTGTGCATTTCAACATGTCTACATCAGTATGTGTATGAGACTTTGGAGCATTATTGTTTGATGTGTTTATAAAGCTGCTACTGGTCACTGGCTTCCGTGTGCAAGTCCTTCCTTCCTGTACTGTTTTGTCTCTATTCCACATGTTGTAAGTGATGAGTTATATAATAAAAAGATGAAGAGAGAAAGAGAGAGAGAGAGAGAGAGAGAGAGAGAGAGAGAGAGAGAGAGAGAGAGAGAAAGATGTGAAATTATCTACCTTAGCTGTGGAGTCTCTTTGATCCAACAGTCTGAGCTGCATTAGAACAGGCACATCTTTAGGCTCTGGGACAGGTTCTTGGGATTCCTACATCAATGACAGTTAATCACCAGCATGTTGTTAGGATTGTGGAAATGCACACATCTGAATCAAACTTATGATATTATATATAACAGCCAGGGAAATTTAAGCCCCCACATTCAATTACGCTGTCAGATTGCTGTATCTCTGTGTACCTATGTGTGCATTTCTACTACCTGTGTGTTTGCCAGTGGTGTGCTCCACCCGTGTATCTGCCGTTTTCCAAGCGATGCCCAAATGTGTGAGCGAATTTCTTTGTAGAGTTCTCTCCTCCTGACACGAGGGGAGAGAGCAGCAGGAGAGGCAGATCTAGGGAGAATGCTTCTGATGATAAATCAGCTTGACTGAGTCTTTAATGATTATTCCATTTTGATGCAAAAAAATGGCTACTAGCTTACTCAGTGTGGGTTAGACTGACAGCCGGTAATTGTGGAGACCCCAGAGGAGAGCGAGTGACTGATGGAGAAGTCACTCGCGGGGGGAAGGCAGACACAGGTGGTCGGATTAAGGGTTCCTTGGAGATGCCAAATAAGCGGTTGAACCTCAATAAAAAAGGGTAATAAAAGGGTATTATTAAACACGCAATCACTTTGCAAACTTGTTCATATCAATCACTCTGTGTTGTGTCCTTGTGACACAAAGTGACTTTACAGACAAAACCAGGAAAGATTAAACCCTCTATGGCATCTTTTATTCTTTTAACCTTCACATAACCCCCCATAAGCTCCAAATTCTGCACATTTAAGTACAAGTACACATGGACCCTGAAATGGTAGTTTGTTTTTTCTATTATGGAGACTATTTTTGGAAACCAAGTGCTGCAGTGCTTAATCCCCACTGGTTTTGTAATTGATATTTGAGTATGCTCACTGCTTTAATATGCTTACAGCTGATTTCCTTGTTTTTCCACTGTATTTTTTAATTAATTGAATTCATACAGTTTAACATTTTATTGCTTGACATTAACCGGTGGTTACTAGATTTCAGTATCCTCAAGCACACAGTAGCACTCTGCTGTTTTAGGAAATTAAGCTGCAACTGACAAATGTTTATGTATTTTGAGAACATCCCACCAAAAAATGTTTTTAGTCATGATTAGATGACAATCACTCACTTTCTCCAAACACTTGACCCTCTGTCCTCTGTGAACCTCTCCTCTTTTGTTGCTCTATAAAAGTGAACAAAAAAAAAAAAACAGGTTGGAGACGAATATCTGAAATATATTCATTCTTGTTTCAGTCAAACTGTTAGCTCTTTATTTAAAAATTAAAACTATAAAGCACATATACACCTATGTTGATTCAGAAGCAAAAGTTACCTGAGAGTCTGACTGCGTCTCACTGCCTCCTGCAACTCAAACAGGCGTTGCTTGTACTGGTTCTTCTCCATGACCACACGAGCCATTTCAGAACGAGAGAAGTGCCGCATGGATGTGGGAAAAGAGGCCTGAATGGAAAGATTTATGCTATTTAAGGGGGTACATGCAACAGTTTCATAAATCGTAATAAACATTGAGCGGTTACTGTTACTGTGTACAATATCTCCTTACATCAGCATCCTCACATTGGAACGGTTCCAGTTCTTTCCGAAGTCTGTGATTGACAGTGAATATAAACCACAAAAATATTACAGCAGTATTATGAAATAAAAAAACAATTTACTATTACTTCCAAAAAGTCAAAGAATCAACAAACAAAATCAAAATAGGAAAACAATCTTCGACACCTCTTTATTTCCTCCTCTTTCTCCTTGACCCGCCCCTCTAATCGTGACACCGTGTCCTGAAGAGACGACACTTCCAGTTTAAGAGCTGAGCGGTCGTCAGTCAGCTCTACCACGCGAGATATCACAGCTTTACGGGCAGCATCTACTAATTCACTGAAAAAAGAAACAGAGCAAAAGATGAGTAATTCAGGAGTATGAAGAAATCACCAATCCCTCTGGCAAACAGACTAAACAGTTCAAACAAAGAAAACAACAAACTGTGTGAGTGTTTGGAAATGTTTGAAAAATCCCACAGACAGTCAAATAATCACATTGGACAAGTCATAAAGAAATTAAATATAAGACTCACTGGGTGACTTTCAGTTCCTCATACTGAGAAAGAATCTCCTCAAACTGATCTGTGCTGCCTACACAGGGAAAAAAAACAGAAAAAAGAACTCTTAAAACACAGAGAAGTATAGGTCTAACTAGTATTAGTCTTTACTCTTAATTCACATCCAAGAAGAAAAGTCTACACTCACTGGTGCAAAATGGTTAAAAAAAGGGAAGTAAGGCTTCATGAAACCTGCAGCAGGGGATGTTATTCTCTGATGTACTTGCACTTCATGTTAGAAGGATATAAATAGTTTCTCACCGACGCCACATTATATTTAGAAACTACCCTTCAGTCAACTCCAATGTCTGATCACTTACTTGTGTTACTGTATTTCAATGTGACACAAAACATAATACACTGTCATTGTTTGTTTCAGTTTACAGGTGCTTGCACAACTATCTGACTGAGGGTTACAAAATGACTGTTTCGTAACTGTTAATTAAACCTCTTGTATAGATGGAGGCAAAGTACATAAACCATGTTTGTGATAAAGACTTTACCTCTAACACTGGCCCCTTGGTCCACACTCTCCACATAGTCCCGACTCAGCTCTGACAGTTCAGAGAACACAGAGTCAGTGTTGCGTAGCTCCCACTCCATACTATCATCTTCCTCCACCTCCTCCTCCTCCTCATTTTTTTCCTGCCTCTCTCCACTGTGCTCCTCCTCTACTTTGTACTCTCTCTCCCTCTCAGTCTCCTCCAAGTCTGCCATCTCGTCCTCCACGCTGGTCTCCAACTCATTACTTGATGGCTCTTTGGTGTTAGTTCTGGCAACTGGAGTGCTGACAACAAAATGAAAGAGTAAGAAAATAGTTGTATATTTAATGTGCTGTGTGTCAACAATTCAATTAGCTAAATGTGTGATTAGTTCATGATTAACTTTCCAACTTCAAACTTTACGGTTTCATTACCTTGCATCCACACAGCCATGAAACTGCTTCAGCTCAGGGGTGGAGCTGATGATGTCATTGATAAACTGATCTGCAGTGGGCTTTACCGCAATGTCAACCGCCCTCTCCTCCTTGGCTACTAGATCTCCAAAACACGACGGAACAGAATTTGAATGTGGTCTTTGAAGTATCTGCAAAAAAGAGCAGAAAACAAACAGCTTTCTCTCTGCCAAACTCTTGTATCTAAAACTTTAAAACACAAGTGTGTTAAGTGAGAATATGTTTACCTGTTCATTAACACTGGAGTCTGACAAGACTTGGTTAGATGGAAATTCAGGATTCTTGGAACGAATGTGATTCCTAAACACATCATCCAGTGTTACACAGGCAGAGATAAGTCATCTGAATTATCGACATACATGTCTGTATTTTTCTTACTTTCAACCGCACCATTACATCACTAAAATCATAATCTGTGCATTATGTTTAACACACCAAAAACAATTTTGGTGCAAGGCATGTGTGCAATGCTCTCCTTGTGCTGCTACGTAAACTTTTACTTTATTTCTAAACTTAGCTGTCAATACCATTTTTCAGACCTAAGGCCAAAGGTGAAATTAGCAAAGAATTACACTCTCTGGCAAGTGAGCTGACCCTTTACACAAAAATAAAACATGAAAAATGTGCTTTACCATAATTTTAGTTAACTAATTGCTATTTTTCAGTTACATGTTGTATATACTGTTCTTTGTATCCTTGTGAAAGTTAAACACAGATACTGTGCCACTACTGCTGGGATGCAATTGTTATGGTTAATTGCAGAAATGTAGGCTGCAGGTTAGAACAGGGTTCAATATCAAGAAGGACACACAATGAAGCTGCTGTCATGGAATACCTATAGCCTTCCTCTGTGAGACACTATTTACAGGATAAGATTTATTTTCATATTAACGATAATGCAATAAGAGGAACCTTAGAGGAGAGTCTCTTTCAGAATCCTTCTTCTTTTCCAACAGTTCCCGATATGTGTGAGCCAACTGAGGGAGAGGACATCAGAGAAGAATAAAGAAAAAAAATCTGCTTAATACTATAAAATAGTGTGTTAACGAAGTCCAGTGTGGTGATACAATTGCACACAATTTTTCTAACTTCACAGCTGTATCTGACCTTGCTGTGTGTAAGCTTCAGTGTGCTGAGTTCTCTGCCCAGACTGGCCTTCTGCTCCTCCAAGGCCACCACTGCAAGAAAACAAAAACATTTAGCTTCAAAGTGTTTCTGGTCAGGACATGCACAAAAAGATGAATGAAACTTTAAAAGTTTTAAATACAGGGCTATTATGCAATATTCAAATACTCACACTGATCAGCTTGCTCTCTTGCTTTCTTCTCCAGATCTCTCTCCCGCCGTTCTTTCTCCTTCTCCCTCCCCCTCATGGCTCTCCTCTCTTGTTCAATTTGATCATCCAGTTCCAGATACCTCTACAGGAAACAAAATGCTTTAACAGCTCTGAGCACAGACAACCCGCCTACTTTCACAGCTTTTAAAATCACATAACTGAAATCACGGTACACAACCCTCCATCAATTCCCACCTCTTGACTTTCCTTCCTGAGTGTTCTCTCTGCTTGGTATCTCTCCAGCAGCTCTTCTCGCTCTGCTTTCTCCCTCTCCGCCTCCTCTTCCCTGTCTCTCAGCTGGGCTTTGCAGCTGGCCAACCCCTCCAGGACCCACACGAATATGGGCACCAGCGACTCGACCACACCTTCACCATGGGTCTCAATAACTGTCTGTGATTGCACAAAGCAGCAGCGTGACAAACCAAGTATAATATGTGCAACAAAATCTACAAAATAGTTCAATTCAGAAAAACACTAATGACATACAAAGGAAATGCTATTTTATTTACCTGCAGTTCTGAGTATAGTTTTCCTGCCTCTTCACTCACAATATTGGGGTCCAGCTCCACCTCCCCTGTCCCACACAGCACCCTCTCACTGTACTCCATCAGATTAATTTAATGCGCTGTATTGACTGTCAATGCGGTTTCCCAACTAAACACCAACGGTAAATTATTTTTTGACTCTACAAACCACACTGGCTACACTTCCTCAACAACTAGGAACATTTCTGTTGAAGCCAGCACAGCCCATCCTCCACAACTTCATCGTCCATTTCTTCTTGAGAAGGACATCATTCTCTTAGGGTTGGGGTTGTCACGGGGTGTTTTAGAGTTCATCCTGGGAAAGAAAAGTAAGAAATATAATCATATATAATAATCTCAAATCTCCCCTACAATGCATTTAATTCTAACTGAAAAATGACAGTCAACTGTTCAAGCTCAGACATGCTTCTTTTTTTTGTATTCAAATCATCATTAGCTTAAAATTGGTTAAACATGATCATGTGTTTTTCTAGTATTTTAATCCATGACTAAACAGGGAGGATGAAATTCAAATTCCAATGGTTGGTGTTATTTCAGGGTTTACACTAAGAGGACATTCATTGCAGATCAGTTAGTACACGTGTTAGTGTTCAGGCTTACAGACAAAAGTAAACATACTTGATTACTCTCAGTCACACATTCATTCTTCAACGGATTTCTCTCTAAAGGCAGAAACAAGCATGTTACATGTGGTTCAGTGGATTTAATACATTCATAAACATAACTTCACTACAACTCAAGCACGAGTACCAAAAGAGCTGAAACAATTGGTTGACACAACAGAAACTTGTTTGGTAACTACATTTTCAACCAAAAATGAACATTTAATTGTTTCTGCATCTCTACTGGGACGACTTCCCCGTTTTGTTGTTTTGTTTTATGTCAGGGTTTTTCCCAACCATTAGAAGGCTTTGGCACAGCACCTCAGAGGTTTTAAGTCACAACCTAAATTAAATCAAAGTAAAACTAATGTGGAGAGCACCAAAACTAACAAAATCGTGTGGTTATAGTTGGTCATCAGTGGTCTTCCTCTGCAAGTTTTATCAATAAGCTCTTTGTTGGTGTTGATTATTTATGATCCATTCTAGCTTTTCTGACTTCCCATCAAATTGATGCACCTAAGCCGTCCACAAATCAAGTGAAAAGACTGTAAATGGTAAACTAAATATCTCTGGGTTTTGAACTGATGACCGGAAAAAACTAATGTTTATTTCTATTTATCATTTATTTATTTTTCCTTGAAATGTGACTCAAATTATTAATTATTTATAAATCAGCATAGTTAAAGATTATGTTGTGTAATCAAAAATACCTTTGACAGATCTGGATCGTCATACACTGGGCTTTGATGGATCGTTACTCCCTTCTGTTGTACTACCTCCTTATATTTGTACTTCTGTGAAAAAATGTTAAGCCCCTTTCCGTTTCTTATTGCCTATTATGTTGTGTGGCCTGTCCTCTTCCAGGTCGACAGCGGACGTCATGTGTCTCAGACACCAGTTGGCGATGCCTTCCTCCTGGATCCACACACCTCACATAATATATAATTACTTGTATAAGATATTCTGTCAACACGATTTATAGACTGTGATTTTGTTGTTCTGTAATGTACATGCAACATCTATAGCATGTCTGTCCATCCTGAGAGAGGGATCCCTCCTCTGTGGCTCTTCCTGATCTCTCTTCAGCCTTTTTTTTCCTGGGCAAGTTTTTCCTCACTTAAATTGAGGGTCTAAGGACAGTGGACGTTGTTTCTGTGCAGATTGTAAAGCCCACTGGGACAATGTGACCGTGATTTGGGGCTGTATATGATTTGATTTTTCAAAATTGAAAAAAAAAAAAAAAAAAATGTGATGGGATTTTTTTTTTTATGACTATTTCCTGATACCCTTTGGACAAAGCGATTAATCAAGACGATAGAAAGCAGGTAATTAATAAAGAAAATAATCCTTAGCAGCAGTCTTAATCATATATATTGTAAGGGGTCTAATGAAAGGCTGTAGCTCCAAAATGACGTGCAGCTACTCAACCTACATATCAAAAAGACAGTAGATTTTAATATTTATGAATGTCTAATAGGGATTATGTCATGTGTGCCATAGACATACCGTTCAAACCAAATTAACGTCTGTACATGTACTGTGTGTGTGTGTGTGTGTGTGTGTGTGTGTGTGTGTGTGTGTGTGTGTGTGTGTGTGTACAGCCCCACTAACAGCACACAGAAATGCAAAACGGTTGAACGTAAACACTAACGTGACAGCGACAGGTCATATGCAGACATAATTAAGCCAATTTACCGTCTAGGTTCGCTAAAAACGAGAGAAACCTCCAATATGACAGGCCTGAATTGAGATACTGTATAAATAAGTAACATGACTGACAGTGGACACCTTCGGAGATCTTTGGCAGCAAGTTTAAAAGTTGTAGCTTGACCGAAAAATAACCCGAGTCGACGCGGTGCTCGGCAGCGCTTTCACAAACTCACCTTCATGGCTGACCCCCGTCGCAACTTTCACTTCTCTGCCCCCAAAATACTATAATTCCAGCCGTTTTTTTCTTCGGGGACGATATCAATTACACATAAACGACTTAAAAGAAGGGGGTGTTGTTTGATTGTGACGAGCGAAGACATGTCCTCGGTTGGGCCAATCAGAGCGCTGAGGTTGTCGTGTGGAACCAATAGACGGGAGGAGGAGGCGGGACGTGGGCAGGTTCGTTTTCAGAAGGAGGAAAAAAAGTTTCCTGAAACTTGAACGATGACACGTGACCAAGGAGGCTGCAGCGGGCTGTCAGGTGACCCGAGCCGTGCACGTCAAAGACGGATACCTGTGGAAATACCTCACATACGTGACAACCAGCTGCTCTTTCTCTCGATGAGAATAGTATCAGAAAGTCAACAGTGCCTGCCGCGTCGTGCACGGTGCCTGTGGATAAAGTTACTCAGGTGTCAGCTTAGTTTATAGAGCAAACTGAATGGGCCAAGTGCTTGACTTAGTCAATGAATTTAAATTTGTCATGAATATTGTGAAGAAAAATGCCAATGTTTCATAAAAGCATCCGCCATTTTTTCAATAGCTTCCAAGTCATTTGACCCATTGACTCAAACTCAATGCCACAGTGTAAATTAGATACACCTGATTTTATTGGATTTTGGTGGAATTTTAATTTTCATGAATATCTTAAGTCTAAGCCTTAATGTATGCATTCACTTTGTATGCCTCCGTCCAAGTCAAACTTTGTGAACATTTAGAAAAATTGTCACTACAAATGAGTACCAGTGGACTCCAGACGGTCAGAAACACGCTCATAAACACCTCCTGGAGGGACTTTTTTGGAAACTGAACATTTGATTTGACACTTTGTCACATTTCACCTCTAATGTCTTTGGTTGCTAGTTGAGCCACACCTGTTGTTATTGGATTTTGGTGGAATTTCTGTTTTTCAGGAATATCTTAGATCTCACCCTCATTCATTGACTGGAGTCAGTTTACTACCTCTAAGCCTGCATTTCCACATTGCTGCAAGTGAAATGTAACCAAATGTGTACCTGTGACACAGTAAGGCATCAGGAAGAAGATGCAATGATGAGCTAACCTGTGAAGGAACTGATTTAACATAAGGTCAAAACTCAGAATACTGTAAATAGAGTTTATTCATGTATTTATTCATTTTGGAGGTGATTTTGAGGTGAGATTTTTCCACATTGCTGTAGTGAAATGTAACCTATGTACCTCTGATAGAGTAAGATATCAGGAAGAAGATGCAATGATAGAACCTTTGAAGGATTTTATTTGACAAAATAAAATATAAGTATAAAGAATTCACCTCTGATCCATCCCATTACTTTGCATAGGGATACATCTAAAATAGCTTCCAGGTCATTTGACCTATTGACTAAACATGAATACCACAATGTCTTCTGACACTAGTTTAATGGGACACGCTTTTTGTGTAATTTCTATTTTTTATGAATATTTCAGCTCTAACAGTTTTCCATGCATGTTTTCTAACATCAGGGTCATCAGTGCCTATCCCTCTTGCTTTATTCCATTAAAAAAACATGCTTTAAAAAATGTATTCATACATTTAAAAACAGCTTAAAAGAAAGGTGGAGGCAGTTATTTCACACAGTGATGTTAGTAACTGTGAGAAAATGGCATTTACTGAAAATCACAGTGAGGAAAGTCATTGGAGTCTGAGGTTACACTGCATTTGGACTCCAGCAGATGGAGGTACTGACACATTTCACCACCCTTCTCCTTCCTGTTCTTTCTGAACATGTTGATGGTGTCCAGAACAACTAATACTGGTTGTTGGTGCTGCAATCCTACTTATACATTTCTCCCCTTGCAGTGATGGATGTAACAAAGTACATTTCCTGAAGTACGTTAATTCAGCACAGTTTTGAGGTACTAGCGTATTTCCATGCTATATTTTACTTCCACTCCACGACATTTAGGAGAAAAATGTATGTGATAACCTTTGTAACTAACTTTAAAGATTGCATGCTGCATCAGAGTCAAACTAGTAAGTAATTATTATTATCATTATTTATCAGCAATCAGATTAAAAAACATTGATTCTGATGATAACATAAAAAGCTCAGTATTGAGTTTGACAGGTCAATATTCAGCCCATGCAAGAGTATACAGTATACAAATACATGTAAATATATGTGTTATCTACTTTTGCCTTTACTTTTAGTACATTTTTTTGCCATAAATGCGCTTTTACATTTAACAAGGACTATTCTCATGGCTGACTTTCACTTTCAAAAGTAGTATTTCACAGTATCATTACTTTAACTCAAGTATGATCTGTGTGTACTTTTTTACAACACTGTTTTAATATGTTGTACTTTCCATGTAGACTTGTTCTGTCACTGGTAAAACTTAATACTTCTAGTTTCTTGCTGGAACAAGGGACAATGCAGGCTAACCAAAAGGTCCTTTTCACTTTCATTTTGATGTTCCACATAAGGAAAAGCTCCGGTGTAAATAATGAATTGAATTCACAACTATCACACCATCTCTTACTGATACACCAAGATACAACTGAGCCATCTTTAATGTTGTTAGTAACACCTGTGCTGCCCTATAGTGGTGAGTCAGAATCTCTCAAGATACAGTACATCCACTTTTTTCGATTAACACTATCACTGAATTTCATGTTTAATCCAATGATGTTTTCACAGCCTCACAGTTGCTCCCAGTGCAAACCTCAACTGTCAGTCCTTCAACTTTTATATGTTTGGCTTATTTACCTATGCACTTACACACATGTTGAGGGCAGAGATGATTTGATGGGTTTGAAGATAGCGGCCTTTGACATGCATTCATGCAGTACAGTGGAGGTGAATGAAATCAGTGGTGCTCAAAGCTTTTAAAAGAATGATGTTCATAAAACCCAAGAACAGCTTGTGTTCCACAGATCTCACTGTCGACATTTTTTATCCAGTTGATCCAATAAATAATGTTGTCAGTGGGGTTTATGTAATATCTTCCATAACCAGACATTATTTTAGTTTGTAGACAGTTGTTTGTTTTTTTTTAAATGTCATATTTTTCAGTGCAAATATAAATGGTTCCCATCCAGTGTATTGTGCTGCAGTTGCAACAGGATACAACAGCTATCTCAAAACCTCTGCCACAAATGAAAAACATCTGCGTGGCTCGATACCACCAGGAGGAAATGGGAAGGTCTCTATGTCTAACAGACTTCTGTGTTCTTTAATAATGTCCCTCTTTATTATCTGTGCACTTTGCCCTCTTCCATGCCCTCTATATTACTTACTTACTCTCTCTCCCTCACACACCAAACATTTTATATGTGGTTCACTTTTAACATACAACATCAGTCAGTTGAGAGAATGAAAGAAAATACAGATATCCTGGAAGAATTGCAACTGCATGAATGTATACAATACCTCAATATACAAACACTACACGTCAATGCCCGGTACTCATAATTTTAAGTAAAAGTAAGCACAGGAGTACAATCAGCACAATGTACTTAAAAGCATAAAAAATATAGTATTCATCAGGCAGCAGATTGGCCACCTACACAGTATTATATTATACAATGCAACAAATGACACACAAAATTCACAATATTTTATATGTAAAATCTTGATAATCATTGAAACTAGTTACTATGGCTGTTGGTGACAGTTGAATATGAGTTAGATGGAAAGTTACAGGGAGGAACAGCTGTTGTAGACAGGCACTGATGTGGAGGGAGCTTGTTTTGTAGAAGAGGCACGGGGGGAATGTTTCTCTGTTTTTTCAGCTCAGTGTGAGTATGTGTGTTGTTTACAGTTGAAGCAGAATTCAGTTTCTCTTCTAACACTCGGACATCATTTCTTTCTCTACACAGTGACTTTTTTAATCACCCTCTCACTCTCTACCAGAACCTCTTTCCCATCCTGTCTTGCCTCACACGCCATCTCTCTCTTCTTCTTCGTCAGGAGGTAAAATGCCACCACGCCTCCCACCACCGCTAAACTGAGGGCCAGAATCACAAATCCCAGTGCCAGTAAGTGAGAGGTTCCCTCTCTAAAGTGGTTCAGCTGGTCCCACAGCCCCACAGCTACGCAACTAATTCCGATGAGAGTCCCCCAAAACCCAAAGGCCAGCATACAGGATCCACAGGACAGCTCAACGCCCCCGGTCATCACGGCGATGCCCGCCACTGAGACGACCCCTCCCGGTAAGGTCACTGTCTCTGATTTTGGGTCATAGGTGACAGTAGATGCGACATCTGACAGGGCTGAAGGATCGAGCGTTTCCATCTTGGTGGTCATGGTTGGTTTTAATTCCTCTGTCAGATAGATTCTTCTTCTACAGCTTCTGCTTCTTCTTTTTCTTCTCTCAGTTCTAAAACATCACACACAAACCTATTAACATCTTGTTTCCTCTTCTTTTTTTTTAAATGTACCCGTATGTAGCTCTAAGATTGAAACAAATGGTCTGATCCCGAGGCCCAACTCTTCACTGAAGCAGACAGGTCTGCATGACTTACACATTAACTTTGAGAGCCATATTAAGATTTACAGGTCATACTGAAACAGATCTTATGGAGAGGTGCAGCATGTATGAAATATCTCTTTCCTTTAAAAACATTAAATGACCATGAATTAATATATTTACAATCTTTGTTGGGGCCAAAATAATGTTTTGCTCATTTCTGTGTAAGAATTCTTGGTCCAAGTTTCTAACAAGGTTTGTGAGCTGTTAGCATACCAGACAAAGTATCGTGGCATCTTTGTGTCATCTGCATCAACAGTTGCTGTAGTTGCCGGTTTGTGAAAAAGCAACGTTAGCAATGTTAGCGACAACAAACTAGCAACGACTTGATGGAGCAGATGGTGATTGAACAACAGTGGTGTTGTGATGTGAATGCAAAAGGAAGGGGGAGATTAAACTCCACATTTTGTGGCCAAATGTTATCAATAGCACCTCTAAAGGTAAAATGTAAAATATATAATATGACCAGAATTCAAGAGTGGTGTGGGTTAGGTGCTGAGAATATAGGGGACAGCAGAGTATGCCCACTATATTCTTTGCTGTAGATATCTTTGGCTGAAGCTAGTGTATTTGCTCAGCCTTGAGACCTTGTGCCTTTTTGTTTGGATGCGTTTGAATGATGCATTGTTGAATCCACTAGGGTAAATGAACGCTTGAAACTACAGGGGCCATCAGATTGCCTCTTACAATGTGACACTACAATACAGGATGGACTGTAGCTAGCTGGTTAGCATGCTAATTGCAGTTTCTCTGCAACTTAGTACATAGGCATTTCTGACATAATGTCAACACTGCTGTATTCGCAATCTGTTGATTATCTTATTTTTATTTATTCATTTTTTTAAAACTAAGATTCTGGCCACATCTCACACACTGCTCCTTTAAAATACAAGTCTGTTGGGGTGAACAATGACAGGAAAGCAGCAGAAGAGCTGAAACTGAATCTTCATGAGATTTTGAAATTGGTCATTTAAATGGCCAACAGCCAAAATAGTATTTCTATAATTCTAGAGGTAATTCAACCAAACTGAATAAAGATGAGGAGGAAGGGAATTACACGTGAGATACAAATACAAGGGAGATATTTTTTCTGTGGCCTCTCTCATTGGGACCAACAAACACTGGAGGCTAAATTAAACTATAATTGCCTTCACTTCAGTAATTTGCAATCTTAACATAAACCTGAGTTTCTTCAACCCATTGGTTCCATGTGAAACCATGTTATGCAAGCAAAATTTCACAGGCCCCTTAAATGTGTAAATTCAATACTGAAATCAAGAGACTTGATTTTTGAAAGAGTGGGACACGGATTGTATTGGTGCATAATTGCTATGTAAATACTGATAACTTAAGAAAAAAACAGGATGTCGTATTTTATAAGATGTCCAGTGTTGCTTACCTCGGTGTTGAATCAGGAGCTTAGATGTCAGTGAAAACTGTGTCAAATGAAGATCCTTTAAATTCACAGATTTGTTCCAGTGTTTTTCGTGAAACCCTTAAAGTGCTGCAGACTTTCTCTCTGGACAATGGGTGCAGATATGGGAGCGAGGGGCCCCAGCGCTCTTACCTTTATCATATACGTCACAACCTCAGGCCTCACAAGATGGTGGGCACAGTTGTCAAGATTGTTGTCATCGTTTGTTTGTTCCTCTCCTTCCGTGTGGTCAGTAGGAAGCTCTCGTCTGTCATTAAGCCTCATTATAACCCATTACCAGATATTTATCTAGGAACAACTCCCTTCCTTTTTTGCTCTCTCTTTCAGTCTTAAGATTTGAGCTGTGTCTGACCAAGGCATTGTTTGGGCTGAGAATGGATTTTTCTTCCTTTTTTAAAACAATTTCCTGTTCAGCATTCCCCTTTCTCTGGTGTCTCTGGCGGTGAGTTTTAGGAGTAAAAAAAAAATAGAAGTCATCAGTCTTCCTCCCTAAAACTTTGTGTTGTGAGATGTACTATTGAACCTTGTAAGTAACTGGAAATATGAACTGGAGTGAACATGACTCAGAGTTCTCTGTCACAACGGAAATGTCTCATAATTCACAGAGTCTTTGGACCATTCATTTCTGAAATATGTGGGAAAACTAACTGCAAACACTTTGTTCGATCGGTTCTGGAGTGCAAGATGTACGTGAGTGTCCGGACCTGACCTGCCCCGCTGAGAATGAGTTGGGCAGATTTGCAAGCATGTATGTCAATGCTGACGTTGAGCTGATTCCCAGATTGGTGCTGTAACACGGTTGAAGTTTGATACTGCCAGTTAATCGGCTGAAATGCTGACCAGCCAACTGGGATGTTGCCAGTGGAGAGTCACAGTCCTAAATGCAGGTATTTTTAGAAGTGTTGATTTCTACTATTTACAAAATTTCACGTTACTGCAATGTTTTCTATTCATAACTGCCTGCAAAATAAATAATAACAAAAAATAATGTCACATTTAATGTTGAGAAGAAATGTAAGAACAGCCTTTTACAGTATGACAATGTAATTTTGATTATTTTGTCTTTAGTTGGCTTTTAGATTATGCTTAGACACCCACGGTACATGTTTCCTCAACTTGTCCACGAGGAGGAAAACATTTCAGAAGTGGCCTCAAATCCTCGCTCGCTCCAGGTCGAGCATTAGTCCAGCCGAGGGTACAGGTCAGATGTCAGGGATTGATTTGTGAAGAGGAGGCGGTAATTCTGTTGGCCGCGGCACTCACAGGATGATGATGACGGTAATTGGCTAAGGATTGGTTGGATTGAGTGGGACGGGGCGGGACATTGGTAATCCAATAGACGGACTCACTGAGCGTATTTATGGAACAAAGCAAATCTGTCTGCAAAAGCAAAGGCGTGAGTGATAAACAGAGTGTGTTTAAGAATCGCTATTAATGTCAATAAAGTCTTACCAACGCCCCCCATTTTTACGCTTGGTCAGTCAACAGTCAAGACAATAAAGATAATACGCGCTGACGAAAAACTAAACAGGCTTGACATAAATGTGTCGAGAAGTGATTTTGATGTGCACGATCACTGTGACCCTCCCTGTAGGATAAAGGCTGTCAACAAAACACACACAGGCCACATACAAAGAAGGACTCAGAGGACTACGACTGAGTTAAAAATGAAGGTTGCAAATGAAGTCAAAGTAACAAGTGTGTCTATTAGTGTGCATCAGGGTGTAAAATAGGACCCTTTCGGTGCACCAGGCATCATTTGAGGAGGGAAAAGTCAAAGGCTAAAAAGAAGAGGAATTTGGCAGCGCTCCAACTAAATCAGAATTTGGGAAGGTAAGAATAGAGGGACAACACTTCTAAACAGTCAGTCCAGTAAAAGAAGCTGAAAAGAGGGCAACATCACAGCTCAGGCAGGACAGCATGGAGGTCAGGGGAAAGACGGCAGTTAAGGTGATGTGATGGGGCGTCAGTGGGATTGAAGGTAAAAGGTGGGCAGCAGGAGAGGGAGTTAAACTGCCTGGACAGATGGCAGTCTGAAATTAGATGGCGGTGGTCACCTAAACCTCTTGAAAGTTCACCACTGAAATAGCAGATGTGCTCCTGGAGAGGCTAAAGTTAGCTCTGGGGAAAAAAACAACAACAGAGTTTCCTTGAAAATGTTTATCTGATCGGCCAGTTAATGAAAGCAACCTTGACGTTTTATATCATTCCGTTTACTTTCAAATTAATCTTACTTCATGAAGTGGGTTTAACCACAAGGACACAGTGAAAAGCATGAATCTCTGTTGACTGATCAGAGTTGAGTTATTAAGGAAGTGAGACCTTTAACGTGTTTGATGCACTACAACAAGATACAACTCTCACGGCTATAAATTCTCACTGTTTATAAGTCATGCAACAGAGTAGTGAACTGAGCCCTGGAGATCCTTCTAGACGTCCTGATAGAGAAAATTAGGATTCAGGGGCTCATTTTAGTCACGAGCTCAGCCACCCTAAATCCCGTATTAACAGAATTATCCTAGTCGTCCATGGTAGGAGTGCGTTTCCCCCCCTGCCCTTCTTATCCCTCACTGTCTTACTGCTCAGACGGACACACTCAATACTCCAGCCATCATCTGCCCGTGCCACACACAGGTAAGCTTTGTGGTGTGATTTACTGAGTAGCATCAAGACATTCAGGATTTCACAAGTGGACTGGAACTAATGTTTCACTTCTCTCTCTTTGGCCTCCAACATCAACAGGAGACGTCAAGCCAGCAGTAAACGAAGCAGCTCAGGTGGCACAGGAGAAGAAGAAACTCACTTGCCGGTGAGTTTTGTCAGAGAGACACGTTGCTAAGACACTGAAAGCAACCACAATGGGAAATACCACCAGCAGCGCAATATCAAAGGAGATCCTGGAGGACCTGAAGCTCACCACCAAATTCACCGAAACTGAAATCAGCCAGTGGTACGAGAACTTCCAGAAGCAGTGCCCGACGGGACGCATCACACCAGAGGAGTTCGAGCAGATCTACAGCCGCTTCTTCCCCGAGAGCGACGCCAAGAGCTACGCACGGCATGTGTTCCGCTCCTTCGACACCAACGACGACGGCACCTTGGACTTCAAGGAGTACATCATTGCGCTGCACATGACCTCCACCGGGAAGACGACCCGCAAACTGGAGTGGGCCTTCTCGCTGTTTGACGTGGACAAAAATGGATACATCAACAAGACAGAAGTGACGGAGATCTGCCAGGTGAGGAGGGGAGGGAAGTGGTGATACTGATGAAAGGATGAGGCACTTTGTAGTTGACGGCGTCCACTGATTCTACACAGTGATTATGTGTTTCTTGTGCTAAACATTTTGCCACTTCAGATAGAGATTCAATTCTGAAGCATTCATCTTATTTTATAGGGGAGGTATGAAACTATGTTTACTGGGAGTGCCAAAGAGAGGAAGGCTGTTTTGTTTTGCCATAATGTTCTTCTGTATTGCTGCTATAAACTTACAATATCAGAAACTCAAGCTGTCCTGTTGCTTATATTCCCCAGGGGAAAGGCTTTATTCTAAGCCATCAAAGCCACAACAGTAAGATAAAATAAGAGGATTACTTGACCTCATGCAATCTAATACAATAGCCCTGTGGTGAATACTACTTTTTAAGTTTATACTCTTCTTTCTTAAAGTTCGAGGTGTTGAGTTAACTGCTCATTTTTGAGGAAATAATTTGGAAAATTATGGTTTGACTGCATTATAATATCAGTTTCTCTCCCTATTTTGCCCACTTCCTTTTACGATCCATGTAAAATTAGTTATTAAATAGTGACCATCCCCCTCATGGTGCAGTTTGTAGGTGTCAGTACTTGTTACCAGCCTAATTAGCCAGCCTTTTTGAGCTTCAAACTCCTGATAATCTCTGTGATTACAGGTTTAACTCTCAGACAACGTAGGCTGTCCTATTCTTAAGTAAGGCTACTCCATTAGAGGGGCCGACCATCACCCTCGATTCGATCCGCGTTTTTTTTTAAGCACACCCTGGACCATTAGATTAATTGGTGCTAATTACTGTATATTAATCGTCGTCCATTGTTTTGGTATAATCAGAACTCAGTCAGATGGAGGTTGTAAAGTTTTAAGACAAATGAAACTGAAGTGTAAGAGGTTTAGACAGATCAGCTGAGGATCCAGCTGGCATTGTAATGGGATTTCATTCCTGGCCAACTGGCCCCAGTCCACTTGCATCATGTTTGCAACCGCTGCACAAAATAGCTATGTTTTAAAGCCACCCTGCCAAAAGTTCAGCAACCTACGACAGGATCGGACTCTGTGGGGCGAAGCAGGCAAAAGCAGATCTGCTATGTGCACAGAGGATAACACCATTATTAGATAAAGATAAACCAGGGATATCTGCTTTCATATGTGGGTCTGAAGCGGGAAATAAGTGAGTAAGGAATGCCGGAGGAACCACTATTAGTTTAGTGTAGTACAGTATACTACTCTGATACAGATGTGGTTTCATTTTTTTTTTTTTTTGTATCTGACGAGAAACAACTTCTACTCACAGTGTGAATCTATGCAGAGCAGAGGGGCAAGATGGAGGGACAGTGCAGGGAGAACACAGATGACATCTTGGTGTTTGGCCTGTGGCCTGAGTCTTGGCACTAATCCATGTTAATCTAGGTGTCTTAAATGTGGGAGATGAGTGCTTCCTCCCTAAGTGGGACACACACTTAAAGACCTGAACCTAAAGTGTGCAGTCATGTACAATCTGCTGGATTCCAAGTGGCCCACTGCAGATTAACTGTCTCTGAAGATGACACACGGGCCAGAACGTGCTGCTGGCGGCTGTTTGATTATTAATTTTGACACGACTTGTGGATTCTTAACTTGCATGCATTGTCTGCATGTGATTTGCTGTGTGCCTTGGGATTGCTTCTCGTAGCTGCATTTGGTGGGCAGATCAGTTGTCATGCAGGGATTGCAGAATATATCTAGCGCAATATTTTAATTGTAGGATACTTGATTTGGTTGTTTTCAGCTAAACTGCGCAAAATACACAAAATGGTCAATAAGCAGTAATCAAATCAGGAGATCATTTGTTGTTGTGAAGTTGTTTTCCATCAGAACCTCGATGAAACACATGCACATGTAAAGCACTAATTAACTAAAGAGCTGCTGTGAGCTTCACTTGCCCCCGCAGGCTACATCCTCCTTAGCTTGTACACATGTGTTTTATGTGCCCTGTTGATGTTCAATACATTATTTGTGAGATAAATAATAGAGCATTCGTTACTGACCTTACACCCATCCCCCATCTCAGGCCATATTTAAGCTGATCCCCAAGGAGGAGCAGTGCAAGCTACCACAGGATGAGAACACACCCGAGAAGAGAGCCGACAAGCTGTGGTCCTACTTCGAAAAGAAAGACAACGGTGAGGAGAAAAAAAAACAACAACAACAACAACAACACACATGCAACACATGCAAATACATTCTGCCCCAGTGGTGAATGAAAGGTCACTGTGTTCTTAACGGTATGTACTTATGTTAGAGAGAGAGAAAGAGAGAGAGAGAAAATCAGCGTAAGCTCTTTCTACCTTTCCTCAGCAGCTGTTCTAACATCCTGCGCCGTAGATTACATCTCACGAGGAATAAATCCACCTGGGGCTCACAGCCCCCAGTTACAGCATCACTTGTGTCATGCGAGCTTTATTAAGCATGCCGCATCCACAGGCCATTGAAACCTCAAATGACTCCACTCACATGCTACTGACACACACCCACACATGAGATAAGACCAGATTTCTTAGATAAGAGTCATGTTTACCCCACGCTGTGTGTCAACCATATTTTTCTGCGCTCTAACATCCCTCACTCTGTCTTTGTCCCCTCACAGAGCGACTGGCCGAGGGCGAGTTCATCAAGGGAGTGATTGAAAATGAGAATGCAATGCGTCTTATCCACTACGAACCAATCAAGCAGTAACTCGGTCCTATTTTCAGCAACCCCCCCTCACCTTCTTTTCTCTCGGTAGATTCTTTCCTCCCCTCATCCTCTCTGTGTAAATACTGTTACTCCTCTGTGTCTTGCTCGCACCAACTTTTCAGTTTATGTCATGTGATTGTTTCACCTATGTTTGTCAAAGCATTCATCAAATAGAGGATAAAAGAGGCCAGTTGCAGCAAGAAACACATACCGCTAAACAGAAGAAGCTTCATGGTGACTTTGTTGATGCAATACATAATATACAATTAAAATATATATATATACATATGAAGGAAGTGTTTGATAAATATGTTCCTGTTGAAATGGTTCAAATTGATTTTTGGCTCCTGAAAAATGTACGTTATTAATTAAATTATAATATAGTACGATACTTGATTGTTAGCTCTTTTTTTTTACAGAATGGGAAATGTCTTAAAGGGGTCCTAGCTCTCAAGTGTATTACTGTATTTACTGTACAATAACAAATAAAGGTTTTCTCATACATCCGTGCTGTGAAAATCAATTTATTCATCTTTCCCCCCAAAAAACCACCAAATTCTCCTTTGACCCAGAAACGTACTGTTTAACACAATCCTGGTGGTTGACAGAAGTTTTCAATTGTGTCCAACCAGGTCAGTAAATCCAGGATAATCCCAATGTATAACTGACAGATACTTAAAGTAAATGTAAATACCAGAGTGTATAATTTGTATTATCCGTTCAAAAGCATTTATTTCCCTGAAAGTTTCACGTTTTCAGTGCAGATCGTTTGTTTCTCTCCAGCTCTCATTTCAACCCCCCCGACATCAACCCGCCTCCTCCTCTCCCCATCTCCATCCCCTCACATGCCTACCATCTCTCCTCGCTCTATTCCTCCTTCGCTCCATCCAACTCGGGATTACTGGTTTACACATAATCTTCTGTTCAACATCAGAGAGCAGACTTTTCAAAATCTCTGTAATCTTTCTATCTCTATGTGTCTATCCTATGGGTTTGTCTGTGCATCTGCAGAGAGCGGCTGTGTTTGTCGTCGCAGCTTCTGTTTGCATCCAGATGCTGAATCTGTCCGAAGTTTGTGACGAGAGAGAGAAAAGGAGCGGTGAGCTTGAAAAAGAGGAAACGCATCGAATGTCCCTCTCAGATAAATGAGAATATATTGTGCGATTGACCTAAAGGACGGTCTGGAAACATCCGTCCTGTCTATGCAATGAAACGCTCATTGACATCTCCTGATACATTGCATGTTAAACAATAAAACAATATACACATGTATAATCATTTACACACAGAGACATCTACTTTCCTACCATGAGGCACTGAGAAATACCCAGAAAACATACAAGTCATACGTTGCAGTCCTCACAGTCTGATATGTGTCGAATTCACTCTCCTTCAAATGCAGTTGGAAAGTCCCAGCTTCATTAAAAAGTGTAAGAAAAGAAAATCAGGTTCTGTTTGCTCACATTGATCCTCCTCCGACATGGCGGCAGTGTCTTTCCTTTCTCTCAGTTTTTCAGCCCTTTCAGTTGATGGATATAAACGCTCCTCTAACAAGGTGAATCAACTCGGTCCATTGCCACTTCCATCTCGTCCATCTCCCTCTCGCAGTCCTCACACCCCTCCGGCCCACAGCCTCCCACCAAAACCAGCGTTGGTACGTCCCCATTTCCCACTCCGACCACACTGCCATTCGGGGCCCACGCCACGTCGATCATGCCGTCCGGACACTGCAGCAGGCCGCTAACGGAGTAGAGCCCGCCGCCCGGAACAACCTCTTCATAGGCGGGAGCGTGAGTGGCGGCCCTCGCTTCGTCCAGACGGAGCCTCTGCTTGCGACGGAGCTCGATGATGGTCTTCGTGTAGGAGTTGAGCGTGACCACGGCGGCCCCCATGCAGCAGCTGAAGGACACCCAGGCGAGACTGAAAAACGGAGATTAAGAAGGAGTGCAACATATCAGCAAAGCCTGTAAGTGACCAGTACTTCATGTACATCCTGGAATGATACAGGTGTGTATGCCGACACCTACGCAAATGACCAGCCGTAGTCCCAGGACTGAGGCCTCCAGTCTTTGGGGCCCACAATGACCGTCATCTGAAATACTGTGGTGTACATCATATGGGCCACCATCCCAAGAAGACCTACGCAGGGGAGGAAACCAACACAAAGCAGACAGAACAGACCTCATAACTCAGTCTGGAAAACAAAGATGACCATGCAAATGGAGAACAATATATGGAGAAGGTGGTAGATATAAGAGCCTGACACGCAGCCTGGGGGCCAAAGCCTGCTATTAAAAGACAACCCCACCAATTTCACACATTAAGGTGGGTCTACAGGTTACAGGAAGCTGCATGTCATCTGATAAATTGCCTTCAGTGATGTCTGAGACGGCCGAGTTGCATTGTGGATAATGTATGCGCCAGGATTTTAAGAGAAAGAGGATCTCATGGCATAAACAAAAGATGATATCTCTGCTTTTAAACTGTTTAACGTCGTGAGTGACATCACCAAAGGTAATTTACATTACCTGACTACATGCAGCCTCCTCTCAAGCAACGAATGGCTTTATACTCCTAACACATGTCAAATTAGTTAAGTCACCTTGAAGTTTCAGTGGAAAGTTTCGAGAACCTCTGATACAGAGTAATGTAAAACTGAAGGACACACTGAGTCTCACCTGATAATACAGTGCAGATGGCTGCGTAGGCATTGATTTTTAGCGAGTGCATCTCTTTATGGGAACACAAGACTTCCAGCCACATCAGTAAGAAGCCCATCCCCAGCAGCCCGATGTATGTAAACTCTGACACAACTGACAGCCAGAGCACACCTGCAACATTTGGGAAATACGTACACGATTTACACACACATGCATCCATGGAGACAACATTTTATATATATATATATATATATTTGGGCACAGAACTGATAAGCAACTCACCTTGAGTGTCTCCAGGCGTTAACTCTATAAAGCTTCGACATTTCTCCCCTGCAGATACGACCGAAAATGAGGATATTAAAAATTATGCAACAGCATCATTAAAAATGTGACGAGCTGCAAATGTGTTTGTGTTACTGGCCGTGTGCTTGTTGTTCTCACCGTCGCTGTGTTTCTCACAGCTTTCCCAGAAACCGGTGTGGAAGTATCTGAAAGCGAACTTGTCCTCTCCCGTCTCCCAGATGTAGTGAACGGCGTTGGCCAGCTGCCTCTGTCTGATCTTGGCCAGCTCGTCTCTCCTGGCTGGAGACAGCGTGCGGTTGTAGGGATTCTGAGTGGGGCTCTCTGTGTGACGGCACAACAGGACGATAGTGAAGGAGAGTGTGGCGGGCACATTTTTCTAGCTGCATATTCCAGATATGGATAATGGAGCAGGATCAGAAAATGCACTGGGTGGATCATCTCTACAAATCACACACGTGTCTGTTGTAAACCTACGTGGTGCACAGGATCACTAGAGGTTCCTCTCAAAAACATGAACGCTCCGCAGCCTACAAACAGATTCTTGCTTCACAAACTTCTGATTGGTTCTCTACTGGTATCCATTCACTTTCTTTTGCATGCAGGTGTGTGTTGATTGTGAATTAGGCTACAAGGGGTGGAGTTGGAAGAGTTATGGATACAGAATGTTGAGCGCTAAACACCTGAAAGTCTGCCCATCACACCACCGCCCCAAAAGTAACACGCAGCTGTGCTTTGCGGTCACATGCAGGTTTGCCAGCCCACGTGTGTGTGTGTGTGTGTGTGTGTGTGCGTGTGTGCGTGTGTGCGCGCGCGCGCACGCATCTGTAAATCTGGGAGAGTTATATCCACCACTGTAAAGGGATATCTTGATCAAAGTTGATTTCCTTTATTCAGTAAGAGCTGTTAATCTCAGTATGGATTAAGCATATCTGTTGAGAAATTAAAACCCAGGCAGCAGGCGGTGTAAACCTCTCCTCCGTGGAAGGAATAAACATTTGGAGCTCCCCTCACACCCCCACAGATTAATACTAAGCCATAATTGCGTTTACAGCAGGGCCAAGGTATGGACAAAAAGAGATTAAAAAACATCAAACCAAGGACAATCACTTTCTAACGGGGGGGGAGAGGCCTGTTAGTTTATCCAGTCAGATTAATTCAAGGTATTGTTTGTTACGCAGTGATGCGGAGCAAAGATCAAGAAATTCAATACTTGTGTAATCAGTTTGTCATGGCCAAAATTTTGGAGGAGTCCACATCAGAAAGTTGTTGTTTTTTTTTTATCATCATCGGCACATTTTGATGATGTATGTATATCATGTTATCGTGACACTCTGAGACTTGACAATTAAAATGAAGTCTTAGAGCATCTTTTAAAAATCATTCTGTCTGCACGGTAACAGTGTTTGTGTCTGTTGCAAAAGTCTACTGCCAAGAAAAACATGGCATGGCTGTTGACGTCAGGTCGGATGAATCCGTGAAGTCACGCTGCTTATGATAACAGACACACCTGTGAACGTGTTGGAACACCTGTCGGGATGATTCATTCGGCAACTTTTTGACTGTTGAGACTGTTCAGGTACACTAATTCATCAAGATTATTTTGAATGCCTGATTTTTACATATAATGGTGTACTTTGACACAATAGTATCAATACTTTTACTTAAATAAAGGATCTGTACAGCCGTTGTTAACACATCCATCAATATTTCCATCCTTGTTGGCAAAAAAAGTTTTTTTTTGGTTTTTTTTTTTTGCGTTTTTACCTAAAAAAAATCCATGCGACATGGCTGATCAGGAGGCTAAACTCTGTGCTTGACACCAATAACTTTCAAAACAGTGATTGAACTTCTCCACCCTGCGCAACAACCTCAACAAGTGCCCATCAAAATATATTCATGTACACAAAAGTGCGTTCAAGGGCCAGTAACAGCTACAAACGCAATAAAGAGCATCAGTAATGCAAGAGGAAGTACGAAAAAACAAAGAGGTGAAAAGAGGGCATCACGTGTCTGTACCTGTGGTGTAAGGCTCACTGTTGTTCTGACCGCAGTTCTTCATTTTGACCGGCGACAGGCAGAGGGGCTTGACCACCTTGTGAGTGCCCTCACACCAGTAGGAGGTGCAGAGAGCCAGGATGGAGAGGGCCAGAGCCAGAGTGGTCAAGGTCAGGGAGAGCAGGGAGCGAGAGCGACGGGACATACGCTCCAGCATGGCCACACAGGAGAAGAGGGAGGCAAAGGGGGGAGGCCAGAGAGAGAGAGAGAGAGAGAAGAGACGGTGGGACACTGCACGTGGGAATAAGACGAACAGGAAAGAAGGTGTGACTGCAGGCACAGATGGAGCCCAGAGGAAAGGACAGATGCTCTGAGGTGGTTTTTAAAAGGTTTTGAGCTGCCAGAGATATCAGAGATACGTGTGATGTAACAGTACAGATAGAAGATGACAAAACACAGCTGACAAAATGATACTGTAAAGTCAGCGTGATTAAAAGAGGGGAAGATAAAGAGAGCGTGAGGGGAGGGAGCGGGATAAGATGCTCTTAAGTTGATACACGTGGGAAAGGACAGATGGAACCAAAACAAAAAATGAACAAGAGGGGATTTACAAGGGGTCACAGTAGGAGAAAAGAGTGGGATGCAAGGACATAACAGTATGCTGGCCAGCTTTAATGTGATGTCCTGCTATTGATCCCTGATGTGGCCATACATCCCCTAACCTCAGCAGTGTAGACCCTGTGGTGTGCACTTAGTCAGTGCAACTTTATCTAAAAAACATAGGGTAATTTAAAAAACTACAACTTTGAATGGAAAGTTGTTCATCTAAACGGTAAATAAAGGACATTCTTACGTGAAATTCATCACCTGACAAGAAAAGTGAAATCAAACAGTTGATTGGGACACAAAAAGACTAAAACCAGGGCGTCCATATAGTGACATGGAAATGTTTTGAATGTCAGCAAGAGAGGGGTTATGGAGGTGTGTGCTCTCCTGTGGCCCCGGCTAATATCTCCCTGCACATTCAGCTCTGACCCTGCCGTTCATTATGAGCTCCGCTGCTGGACCCTGTGAAGAAGACAAAGAAGGAAGGGGAGCAAAAAAGAGGAGATTACATTTTTTGATGAAATTATGGTTAAGCCACAGATCTAAATGAAATTTTTGCTAGTAATCCCTGATAATCTGCTTTAATCTGTTTGTGTTAGGTGTGTTTTCAGTGTGAAGTGAATTCTGACCATAACTGCTGTCTCTGCCTGTCTCTCATGCAACGTCCCGACCGTCAGCCAACCGTCCCTGAAACGCACCGGAACATGACATGAGACGGAAATGTAGAATAAACCCCTCACACGGGGACACTCGAGTGGCTTCTGATATATATACATAATACTAAAGCAGAAAACTAAAGAGGCAAACATTTTCACTGATGAAAATCTACAATCTTTACATTTGTTCATGGATTTTTATCTGTAAAATGACTTTTCAAACTATAACACAAAGAATAAGACCAAACTAAATGTCAAATTTATGTAAAGAAACTATGTATGTGTCCATGGTTTTCAAAGGATCTGATGTGTAAGTCAAGACATTTTTTCAGGATAAATTCACACACAAATGACAATCCACTTATTACATGCTCACCCTCATGTTGGTAAAAAGTAATTTAGTCCACAAAGTAGTTCTGGGAGCCCACCTCAAAACAGTGTTGCAGCATTCTCCTAAACAACTGAAGTAGATTGGTACTTATTTTAAAACAACTGTAAAAAAAAAATTAAAAAAAAAATGAAATGGCTGCATACAACTCATCCAGCCTAATCCAAGTTGCCATACCCCAAGATCCCAGATTGATTTAGAAAGACTTTTTACACCCTGTTTAAGATGAAATGTTCACTGTAGCTGCTGAGCTAAAAGCACACACTCCATCTTACAATACAAGCTCTACTGAGTCATTTTATGTTGTATTTATTTTTTTTTTTTTACATTATGAATTAAGTTCAGTTGTTTAGGAGAATGTTGCAACGCTGTGAAGCTCCGGAAATACTGTGTGGACTACAAACCGTAAACCGACTTTTCCATCAGCATGAGGGTGACAAGATCACAGCTGAATTTAAAATCCAGGGTGAGCCTATTTACAAACATGAAGACCAATTTAACTTTTTTGTTAATTGTACGAGAAACCTGGAAATTGTTTGTTAAACGGAAAATGTGACAAATATTGTGTTTTTCAGATGCATTGACAGGTTTGTCCATCTTGACAAATATTAATAAACTGATTAGAAACTGGAAGCACACTATTTGTCCCAGTTAATCAGCATTAGCGAAATATCTGAGAGCTCTAAGTGCAATACATATCTCAGTTACTTATAACGCCACAAGAACTAACTGTTTTGTATATCTGTAAAAGAAAATAATTTTAAAAAACTAAGTGAAATGGTCATTTTATGCCCATACAACATCATCATTAGTTCAAAATTCAAAGATCTTTTTACAACCATACATGACAGGAAAAGACATCAAACTTTTTATACAGTCAAAAATGACTGAAACCATGATTGTTATCAAACTAGCTGCTGATAAACGTAATGTCAATTAACTAATTATTCATCTACGGTCATTTCAAATAATCTGCGACATGTACCTACCAAAGAGTTGTTTCTTGTCCCCTGCAGTACTTGAAGTCAAACAGGACGTCTCACCACAGGAAAACCTTTTTCTTGCAGTCCTCTAAACCTACAATCCTCACTTGCCTATGCCTTGTTTTTGTTTTTTGTTGTTGTTGTTTTGTTTTTGTTTTTTTAATCAAAAAGCTCCTTAAGAACTTGAATGTAGTTGCTCCATCTTGGTTTTCTGCATCACTACCCTCTTCATCGTTTCCTCTCTGTATCTGTCACCAGTGTTCCTCCTCCAGGATGAGCATCAGTGACCTTACCTCTGCAGTTGCTCTCCCCCCTTTAATCCTCCCAGCCAACAGTCGGACGGAGATGCAAGACTGGTGGAGCGACTGAGCGTCTTTCTCCACGCCACTCTACTCTCTTTTCTGTCTTTCTTGGGAATTTATGTCACAAACCCATCCTGAATCGTGTAATCCCTCTAAGTCCATCTGTAGCTGTAGTGCCCCCTCTCTTCCTATGTCTGTCCCTTTTCAGAGGTGGTTCCTCCCTAAACCTTTAGCAGCAGTTTAAGCTCCCACCAAACTCAATTTCACTAGGTTTTCACTGATTACACCAAAACTATAACACTGTGGTCCAAAATATCCATATGAATGGGCATGCATTTTTTTTTTCTTGGTCTCCAATCAGCACCAGCGCTGTGCAGAGCCAAGTCCTGAGCTCACTAAGTTAAGTGTTTATTTCTAAGTGCCAAATGTGATGCCCTAAAAAAAACAAAAAAAAAAAACAGTGGAAACAGCTGTACAGAGTCAGAATAATTTATTTACAAAATGTATGTACAGAAAAAAATTGAGCAAAGCAAGAAAAAACATCAATGTGAGCATGTTTGGAGGATAAAATTAAGACAGGTCGAGGTTCGAGATGGAGTTATAGGAAGCAGTTTAACCCCAGGCTTGAGATTTACAGTAATGTAAAACCAGCTTGCCGTCGCTGCCAAAACACTATGAGAGAGAAAAACAAAAAACAAAAAAACATACACTGAGGAAAATATTAACTACAACAGTAGACAGAGCATAGATGTAACAGTACAGTTCCATAACCATGGTGTTGATATTGACCTGTCTGTCCACTGTGAATTCTGGACTTTGAGTTCTTTACTGATACTTATCCAGATATTAATCACTGGCCAAGAATTTTGGCATGAAGCGTCCCTCTTGTTGCCCCCTCTGCTGGACAACCCTCGATATCGCACAATCACTTCTACAGGGCAGGTCTGACAATTACAAAGGCCTCTATTCTAATGTATACTTTAAGGATAAGAGACTAGATCAATATGGTAAAGATATTTTTGTTATACTGTGGTTAAGTCTTCCAAATTACACCTCAGCTGAAGCCTGGCTTGTCAGAAGTTATCTGTGAGTACACACATATTAGTTAACGCTGTTAATGTTATCAAAATGACTCACATCTGTAATTACTGATAAGACTTGAAATTGACATTTTACTAACTGAATAAAGTATGTCTCGCCAACTAGTCTACCAAGTGTGAACAGACTTGTCTTTTGTGTGTATGTTTTACAATTTTATTTGGAGATGTGGTTTGTGTGTAGTGTCCAGTTATTGACTTTTCCTGAGCTTTCAACTACATGTTGTGTTGTCTTGTGGTCTGTGGTCTGGAAATCAATCACCTGTTCAGACAGATGTGACTACTGTTTACCTGCAGATTGTTTCTATTTGACATCATATTTGCCAAATAGTATGCTAGCTAAGTACACAACACACTACAGTAACAGTTCATTAAAACAGGTGTTTATATGCACTTACATCAAAAAGGACTCCTACATCTTGGTCCGGCGACGGGGCAAAAGACTGGTTAACATAAATGAACTGGAGAGAAAAAAAACAAATGCAGATGCAGTTAGACATAAAGACCTAAAAAATAACTGCCTAAGTGATTTGGAGAAATAAAAAAGGAAGTGGACAAACTTCATCCTTACCAACTGTTCATTAGCATCAAGCTTGAGGAAGCGAGAGATGAACTGAGAGAGGGACTGTAACGTCCTCCCCCTGTCCACCGCCCACTTCTTTGTTTTCATGATAGGAGTGTCTCCCACAGCCTTCAGCAACACATCAACTATCAAAAAGGAGAACATAGAAAGTGAAAATGCTGTTACAGGGAATTTCTTGAATAATGTTCACTGACTCATAACAGACACAGAAAATTTTGATCCTTGGGGTTTTGCACAACTAGTCTGCATAGCCTGCAATTCTTTTGTTAAATATTTCCTCCCCTTCAATCTCTTCTGATATGCATTTGAATTAATTCAATTTCCTGATCTTTAGTACATAAAATGTGAATTAATAAAAAAAAAAACAGCATGTGAAGTATACCCTGTGCATCATTTAGGAATTAAATGAGTCATTTCAAAATCTTTATTTCCAATTTTATCCTGCTCTGATCTAATGTTCATGTTGTCGTATCATTTTTGAACACAATGTACACATACTGTAATACAAAGTTCATCTTACTCTCATATACTAGTCACGATGAACTACAGTCACTGTGCAGGTGTCATTTATTAACTGGTATTTATTTTTGTTTACTGTAATGTGGTTACTTTAAGTTTCATTCTGAAGACATAATTATATTAATCACATTAACAGATCTATAGCAGAATTTTGGCCAGATAACTGTATAAAGATTGTGCCATATATTGTAGCAGCTAAACTGAATGTGAGGGTTTCAAATTAGGGTTGTTTATAAAACAAAGCAAACTTTGAAATGTACGACTTAGTTACTTGGCAAAGTGGCCAATATTGTTTCCTGAAATAACTTTGAAACAGAGAGACAGCCTTCTCACAAAGCTCTCTAATGAAAATATGTTGTATTTCTTGCGATATCTGACCACCCTTATCGAAAACCCCAAAACGTGAACTGAGGTATTTAGAACAAACTAGTGAGGCTGACAGTTTGACAGCTAACCAGACCGTGTTAGCTTATCCGTATAAACGTATTCATGTACAAGATATGTAGTTGCTATTGGCATTAGCATATCATATGTTTGATAGACAACGGAAAACACAGCCTTTCTGAAGAGATATGTATCCTATAATACCAAAAAGTTAATATGTTGCGTTCATAAAAAAAAAATTAGCAGTAGCTTTAGCCAGTCCCTAAACCGGTAGTACCATATGACATGTGACAAACTCGACGTTAATTGGCTAAAGAGGAAAAAAGCGGCATTCCTATTGGCCGAAACTCTGTCAATTTTCCTCACGTCACACACCCGGAATTGTTTCCAATCGCACTTGCGACAACTGTCAACAGATACACATTATCCGCTAAATCAGGCGAATTTTCGATATATTACGCTCGCTTACTTTTTAAATCACTTTTTTTCTTCTCTTCATTTGTTGTCGAGTCGTCTGTCGGTGGCTGTGACTCTTCTTTTTGCGTTTCTGTCGGGGACTCTGCATTGTCAGACATCTTCAGGTGACTACTCTCAGTTATGATCCTCACCCACCAGAGCTAGCAAGGCGATTGGCTCCTAACTCCGGCTGCTATTGGCTCAAAGAAACGTCAATCACTAGAGCCCGCGATTCTATTGGTCAATGCGCTTCTAGGGAAGGCTGTCGGACTTGTGTGTCCTCTTAGCTACATGCTAGGTTTGTATTTATTTTTCTGACTTTGGAATATATTTGTTGATGTTGTTTATTATTTCCTAACTAATTCAGTTGGTGGTTGTCTATCTGATTAACCTTGTGTTGGCCTGTTCGTGTTCAATTTTGAATGCATTCTTACTCTTTGAATTGCTCGCACAATAGGTGATTTTTTTGCTGGTTTACAGTTACACAGGTGTCGTCACATGGGACACAACAAGTTAATGTAACCTGACGGGTGAACTTTCTACAGCCTTGTTGAACCTGTCACCCACTTCTCCTCCTCGCAGTCGGACCATTCAGGCAGCAAAAGTAAGTCTGTGTCTTGTGTTGAAGTTTTATTTACGTTAAGTGTCGCTCCACTTCATTTGTGTTTGCATGCAACAACATGGAGGTTATATTTCGCACAAGGAAGTTAACCTGTTTCCTCCTACAGTAGACACAAATGTGTTGGAAAACATACTGTGAAGGACAGTTTCGTTGTCAAAGCCTAGGTCCACCAAGTGTTATTGATCAAAGCTGCAGGGCTATTTTAATGTAAAGTGGTTAGACAACCACTACCACTATCTCTCTAATTGTGCCGTACTCCAATATCTGTGCTTTTCTGTGACCTTGTCCTTGCAGTGGCAAAAATTGGCAGACTCTCCACCAAGGATACGGTGCTCCTCCTGTGTGACATGCAGGAGAAGTTCAGGCCCAACATCTTCCAGTTCACCAATATCGTCAGCAATGCAGCCCGGCTGCTCCAGGTTGGAATTACTCACCTCCACACACCTGTCTCACTCACCAACAGATGATGGTACACATAGTCCTTACATAAAAGTAAGAAATAACAGGGTCTGAAAGAAAAAAGTGTCCCTCTGTAGGGGACAAAACTCTCTACAAAACTAACTTAACTTTGCATCATATTAATCTAATTCAAAGACTATTAAACTTAAAAGTAGAATCAGTACGATTCATCTGAGTTGTTCCTAAATGCATCAGGAAGGTATCTTATTGTTGAAACTCATTCAACAAAATGTAGGGAGTAAAAGTAAAAAGTTGTCAGAAAATAGATACTTAGGCAAAGTACAGATACCCGACTTAATTCTGGTAAAAAATTAATCCACATTGTTACTACTGCCACTAAGCCACTAAATCCAGATGCCAAAACCACACACTGAAAACATTAAATGTCTTCAGTTTCAACGAACCCCGAAAATTATGTTACGACCCTGTAACTGTGAGTATGTATCTTCAACAGTTTATCAGCCTCAGACAATAATACAAATATTGTTTGAGGCTTTCTTATGTTATAATAATGAATTATGTATACATTTTTTAAACACATCTAATCAAATCTTCCTGCTCTCTCCTCCTCCTCCTCCTCCTCCTCACAGGCCAGCCGTGTTCTCGGTATCCCCCCCATTTTGACAGAGCAGTACCCTAAAGGCCTCGGCCCCACAGTACCTGAGCTGGGAGCAGAGGACCTGAAAGCTTATGCCAAGACTTCATTCACCATGATGATAGAGGAGGTGCAGAAGGAGCTGGAAGCTCTGGGGAACCCCAAACGGGCCATACTGTGTGGAATCGAGGCACACGCCTGTATTGCTGTAAGACCACATCATTGCTTCTTTAGTTTAGCTACTGAAATTACATTATATTCTTCTAATTTTTTTTAAAAAAATATTTATTCTGCATTTTCTAGTTATTCGCATTCAAAAAATCCTGCACAATTTTTGTATGATGGAGGTAATGATGTGACAATTGATTATTAAGCTATTATGAAATTATTAAGTAATATGATAACTCTGTGTTCTCTGTGTCACAAAGCTTCCACAGTAGTTTCTGTTGATGATTCAGGACCTCTGCTTGTCTTTTCCACAGTGCACAGCTTTTGACCTGCTTGAAAAGGGAATGGAGGTTCATATTGTGGCTGACGCCGTCTCATCCAGGAGGTATCTGCGTATTCTGTTTTGCATTGTTATCACCTGCATTAAATATAGATTTGTTCCTGTGTGTGTGTGTGTGTGTGTGTGTGTGTGTGTGTGTGTGTGTGTGTGCGCATGCGTGCATGTGCGCATGTGCGAAAACTGTATATGTGTGCGTTACTACTTTTGTATCTCCCTCCACAGCCAGACGGACCGTTTGTTTGCTCTGTCCCGACTGAAGCAGAGCGGAGCTTACCTCAACACCACAGAGGGTGTTCTGCTGCAGCTGGTTCAGGACGCTAAACACCCCAACTTCAAGGAGGTGCTTACTGCAGCTGCTCTCTGTTTCACCACATTGGTCTGGATTTCATGGGTGTGGAGGACACAAGTCCTCTTAAATGTTTATAAAAACATGAAAGTAGCAGAGGACTTTTTTTTTTCAAACTATTTACAGAGAGCCTGATGGAATTGTATTGTATTATAGAAAACGGAAAATAATACAGCGATATTTTTAGGCTATATCGCGATACACAATATACATCTTGATAGTATGAAATCACAAAAGCACTTCCTAAATGCTAAGAGTGGGTGGCAAAGTCTCATATTATGATATTTTTGACCAAACACCTCAATATTAACATTGCAGCACTTTTGTAGGGGTGACTAGTGGTACTTTCACAAAATATTAACAATGAGGTTTTTGATGAAAAATGCATCAGTAACATAGATATAAGACTATGTGGGTAAAGAGAAAAAAGAACAGAAGATGAACGGTCTGATGAATTACATCACTTTACTGTAACGCAGCCTTTAAAACCATGATAAGCCTTATGCCATATCATGATATAACAACATACAAAGTCTGTGATGATATACAGTATAGTCTCATATAAGGATAAGGATATAACATCGATATATTGCCAAGCGCTGCGTTTACTACATTTTAGTTTTTCTATCTGGTGCCTGAATTGTGTGTTCTTCTTTACATAAATACATTTCCACTGTAAATTGATGGGGAGAAATCACCAGAAAGTGGGAAACAAACTGTTTTAAGCTTAATATATTTACCCCCTAGTGTGAAACAAAGTCCCCTTGAACTCCTGAGTTACTTTTGATTGTTAAGATGTGTCATAAATACAAACCTCGCAGTAGATTGCTGTCAAAGACACTGCAGTCTAAGACAGCAGCTTCAGGGTTGCTTAAAATACGCTGCCTACAACGAACATCAGTAATACTGTTAGTTATAGGTGACTTTAGAGGGTGCTCAGTGATAGAATGTAACTAAGTACTTCTGTTTTTCTGCTACTTTATATTTACACTCTGCTACGTCTTAGAAGCAAATCTTGTTCTTTTACTCTAATACATTTGTTTGATAACTTTAGATTCTTGTTACTTTACAGATTACATGCTGCATCAGGACCAAAGTAGCACATTTTTAAGTCAACTTATTTTATTGTTCAGATTTTACAAAACAAAACAAAACACTGATTCCGATACTCCAATAGAAAAATGCTGAATATCAGATCCAATAATCAGCCCATACTATTCAGTATATACACACATATTCATACATGTATAATTTACTTTAACATGTATTTTTGATACTTTGTGAAAGTTTACCAAAGTAATCATTTTAACACAATATCTTTAATTTTTCTAAAGTGTGACATCACTGAGGGTGCTGAGGGGAGACTGCAGTGATCAAATCGGCATGTTGCACATTCTTTTAAAAGTAAAGTTGAAACGCTGCTCTTGCAAAACATTAAAAAACATATTCTTTGAACTTCATTCACAGATCCAGAAGCTGTTGGCCCACCCGTCCCCTGACACTGGCCTCCTCGCCTTCTTCAGCAATATGTAGGAAGATCGTAGCCCGTCATTCTGTTACACAGACCTTCCACACGAGTTCACTGCTTCCCACATCCCATTAAAGTGCTTCAATAAAGAGACGCTGCTGCTTTACATTTGTGTCACTGTCCCTTTGTGTCCAAGTTCCTGAAATGGTTTCAGGTGAAACTGAATGGTTATTCCTCTTTTTGTACCTCCTGATGAGCCCACAGCTGCAGAAGCTTCCACTTCAAGCTGAAGAGGTGGGATCAGTTCACAGAGGCGGGCGCCTAAGAGTGATGTCACCCAGTGGGGGGAGGAGTGAGTGATGTCATTCTGGTATATCCAGAAAGGGAGGGGAAGGAGAGAAGGAGGGAGAGAGAGAGAAAAAGGAAGCTCTCCGATAAGTTTTTGTGTGTATTTCTCCAAAGTTACACAAACTTTCACAAAGCAAAGGTGTGATTGGAGGACGTGAGGGGATCGACATGCTGAAGACGGAGCTCTGAGGGGGAGGACGGACACCAGTTTGTCAGCAGTTGTGCACAGCTGATGACAACATCAGATAATAACACTTTCTAAGGCCTTGGGCCTCGAGTGACTATAGAGAGGTAAGCAAGCCACACTTCTTCCTCGGAAAATACAAAGCGTAGGTGGAATTGTCATGTTTAAATCCTGTCCGGTCATGCAGTGTGTTGTTGCTTGTGACGAGGGCTTCCAGAGCAGCACAGAGAGTCTTGTGTCTCTACTTACTGGTTTGCAAGTGACGCTGGTTGGGAGAGCAGGAACAGAACGGCTGTCAGTGTTATATTACAGGCAGGAGGGAATCTACTACAGCATTCTCAGTGTGTGTGTTTGCCTCTACATTTAAAGTAAGTAAACAAGAAGTGAAAGGACGTGTTGATTTGGCACTTCCTCTTCTCATCCCTCAGATCCTGGACAGAGAATAAGAGACACAATGTCCTCGGACCTGGACTCCAGTCTCACCAGTATTGACTGGCTGCCTCAGCTGGGAATCAGCAGCCTGCGCTCGGGGAGAGAAAGGAGAGGAGGAGGAGGAGGAGGAGGAGGAGGAGGAGCAGGGGAGAGGGACAGGAAGAGAGATGGTGGAAGGGAGAGGGTGGACTTTATACCCCCGGTGCCCGACCCCTCCCCTTCTAACTCCAAAGGGAAACCCCCCCACAGCTACGCCACTCTCATCGCCATGGCAATAGCAGCTGCACCTCAGAGGATGTTGAGTCTGAATGACATCTACACCTGGATCAGTGACACGTTCCCCTACTACAGCCGAGCAGGCCGGGGATGGAAAGTAAGTGGAGCCGTGATAACTTTATAACAGAAGCATGTTCAAAATGATTTGCATTTCCGGCTGTTTCAGGACTGACTTCTTCCCTTTCGTGTCCAGAACTCCATCAGGCACAATCTGTCCCTCAATAAGTGCTTCAGGAAGGTTCCTCGGCCACAGAGTGACCCCGGCAAGGTGAACTACTTTTGATGTTCTGATGTTGTGAGAATAATTATGCTCTTTGTAAAATGTGCATCATGTGAGAGGGAGAACTGTTTGCTTTAAAGAGCCTGAAGCTTCATACTTACACTGCATTTCCAGGGTTCCTATTGGACGATGGATGGGCCTGCAGAGGTGAATCAAGCCAGGGCACCTAAACGTCCCTACCCAGAGGAGGAGGAGGACAAGCAGGACGTATGTTGTTTTAATATCACTCATTCACTTGTCAACGGTAAAACCCAGTGCAAATACAAATTTAGGATTCTTAAGTTTATTATTATTATTTAAAAAGATCACCCGAACAATGAATCCATTCAAACTCAGTAAATAACACTCTGAAGGGACCAGTTTTCAGAGACACTTCCAAGGAAAATGTATTTCCTCAATGACCTCCAAAGGGATTCAGATATGCTGATTTTGCTTGTATTGTTGAGGTTTTAAGAATTTACTCTATGTTTTGCCGTGATAGAAACAATGTCCTGGTTTCTCTTGATAGTCTACAGACCTTGCTTTCATTCATTTAAAGCAACATTATGTAAGAATCTGTAGACCCCACAGTCATACACCTGTGTTTGTTATGATTACATGACTTACAATAAAAAAATTAGCGAGTTGAGACCTTTGCTAACGAAAGCCAAACAACACCAGACATCGCAAGCTAATGTTGCTAACTAGTAGTAGCCACCCTTCTCTCCGATTCCTTATTTAAATCCCTTATCCAACCAAGAGGTGGGAGCTTTACTGTCATTTTTAGAAGGACAGAGTGTTAAAAAAAAAAAAAAAAAAAGCTTTAGTGACCCAGCGTCATTAGCATGTGGCTGGCTAACATTGCTAGTAGCTGTCTATCTATCTGACGGATAAAAAATGTTAAAAACAATATTTACAAAAAGGGTCTGCAAACTATGAACAATATATACATAGTAAACTGTGAAAAATTAAGTTTTTTAACTAAGTTAACTAAAGTATACTGTAGCTTGACAATGGAAGCAAAAAGAAGCACACTTCATACAGCAGATATACGGTACACTACACTGTGCAAGTGGAGAATGCTAGCGCTGCTCCTCGTCAGCATTCCCAGCTTTCCCCCTCCTCCTTGCAAGCGTCTGTGCTGGCACACCAACACTGCTCGGGACTCTAAACTCTCAGTCCAGTCTGGGTAGAGTCAGCTGACTGCATGACTAACTGAGCTAACTGAGCTAACGGCAGCTGTGGAGAACATCAGAGGAAAAACCAGAGAAATCCTATTCATAAAATACGATCCAGAGTTACCGCCATAGTTGTTGGTGTGTGACCCATGTACACTTCTCCCAGGAGATCATACCCACCCACCAAAACTACATGAACAGGTGTTTGGAGCGCGAGAGGTGAAGTTGGTGTGAAAATCAGATTGAATTTTGAAGCTGTCATGAGCAACGCTACCTGTAGAGTCCCAGGTGATTTTAAAAGCTTTCCCAGCTAATAGTCACACTGTGCTGTTACAGGTGACACACGCAGAGAGAGGACCCTCTCCTCATCAACCACAACCAGCCTCCCACACAGAGACACTGGGAGCCACCCAGTCCCCCCAGTCTGCCTCCCTCTCTCCTCCCCCATGCAAGGTAGAGTCCCCCCCCCCCCACACACACACACACACTCTCACAGTCAGACTTTCTGGGCATTTTTCAAACATCATGTCTTCTGTCTTCACAGCAACCGTCACCCTACATCCCCAGCCCCGTGTCCTCACTCCCTGTCCCTCATCCATCTGTGTCTCTTCCAGCCGGGCACCCGCCTGTCATTCCCATGTCCTCCATCAACTCTTTCCCATCTCCCCTTCCACCCGGCCCCACTTTTTCCACTGTAGCCAACCTGTCCACAGCTCCTCCAGCGGTCCCCTCTTTCTCTGATGCTGCTCTGTCCTATGCTGCTAACTCGGGTCCCGTGTCTGCTTCCACTTTCTCCTGCACCCCCGTCTCAGTGCCTGCATCCATCTGCACTGCGTCGGGACCGGCTCACTCTTCTGTATCTGTCGTGCCTTCGTCCGTTCCTGTCGTCTCGTTAAACTGTTCCACTGATCCGCCGCTCCGGTTCACTTTCGACGAGCTGAATTTGCCAGACTTGTATGCATCTTTCAAGTCTCTAGTCAAGACCATGCGGGAGAGGGGAGGCTCACAGTGTAAGTAGTGTGTGTGTGTGTGTGTGTGTGTGTGTGTGTGTGTCATTAACTCTATGAAGTGTGCATAAGACACATTAACATCCTGGGTAAGTGTTTTTTTCTTACACTTTCCAGCGGATGTTGCCCCCCTGGCCTTTCAGAGCAACGACATTACTCCACTTCACACTCCAACTCTGCTACCAATGTCTCCTCACCCTCCACAACTTGCACCACCTCCAGCAGCCGCCCCACCACTAGCGGCTGCCCACCCTCCTGTTTCACAGCACAGTGAGTCTCACATCACCTCATCGGCCTCAGAAATGCTTGAAATGTAATAAAAGAAATGGCAAAACAACTCAGAAATGATCCGGCCTCTGTAACGTTACCTTCCTCTCTTCCTCCTCAGCGGTGCCACCCGACTGGTTCAGTAACCCAGATTCTCTGAAGGAGAGCTTCCGCATTGCCAGCAATCTGGACTGGGCCAACATAGACCTCTCTGGTCACCCAGGTCTGTTTTCAAGAGACTTGTTTAAGCCGTTTAAGGTCCACAGTGGAATTTTATAATTTCCTTTACAGCACTTAAAATACAAGCTGAGCTGAGCACAAGCCCATTGAATGTTCAGTTAAAAGTTTATGACTTTACAGAGTCGTTAGTCACAAAGGGCCACTGATTTTTTTTTTTTTAATTTACCACAAAGACACGAAAACAATAGGCTAGGAATTTCGTTTCCTCCTAATTTCTGAAACACGGTCTGGAATACAATATAGACTGAAAAAGATAAATGATAGTGGATTTCTTTTTTGGGGCAGTTTCTACAGAAAACTTAAGAGAACTATAACAGAAACAGGGTTTTTCCACAACATATTAAAAATAGCCATTAGTTATTAATGAGTTTAAGTGTCACTTCACCTAAAAATGACAAAAATACACATTTTTTCAGGGGTTATTTGGATGTTCTCTGACAAAGTTTTGAGATTCTCCTCCGAGTGTGACAGACAGTTTTTCATCAGCACATGAGGTATCACACTAATTAGTCTCTTAATTAATCAGCAGGAAAATATTTGGCAGGTATTTCGACAGTTGATGCATCATTTCATTTTACCTAGCAAAAAAATACCAAACATTTTCTGGTACCAGCTTGTAATATATGATGCTTTGTTTTTATCATTTTTAATTGTAAAAAAAAACAACTTATTGATCTTTTAAAACAGAAAATCCACCATGAGCTTCAGGAAATCATGCTGAAATCAAAAAAATGATTAAAAAAAGAAGTCAGTACTTCAAATCTTAAACATTATCTTTAATGTGGTGAGCAACTACTTCCATGGCTTGATGCCACTAAGCAAACAATAATTATGACAACTACCCACAACTTTGTGGAATCAGTTTGTTTTACTTTGCTTTTCCTCTCGATGACTTTTTTGTTCTCAGACCTGCTGGAGAGCATGCGGCAGGCAGAGCTCTGCGACTGGGCCCTGGACCCGGCGCTCTTCACCTCCCTCTGCGACTCTCTGAACCGCTTCTTTGCTCAGAAAGGCATGATCACCTCCGGGAATAACTCCCCACTGGCCCTCGGCGCACCTCACTCCTTACAGGTCCCACCGTTCCCCACCAATCCTCCTCCTACCCTCGCCAGCCTCACCCACCCATCGCCTCTCCCCTACTCTCCGATGGTTCCCCCCATCAGTGGGGCACAGCCGCCCCGGAGGGCTCTGCACATGCAGGGGCAGGCATTGCAACGACCACAGCTAACACAGCCTGCGAATGCGACCGGTAAGACCTGGACGTCATGTTGGAGACCCTTTCAAGCTATTTCTTTTCTTTATTTCTTTTTTTTCTTTCCTTCAGTATGTTTTGTAGTTTGTGTGTATAAAGTAAAAAATTCTGCAGCAAAAAGCTCCTCCCTCCCATAGAAAACATTGCTTAAGAAACACCTTGTCAGTGGTACTGCCTTTAATACCGTGACTTTGTGACATCACACTACATAACAATGTCGCATATTTGCATAATTCATGCCTTGTGGCTAGTTTGACACCTTTAGCACAGCCGCTCTGTTGTTGTTATTCATGGGTGTGCTGACAGATCAGAGGGGACTTTGTGTTTATGAGGGGGGCTAAAAGAGACAGGAGCTAAAACAGTGTTTCAGACAGACTGCAGCAACCTGGACAGTTTTAGAAAACTGATGTTTTTGAGGAAAATTATAAACCTAAAAATGAGCAACTTTAACTTTTGTTATGTGGGTTCAAAGTGAAATCGCAGCCTTTTTTAGCGTGAAATTCTTGCTTTTTCTTGCCATGCCTGCACCACGGTTGTATTCTGAGTCTACGTTTCTCTTTCTGTCTCAGCCGGGATGCAGCCACGACAGCGTCCTCCATTAAAGAGTCTGCACAGCAACAGTGAGGAGATCCAGGATGACTTTGACTGGGACTCTCTGCTGGTTTGACCCTCACCGCCTGTGTGGAGAAACGATTCTCACTAGAACTTTTCAGAGAAACAAGCGTGGCTCTTCTTCACGAGACTCTACGCTGAAGCTGCCTCGCTGTTGAGCATTATCAAGCTCTCCCGAGAGCAAGTTTGGGATCAAGTTTTTCACAGATGACTGAATGCTGTATTTCAAGGTCGAAAAAGTTGTATTTTTATCATCTTACTCAAATTCATATGCTGTAATGACTTTTGTTCACTTTATCATCTGCATGCAATTGGCAGGGTGGTGTTGTTGGATAGGAGATTTTTAAACCAAAGAAAATAAAGTGTAAATTTACTCTCGTCACATTATCGAGTATATATAAAAACAAAAAAACTACAGAGCAAGCATGAAACAAGTCAAACACACATCCTGTGTTTTTGTTTTATTTCATAAATTCCTTTTGATTTTTTTTCCATTTTACTTTTCAAATGTGAATGTTCACAGTCATCACCACACAAAATTCAACCTTACCCGATAAAAGAGATATTTTTTCTTGTTGATATAAAATAACAAATTCATCAAACTAAATTAAAAGAACAGCATGGAGCATGTCATCAAGTCCCTGTTGTTTTTTTTTTCATCTCCTTTCATTCATTGAAATAATTGTCTTTTTTTTCTTTAAGAAGCATCGTGTGTCTCTCCCTCGAAGGAAAGAGGGATGAAACACAAGGACAGTGGTGCTTGGGGACACCTGTGCACCAGAGATCCCGTATGAAATGTGATTGGGAAAAAAAACAAAAAACAAACGCTTCTGATTAACTAAAAAAAAAAAGAGGTGAAAGGTGAAATAAGATTGGCAGAGAAATGTGTGACCCTTATAATACCTCATTTGACATCCCCATTACATAGTATTAATACAAGTGACAATTTTTTAAAAACAAAAATAATGTACGTCATCTCTTCCTTTCTGAGTCACTGAAATTAGATCGGACACAGGAAAAATGGAGACAGATATTGATACACATACACAGAAACAGGCATTTGCACTATTGCATACTCACAAATGAGCAGTCTCGTTCACACATCGCTGCAGACACACACACACGCACACACACATTCAACAAACATCCCGTCATATTTTCCCCATCAGACCACAGATGTCAGAACTCTCTTTAGTTTTCTACAATAAATCAGGATGAAAAAAAAATAAGCATTTGATTTAAATGGCATCATCTTGTGATTTTTTTCCTTGTTTATTTGTTCCCAAGAAATTGGAAAAAAATAAATTACATTTAACATTAAATTAAATTAAAAGTGAAAGAGTTGAAACAATTTGACCACATTGTGCCTGAAATGTAAATGCAGGTTTTTCAGTCCGTCTGGAGTTAGTTTTTGGAAGGAAAAAAAAAAAAAAAATCATCCTTCATGCACTGGTTTGATTTCAGTGATTCAGTGTTTGTCTTCATTCTAGAGGGAGAAAAGAGGAAGAGGCAGGTACAACAGTTTCTCTGTTCAGTTTGTTAGTGGCTATGTCCCCTCTCCCTCCATCTCTCTCTCTCAGTGCAGTATTATTAGAACAGAGTCGAGTGACACTACTGTAAAGCCTCCTGCTCTCACAGACTTACCTTCATCTCAAGACAGGACTGAAAAAAAACACAACATGAACGATACAGAACAGAACAGGATTAAAACAAAAATAAATAGATCTCTATTTCCCACCCGCAAACGACCCATACTGAAATGAAAGGAACTAAATGTGGAAAATTATTCTGCAATGAAATAATGCTTTTGAAAAAAAAAAAAAAAAAGATAAACATAATTTTTAATTTTTTGTTTTTTTCTTTAAATATAGATGTACACATTTTTTATTTTTGGACACAAATTGTGTTGAGGGTGGATGAATGAAGGGGGCAGCAGGTACGACAGAGGAGGTCGAAACAGGTGAGCCAAGTAGTGGTGACACTTCCTCAAAGGAGAAAAGGATTGGTGCTCGCTCCCGTCGTTCCTCCACCTCCCACTGATCCTCCTGCTCCCATCACTCCTCCTGTTCCAGTGGGCCCACCCAAAATCAGCTGAGGATGTGCGCCACCTCCGGGCCCCAACAGAGCCGAGCTTGGTGGAGCCATAGGTGAGAGGCTGCTGTAGGGCATGCCCATGGGGCTGGCCTGCATCATGCCCAGGCCCATTCCTGGAGCCCCCATACCCACACTCATTGGCCCCATGCCCATTCCAGGTTGCACCATGCCCAGCATGGGATTGGGAGGCACAGGACTGGAGCGAAGGCCGCTCAGGCCAAGTGATGAGGGCTGAGGTGAGATGGAGGTCATGGGTGGAGCCACGCCGAAAGGGTTGGAGGAGGCAGGTGTTGGAGACACCCCCCGACTGGAAATGGTGCTGCCTGGAGTCACTGCCATGCCAGGAGCAGGAGATGAGCCTGAGGGTCAGAGGTGTGGGTTAGACAATACAGAAAAGTATTTCCACAGTAAGAGTCACTTTACATCTGCTTAGACATTAAGTTAAATATATTCTTTATTCATTTCATTAACATTACATAAAAATAAAAAAAAACACTAGATGTTTTTTCCATGTTGTTTAATCAGATTTCAGATTAACTTGAAAAAGATAGGAAACTTTTATTACTGAATACATTTTCTGAGTTGTTTGGAAGTTCATATCCCATAATGTCTTGTCATGATGTAGAGCTGCATTGATATCTTCCCAGAACGGCTTCAGTTTAGTTCAGCACAAGATAAGTCCGGTTTGCCACTGGGTCACCACAAAGCTTCCAAAATGATGGTTAGGTGGTTGACTGTCAGCTTTTAATCTGCAGTGTTCAGAAGAACCGACTTTGTTCCAGCCAAACTGTCTCCAAACCTCTGAGTTAATTGTAAAACTTGCGGTTCAACACATTTATTTTGATCTTTTTTAGAATGTATTAATCAAATGGTCTTTTATGCCAGCTGCAACTTATTGTAAAACTCTATACTTTGCGCAATAGTTCCCAGGAAGAGAGTAAGAGTTCTCACGTTACACACAGTTAATGTGATAGCTGTAACTAACCTGCGTTCTGGAGGAAGGGGTTGTGCGCTGAAGAGGAGGAGATGGAAGGAGGTGGCGGCTGTTTGGGTTTGGGTTTAGATGACACCAGGGAATCGAGATCCACAAGCGCTGCGTTAGGGCCGAGGAAGGACTCAGGAGTCTTACGAACAGGAAGTGAAGTACCAAGAGATGACAGGTCAAAGGGCACCGGTGAGCCTGTGCTGTCGCAGCCCAACGCTGGGGACCCTCGTCGCTCTGGGTCTCCTACGGGGAAGGAGTAATAATAGGAAATCGGTCACAGAATAGTTGAAAAGAAAAAGAAAAGAAATTCATTATAACAAACAACAAATTTAGAACTGCATTAACAGACATACTAGAGGAGGATGAAATGTAAGACAAGACAACTGTTGTGTGCATGCAGTGGAAAATCTGTGTATAATCTATCAAAATCCTTTGAAAGTGTAGTCTCAGTACCTCAGTGCTTGTGAGCCCATGTAGCTTTAAGTGTGAATGTACCTGTGCCGTTAGTGTGTTTGGCGGTGCCACTCCAGATGTCAGAGGTGATAGGGTCAGAGGCAGGGACAGGCCCGTCCTGTGCCCAGGGGTCTACTGGCCCCCCCGAGGATGAAGTGCTGGGTGGCACTGGGGGGCCCCAGGGATCGGCACTGGGGGGGGTCACAGCTACAGGGGAGGGGAGGAGACGCAGGGGAGGGGAGGGTTAACACAACACCGTACAGGTACAATCCACAATACGGAGGGCACAGGAAGCTGGGCTGGGTTCCAACAGTGTTGTTTCTCTCCTTGACCTCTTCGGTCCAACAAGTTACTTTTACCTATTTAAAGTCTGAAGCTCAATAGAGGTGAAGGAGAGATCATGAGAAGCTACCTCATACATTAAAAAGGCAAAAAGGGGTAAGAGACAAGACAGCTCTGGTTGAGACACAGCCACAGTCAGTCCTGAGTAGAAACAAGAGGATACAAATCCCTGGTTTAGACACAGAGGGAGAATGGACTGAGCATGCCTGCTTTCCTCATCACAAACTGAAAGCATGTGAGCAGATGAGAAGATATGACAGCATGGTGACATGACAGAAAATGTAACAGGGCTCTTATGAAGACAGGAAATGGAACAGGGAAGAGGAGTAAAGGTCGAGAGGTCTTTACATCCTCTTTCATCCACAGTACAGGTCACAGTTCTCTTTTGATACTCGACGATGAGCACGTTTCCACCAACCTGACAGTCTACATGTGACCAGTGCTGCAGCTGCCTACCTGAGCTTCCCCAGGGGTCGACGTTGTTCACTCTGTTGGACGTCTCTCCCCAGGGGTCTGGTGGAGGGGCTATAGTTGGCGGAGCCCCCCCACCCCATGGGTCAGAGCTTGTAGGAGATGTGGGTGACGCTACCCCCCATGGGTCTGGGGGGGCAGCGCCCCACGGACCTGAGGCAACAGGGGCAGGAACTGTGGGTGGAGGCGAGGGGCCGGCAGAGCCTACAGTGGCAACGGTGGCAGCAGGTGTGGCCCCCCAGGGGTCCACGGCACTCAGCTCCATCAGAGCACTCTGTACAAAAGAAATGTTATGAATTCTTTAAATCTTCCTCTGTGTTTTTACACCCCATCAGTGGTACTTTCTCTTTAGGTGTCCTTATGTTGAACGTTTCTCATTTGGAGGGCCACTTGACAAGCCCTGATGGGGATTTTTTGGCTCTTCTTCCACATTTATTGATTTTTTAAAAATTTTTTTTACATGCATTCTGTTTACTGTTACTGATCTATCTACTGTTATCTTTTTATGTCCAAAAATTATCAAGGAAAAAAATGTGAGTATTCATTTACCCCATCATGTAGTAAATGACAGGAAACAATGAAAAGACATTTTTTTCAACCAGATATTAAACTCTTCATTATCTTTCTCTGATCAACAGCAGTTTTGAGCGATGCACCATGTGCACAGTTGTTTACAGCCACAAGTACTCATTTTGTGGTTTGACAACCATATCTGTGATCGTCACACACAAAGATACTGTTTCTGTAGATATACATCAGGCCCCAGATTCATCACACCTGTTAATACCCTGCATGCCATCATTATGAATTATGACCATTCTTATTTGAAACTACTTGTATATATAATTGTGGCTGTGTCCATGGGACTGATCTAAACAACCGCTGACACGGTGCTCAAGAGCACAAGTAGACTGAACTGGGAGGATTGAGAGAGGGCGACAGTGAGAGACAGTTTTACACACACCTCCTCAGGCTTCAGCTTCTCCCTCTTACTCTCCTCGATGGCCATCTGCAGTCTCAGGTCATCACCTCTGCGCAGTCGCTCTTCCTGCCAATCACACACACTGTGATGTCAGCAACCTGAGACACACTACCTCGGAAAGCTCACCACAACATTTAGGATTAGTTTACAATCCCACAATTAAAGTGGAAACTGCAAACCCTCAATCACGATCTCCAGTCAACAGAAAATTAATCAATCCATGCATTACTGGCAAGAGTTTGCAATTTTGTCTAATTCTCACGGCACTTACATACTTGACTGAATCAGCTGGAAGCTTATTATTATTGTGTTTTCAGACATTAGTCAGAGCTGTGGCCACAAGGCAGCCTAAAATAAAACTGAAATTGTTGTGGCAAATAACTTTAGACATGGACAGGATTTGAATCCCCGCCATCATCAGAATACTGAATTTAAATGCACTTTCAACCAACAGCTGGAAAAAAAAACTGGACCGGACATACATATCCACTAACAATCAAAAAACACCTTGATTTCATTACTTTATTTCTGTTTTAATAGCAGCGTAAGGAGACTAAAATGCTTTTCCTGATAAAACCTTGTGTGACAATAAATTATTCTTGTGTCTTGTATAATCTGATCTAATCATTATAAGGAGGACTGGTGATCGAACAGGAGAACTTACTCCTCCTCCTCTTGATGCCAACAAGTACAAATAACAACCACAATAAAGACCCTGAATTAGCTTTTAGATTAATGTGGTTGAGTAGGCACGGGACACTAACCAGTTACATACAATAGCCAACATGAAAAAAGTACAAGGAAGTTAAAACAGCAGGAGATGTGTGAGAGGTGAGGAAAAGAGAGTAACTCAGAACACTAAAGTTAAATGCATGCTATCAAAGAGGGTAACAGGAGGGAAAGAATAATCAATGTTTATAAATAACCTGAGTTTAATTTGGTCAGTTATGATAAATATTTGCCAATGCCATGCAAATTCAACTGTTAAATTAAAGTTAATTGATTTGTTAGTTGCTGACTTTGGTGCAGTTTTCAGCACATCTTGACAGTGATTTGAAAAAGCACCTACACTACTTTTTACGAATGCAAGCACTATGAAAGAATGCAACACTGTACAGAAAACTAAATTATCTCAACAGTCTGATGCAAATTTGTCTCTTGAAGAAAACAACACATGACAAGTATGAGCATAACTTAATTTTCTTGATTGATCAATCCTTAAAATGTATTTGAGAAGTTCCAATTGACAGAAAGAGGGATAGGTGATGACTGGCTGGACAGTCATCTGGACACACTCTCTGCCCCTGACCTTTTCTTGAATCTCTTTGCTGAGTGTGATTGCATAGCGGATCTCTGCATCCTCAAGAGGGTCCGCGTTAGTCTGAGGGAGGTCAGGCATTACATGGTGAGAGCAAAGCAAGGTGTATGTAGTGAATAATATCAGTAATACCCCTCTGTGTACAGACCCAATCTGAAAACTTATCCACAGTTAGTTTTAGTTATGCTTTAATCCTTATCTTAGCGAGCAGTATGAATAAGCTGCTTTGTGTTACCTGCTCTGCCTCTTCTTTACTCATGGCCAAAGCCAGCTGGAGCTGCAGATCCTCCTCTCCAGAGCTCTGAGGCCAGGCCTGCTCAGGGTCTGCCCCCCCAGAGTGGGAGCCCACTGACAGGCTGCCCCCCAGGCTGGGTGCTGAGGGAGCTGAGGAGGCTGGAGCAGAGACAAATAAGCACCATAAGATGAGAGGTTTTCTGAGGTTATCAGCTACTCAGAGGCCCTTCGTGCTGTTGAGGCCATCCTTCTTTCAAAGTGCAATTGTGATCTCAAGCACTGCTTTAATTAACCATCTCACCACTGGAGGTCTGTGCCATCTTCTCTTTGGTTTTGAGGGCGTGGATCCTCTCCTCTCTTAGTCTCTCTTCATCTTTCAGCAATGTCACTAGCTGTTTGGCTTTCTCTCGCACATTCACCCCCTGGAAGAAAGGTACAGGAATAAACATATAATTACCTACTGAGTGTCCAATTTTTATTTGTTAAACATCACATAACCAGAAATTTAAATACTCATGCAGTAAGTACAATTATCACTTCACTGTTGGTGCAACAGCTTGTTAATTTCACCTTGTTTCAGTTATCAACAACCCATAAAAATCTTTTATGGCTGGCTTTGTAGGTTTGCACAAGAGGTCAGAAACTCATTACAAAATGTCCTTGAATGAACTACAAGCGGCATGTTTGACGAAGTGTGCGTGCATTCCTAAGGGGTGAACCTTACTAACAAATCACTTAAACTCTCCACAGAGCTTATGTGTGACATGGGTGTGTGTTTGCGTACCTGGTCTTTGCCGTCTCTGTCTATGTACTGAAAATCTTTGAGGGTCTGGACTGCGTAAATGTTCTCTCGGCACTGTTGGGCAACACGTTCTGAACCCGTCTTGATCAGGTACTCCATAAGAGTCATAGCCTGGAGAAAGTACAAAGGAAACAAAAAGCACAACCAGTGAGCAACTGCAGGATTGATTTGGATGGGGAGGTTGTAGAAATGCAAATATTTCCACTCCACATCCATTTACACACACAAAGCTGAGTAGTCTAGGAGTGCTAATAACTGAATAGCTCACAATATGAATTCTCAAAAATCAACGATATCGTCAATATTACTATGAAAAATCTTTACCTTCTACATTTCATAAATCAGCAATATTTGAGCTGTGTCTTTATCAATGCCTCACTCGTCATCCTCCACAGTTTATTCTGCATTATGCAGTAAATTGAGATTTTAGACACTTCTGAATCTTTCTGCATCATCGCTGACAGGTGTGGGGCTGTAACAACTGTAATTTTTGCCTCTACAAAATGGGATGCACTACACTGCAGAATTGTTAGCAGATTTAGTACATGCCACGGACTTCACATTCTAGATATGTTTAAAGACCCTGTATTGTACATAAAATTCACCAAGCTTTTTCCAACAATTACAATGCTTAGGCACAGCACCTGAGCGTAATTAATGTAAAATCAACCTGGAGAGCATAAAAACTATACATATCTCATATCTCTGTGCAGATGAGCGTTTTAGCACCATTTCAGAAATAATCTCCATCCAGTCTAACAAACCTGGAAACTCCATTCCAGCGACCATTCACGTACACCGGGCATGCACATGTTGTTGTAAACAGGAAGCAGATCATAAATTCTGGTCTGCTACAGAAAATACAATGAGCGAGGCAGAGAAGCGTGACTGCTCTTCACAAAATCTTTTTTGATAACTTGTCAGCAAACACTGTAAGCACCTGCTATTGACCTAAAACACAGTTTTGTTTGTGTCTAAAATGCACAGAAAAAGCTTTGTTTTAAGAAATACCTGTGCATGTGTGGACAGGGCAAGTCTAGCTGAATGCTAACTTTCACACTCAGATTAATATGAAAATATGAAAGTGTATGTAGTGCAATATACAGTTATTAGGATGTGGTTCTGGACACACCTTATTAGATTATCATTACATTGCATAACACTGCAAACACTAGGGTTAGGCCACAACAGAGAGCACAATTAAGAGGAATATCCGCTTAGAGTTGCAGTAGGGCAAGAGCTGCTGTTGTTTGTGATATGAGAAGAGAGGAAATGTAAAGAAGTATATTGATGCTCAGTGCACTAACATTAAGTTTCCATGTCCCGTTTATTATTTTCTTATCAAATCAGCTCAGTTAGGCGAATCCAAGACTTTTCCCGTGGGCTGTTGTTTCTGTCAGTCATGCCGTTTTTATACTTAGTTTTATACCTAGTTATACTAGTTTTCTTAGCTTAGCTTCTTTGGCTCGTTGGTCAACAATGTTTTATGCATACAAGGCTGAACAAAGCCAAGATATGGACATGTGGTGTGGAGACGAGGACGTTTTTAAACCTGGCACAGGGATGTATGTCGGTGGTAACGGGAGATAGTTTCCTCTGTAGGGTGAGACAGTTTCATGTCAGAGCCACAGAAGGAAAACATCCCTCCCATAAATGCGCCAAATGTGATGTGGTGCATGTTGGTTTTGATTACCAACATATACAACAACAAACTTTGTCCACACATGGCTCACTTGCTGTTATGACAACAGAATCACGGGGGAGGGGTAATCCTATACACAAGGTGTGTTCTTTGGCTCGCTTTATAAAAGCAGATACCATTGCTGGTAGAGACGGATCAGAAAGGCAAGGCAAGCCAGTGTGCGTGCATCAAGGCGGACAAAAGCAACACTATGTAATGTAGGTAAACTCATAAAGTGATTCTGAGAAAAGATAGCTGACACACAAACCTTGTACACATGTCTCCAGTTCTTGCCGTGGTCATTGAGGCGTTTCCACACCATGCTCATGATTTCCGAGAAGGCCACAACATTGTAGGTCAGATCAGCAATCTCTGACATCAGAGAGCTGCTGGGGCCCCATGGGTCATTGGACGTTGCCTCTCTAACCTGGACAACAACACAATGAGGCACAAACTCAGATTATCGTCCAACCAAACTGTCTGAATAATGAATAATTATGGCCCAATATTTTGCGACAGAGGCAAAATAATGAACTGATATTCTCGTTAAATTAGGGAAAGAGGTTGCCTCAAAGAATGCAGATGCATGAGCTACACTTAAACCATGGACATATGGGGGATGTAGGAGTGAAAAAGAAAAGCCATATAAGCAGAAGGACATACAACCTTGATTTCAGCCTCTGAATAGTTGTGGACGATGTTTTTTACTTGTCGCCGTAGCGATGAGGTCGACATGGCAACGGTCTGGCCGTCGAGCTCTGTTGCAACCTGAATAACAGATGGAAAAGAAGAGTTGTAATATATAGTTAATTAAAAAACAACACAAACTGTCAAAAGAACATTGTTATTTTAAATGGCGACAAATGAAACAATTAATACTACTATAAAAAAAGAGTGCAAGAAGATACAGAGCTAAAAAAGACCAAGAGAAATGTAAGCAAGAGCAACAGGCTGGCTGAAAGAGACCTTGAGAAGAATAATCAGAGTGTGAAAGATGGTTTCTGTAACAAAAATGAATCTGAAATCATGTGACTGCTACCATCAGCAGAGAAACAGAGGCAGTGTCAAGCACACCTGTTACACAAGAATGATGCAGAATAGGGGTCTCTCCTCTCGGTATCTCTGTTTCTCTGGCTTGTAAGGCCACTCATTCACGGAGTGCAGTGTCTCAGTTTGTTTGTTCCTTCCCGTGGCAACATTGGGTCCCAAAACCACAGGCGTAGGGAGATGAAAACTGTGGAGCAAGATTGAGAATAATATTTAAAAAGAGCCCATACTCACTGAAAGAAAACTGTTAAATCATAACAAAAAAACAAAGAGCAAGCTAAGACGCAATCCTGTGTCTAATTTAGTAAATAATCATTATACAATAAGAACAAAGCAGATATTCAGCAATGAAATCACATGATTTGTTGATGATCCACACATGGCTCATAGTCAACATATGATGTATTCAAAGTCAAAGCTATTTTACTTACTTTTAATAATAAATGTTATTCTCTGAAGTATATGTAGGTAGTATGAAGAGGATGTTCCCAAACCATTAAGAGGTAAAATGGCAGGGAGCAATACCCTAACCCTATCTCTTGTCTTTTCCTCATTCGTCTAAAAAATGATCTCATCTGACACACCTAAATCACAGGAGTGATTCACATTAGCTGAGTTTGAGGGAGCTGAGTGTTTTATGAATCAGACACATGGTTCACACCATAAATTACACATTTTACTCAAACTTTTCAAACGTGACTCATTCATAAGCTAGTTAACAATTACTTTCCTACTGATCATGTAGACATCCTTAAGCTACGCAAACATAGTACAAAATAAATACTGTAATACTGAACAGAAAGTGATTTTTTAAATTGCGCCATCCCAGAATAACACAGAAATAATATCCCTGATCATAGATTGACTATGGTTCACTATGGATGGTTTATTTTCTTTATGGCCCTGGATTTGACATAAACATCATGGACCGGTATACCAGCTGCTGCTGCGGGTGGTGTAATGGCATGCAGAGAATGATTTCATGGCACAATATTGGATCCCTCAGTACCTACTAAGCATTGTCTGTATTTGATTGCTTACTCAGCAGGCTGAAACATTGTTGCTGACCAGATGCATCCTTTTCACTGCCACAATCTGCATTTTCTCACAAAATAGATGCTGCTATTGTCTAAGTCATAAAGCAACAGGTAGGCAACAAACCAAAAACTTTCAGAAATAGAAGCAATTCATCTACAGACCTGATTTTGCTGTTTGAATAATTAACAGCTCTCCCCAATGTTTGAAAGAGCTCAATCAATATACATTTTTCTGCTTCTTGATAAGACTAAACCCTAATTGGATCATCGTGTGAGTTCGGATGCACTGAAGGCAAAGAGATGAAATACAGCAACGGGCATCTGAGATCAGCTTCAAACACAGTGCTGGGCCACTCGCTCCTAAACTGCCAACCCCCATGAAACGGAAAGAGAAAGGACAGTGTCACTTTGCTGAGAGGATAATAAATTCAGTCCTACGCTTATCGATATTCCTTCCAACCAGAACACCAGCTAGCAGCTTAGAATTAGTGTTAGTCTCTCCATTCTCCAGCATCCAGCGGTCTTGCCTTCATTCTGCATTCACACTCAAAGGTGAGAGGGATGTTCAGAGACCAACCTCGACAACTTTTATCAGTGAAAACAAGATTGTCATTTACACCTGATTCTTACTGTCTTAACTAAACCGTAACTTGTTCGTTGCCTGAGGTCTGCTTTGAACAATCTGAATTAAATGTAATAAACTTATTAAAAAGTAGGTATCCTCAATGAATCAAAATATCAAAATTGCAATATGATCATGTGCAATGACAAACAGCAGAAGCTCCAGTCACATCATCACAATTTCTATTTTTTCCTCAGTGAAAATGAAAACTGTACTGCAAACTTAAAACTGCAAACAAACTTATGCCACAACCATAAAATCTATTTACACCTCAATATAATTTTTCTGACACATCGAGCGACTCCAATAACAAGAATACATTTTGAAGAATGTATGTGTTTGAACAAGAATATTTGTTCTATTGAATACACTTCAGCAAACCAATTTATTTAACAAATGTGCAGAAACACTGAAGACCCAACCGTTCTGTGTACTTTCAAAGTGTTATATACAATCCGGACACATACAGTGTTGCAGGCATGTTTAGATTCGCAGGTCAGACAAATATGAAACCACGTTGCGTAACTGAACATTAAGCAACCACTCCAAAAGCCAGTTCAGAGACTCCTGAAGCTCTGTGCCAAAGTTCAGACACGCCAACTAATCCTTGATAAGGGACATAACATGGCTTTTCAATCTTAGGCTTCATGTCATCTCAAACATCTTCACAACGTCTTCTAAAACACGTTTTAATTCTGCTGCTCTGAAAGTACATGATCACAATATCGTCTGAAGTGTGACAGACATGCTTTACTTAGATCAGCACACATCTACTGCAGCCAGGTCGAACTTCAGATTTAATGGTAATGATTGAGTATCAGGAAATCACAGTGATTACACATTACTGCAGGCGTTCTCAATAAGGTAGCTTCAGATAGATTATCAACATGGTGAGGAGTTGGCATTGAGACTCATCTAACTTATCCCTCCTCCTCCTCCCCTGACTTGCATGCAGTTGACTGTTGCAGAGTTCACCGAAGAAGTTACCCCCACCCAGTTAGCCTGCACTCAGATAAGGTTAACGATCGTTTACCCATCCTGACAGACAACTGCAGCTTCCCCTGTCACACCTACCAAGTTAGCTAGCTGACGTAATGTTAGCAACCAAACAGTCAACTGACGTTGCGCTAGCTAACCAGCAACTGTTAACTGACACCGCGGAGAGTGAGCTGTCTAGACAAGAGTTAATGGGTAACGTTACCTTAGAGCAGTGTTAGCAAGAGCATCGTAAAACGTGCACATCTGTCTCACAAAGCGTGTGTGTGGAAGACAAGTTCACGAACCACTACTTACTATAGCTAATTAGCCAACTGACGTTAGCTGTCATCTGGTGCTGTTCGCTTCCACTAGCAAGCAACTCATCCCATTCTCACCCAAGCTAACCGAAACAGTTGGCTAGCACTTTGACACAAGGGTTTTGGGTAAAGTCTGGCCAAAGTATAAACAGGGAACACAGAAGGGTGTAGCTGGGTGCGAAGTGACAGCCAAACTAAAGCCTAAATAATGCCCATGTTCTCGACACAACGTTGACTCACAGAAGAGTTGAAACGAGCGCTAAGGGAACCTGCCAGCTTGACAGATAGAAGAAATCACTTGCTGCTCTGTTGCTGCTGCTGCTCCTAGGAAAGATTAGCCAGCTAGCAAGGTAGCAGTTAGCTAGCTGGCTAGCTAACTGCTAGTTAGTTCGCAACTGGCAACAGGACTGCTAGTCCGTACACGCTTTAGCAAGGACACGTCCTACTTCAGGACAATGTTGACTACACACGTTTTAACACCGAGCCGAAATGTCAACAACATACTGACAACACACCACAACAAATAACCAAATCAAGTGTGTATTACTGACCCTGTTGTAGCTTGAATGTACGAGGAGATGGCCGAATTTCCGCTTCCGTTCTCGACTACAGGAAAGACCGCACCCCCTGTAGCTTTGTTTTCCTGGGATGGTAGTAGAAGGCTCATGAATAATTAATTGACTTATTTAAGAGCCAAAAATTAAAGGCTCAAATGAAAAGCTATGACCAATAATGTTTAAAATCTTCCGAGGAGAGATAGCGGCATGATTGGTTGTTTCCCTGTTTATTCAAATACAAATCACGTCCTCTCTCGTGCTCCTGTTTATTTTTAAATTGTTTGAATTTCAAAACTCCTCATAGACTTTCTCTGCAGGCTGGTCAGAGGACAAGGTCCTGCTGCTTTTCACTTTTAATCCACTGCATTTATTTCACACCTGAAATGTGCTGTATATAACATTTAAGCAGTAATTTGCAAAGGTCAAATCAGTGCTGTACACTGTTTGTAAAGGGTTGATATGTAAGTCAAATACTGTTTAGGACTTGAACCCGGGCTGCCTGGATGAAAACCAAACTGGGTTTCAAACCCAGGAAGGAAACATTTCAGTCAGCTTTTCATTAAAATTACACCCTTGTGTTTCATACAGCACCTTCAAGTTATTTAAGTTTAAGATCAATATTTTTAATTAAAAAAATACTCTACATAAGATAAGTCTTTATTGATGCCTGGGAAAAATGGGGAAATTCACTTGTCACAGCAGTTACATGGGTTGAAAAAATTGAAACAAGTCAGAAGCAAGATAATATAGAGATACAAAGCGGAATAATAGAGTAAAATGCTTCCTCTAATAAAGACTATGTACACTATTTACATTTACCTTCCACACAAAGACCAATAAGGACAGTTGCATCCATTATAATACATACATGGAGTGTAGAAATAATTGCACAGAGACATTGGATTGCTCAGGATTAAATAAGAAGATGAAAGCTGCACGTTGTAGTTTTGGGAAAGACATTTTAATCAGAAGATTAAGATCATCATTGACTGAAACTCTCTTTGTTTTCATGACTGAATAAACTGAACATTTTCCCCCAAGAACTAACAGTTTAGTGAAAGTTCCAAAAAATGAGTAAACACTCATGACCAAACTTTTTAGTTTGTTATTTGTTTCTTCCCTACAACATTAGATGTATCTTTATCTTTCCAACATTTTGTCCAGACAGGATGCAGGACCTTTACTTACTTATTTTATGCCCTTGCGTTTGTACTTTTACTTGTGTAAATGATCTAAATAGTGACCTCTTCCCCCACGAGGAAGCAGAATGGTGCTTGAGGCAAATGAGAAAACAATTATACAGACACATTATTAAGGGGGATCATAAAGAGGGAGATCATTTATAGTTAACATCTCTTTGCCAGTCAGGTAATTGAGATGGAGGTTATAACATCTGAATACATTTTACCTGTGTGAATAGTTATAAACACACTGTATTTTCTTCCCCCACAGTCTCATGGTCACACATGAGCAGACTGCTGCCCGTGGTTTGAATCTATAAAGTGCAACAGAGTCACATAATATTGAGCACCATGTGTTCCACCTTTAAGTTTAAGCTTACAACGCATTTAATATAGTAAGACTGATCCACAATATAAAATCACCCTCTAAACCAGTCAAAAAGCACAATGCACTTGCACACTTCGTCCACAGAGAGGCATCACTGAACCATCTCTGAACTTCCAGCATCCCTAAAAGTTGCCTGTCAGTGGAACCATAAATAAAACATGGTTAAGCCTCATAGATCAGAACAACATGGTAACAGCTGGCGGGGACGTGTGTTACAAGTTCCCCTTTTATCCGGCATCTCTTTATCCTTTTATCTGTGCCTCCTTCTCTCCGGGGAGGACGGGAATGAAGGAAATATGGCAGCACGATTCAACAAACCATATAACTTTGATGCACCGTGACACCGCTGTGGAAACACCAATCACACAAAGATAAACAAAGAAATGCGGGCGATTATAACGAGCATAAAAGCTATTTTGACAGGTGCTACTCGACTGTTATGTCACGGAGAAACTTCAGATGGTATTTCCTTTTACATTCACTGCCCTTGCTCCGTTAGGAGAGGGGGGTTTGAGTGGACATGACTCATGAAAACAGGGATAGTGGCAAAATAAATCTAAAGAAATAATTAATTCAAGTGTCAAACAGGCTTAAAAATGATGTCACACAAGCACAAAATCAACGTTTTGCAGCATTACATCAAATCAAACATCTAAATCTCTCAGCAAATCAGACCCATCACATTAGATATTGGACATAAGAGACATTCAAGATAAGATATTTGACTTTTACTTCATCATCTTCAAACTGAACATCACGCACCACACGACGCTCCTTATGTCTCAGTTTTCTTTCATCCTGCAGTTTGCTTTCTTTGTGAAACAAATCATGTGATCTTCACTGGGAATGAGAGAATGTGGGCTGGTTGTAGTCACTTCTACACTATCTACACTACTCTACACTTATCACTTCAAGTAAATGAAGTAATCTTATGAGAGACTTTTATTTTTGGTCTTTCTCAATGAAATCTATGAGATGCAAAACACTACAACATCTTCCATAAGAGAGTTTTCCAGAATTTGCCAACTTTTGGAGGTTGTGAAATGTTTCATGTTCATCTTGAAACGTGTTATTTCATCACCACATCGTTCTGACAACAAGAACCAGGAAACAGAAATATGTAAGGGTTAGCACTATTTAGTTAACGACCTTCTGGAATTAAATACGGTGTCAAATTACATCATGTTTCTTTTTTTCAAACAGACTAAAAAAAAAAGGAGAACAAATCTTGCTCTCTTCTCTTGCTCTCTCAATATCTTGTTTGTTGCTCACGGTGTGTAAACATGAGCAGGTTTCCTTTTTTGGGTTGTCAAAAACCCGCTCAAAAATACAGAAGTGTAACCAAATAGCAGAGCTGAACATTATGTAATGTGACAGTAACTGTCAACAAAGCTGTCCTGAGCGTGTGCGCTCATGCATTTGTGCAATACCGTCTGTGCATCAGCTCCCACGAATCCACGTTCATGTGGTGTTTGAGTGTGTAAAGCAGAACTCTTCAACAGCTTCCTTAAAAGAGACAGATCAGTACATTCCCTGTGTCTGACATGCAAAGCAAAGCATTTAAATATGTTTAAACATTACACTTGTGAATGTGTTTACTAGTTTTCAGCACTGAAAAAAGAAACATCACAACGCACCTCTTTAATTATAGAAGTAGGTGGTCAGTTTGATTCTGGTGCACTCAGTCAGTGCTTGGCAACATACACAACTAATAAAAGGGCCAATTAGCCTGTTTAAAAAAAACGAACGATCAAAGGGCCTGAAAGAGGTCGTTAAAGGGCAGCACTGGGCCCTCAGGCCGCCGGATGAGGATGTCTGGTGTGCATTGTCTGTCTATGCTTTTCATGTGTGTGTTTTATGCAGATGTGTGACTCAAATCATTTGGTCCAAGTCTCAAGTCATTTTATGTTTGGGCAAGTCAAGCTGAAATGAGCTGAGTCTTTAGTTCAGGGAAGTCTAGACCCATGTCAAGTCAGCTCTGCAAACCGTACCACATGCTTACCTGCACTATGCAGTCATTATAAAGAGAAAAAAAATGAGGTAATAGTACCTGTTTAGTAATTATACTATCAGCAAATTCATCTAACCATATAAAAAAGTGTTTTTTTGTGATTTATATATTTCCTCTGTGACATAATATGATAATAATTCATGATATTCAGTGAAAAAAATGTAATCAAACAAAAATAGCTAAGTCGACTGTATACCAGTAAGGGAGTGTAACTAGGTACATTTACTCAAGTACTGTAATTAAAGTACAATTTTGAAGTATTTGAACCTTACTTGGGTATTTCTATTTTCTGCAAGTTATACCTCCACTACATTTTCAGGACAAATACTGTTCTTTTTACAACAACTTTATATTTGATTACTTCAGTTATTAGTTACTTTTCGGATTACAACTATTTAACGTATTTTATTCATTATCAAAAAAACTAAAACAACCACTGATTCAGATCATCAGAAAAAGGTTGAATATCAGATCTAATAATTGGGCAATAATCGGTCAACCTGGCCAAAACAAAGCAAATTACAAGTATATTTAACATGCATGTAAATATTAACTTGGGCTTTTGATACCTAAAGTACATTTGATATCAGATACTTTAAGACTATTAATATTTGTATTTGTGACTTTCACTTCTATAAAAATAACATTTTGTGAAGTGATATCTTTACTTTTACTCAAGTATGACTTCTGGGTACTGTATACAACACTGCTGATTACCGGCCAAGCTGATTATCTGATCCAATATTGAGCAATTTTCTAATTGTTTGAATCAATTGCCAATAAATAAATGAATTTGAAAATGATGCAACATGCGATCTGGAAAGTACCAAGTAACTAAATGTATCAAATAAATACAGGGAGTAATACTTTCCTTGGAATTTGAGTGGATGTTATGTCAAACATCCCATCACTGTGTATTTGTGAATGGATCCGACTCTCTCTTGGCTTCAACTTGGTGAAAGTGATGAAAATTGTGTTTTGGTGGTGGGCGTCGTCACAGCAGGGGCCACAGGGCCCCTATGGTGCAGCACAAACATGGAAGCTCATATTGGTCATCGGTTTATGGCCGCCTGCATGACCAGCGCGGTGTTAGTAACCTGAGCCAGGACCATGCCGTTGTGATAGCAGCCAGTGTTTGTGTTATATAACGAATGGCCATCGAGCCGGCGGCTATAATGGTCCTGTAGTATGAAGTCCAGAGGGAAATCTATATGAGTGGACAGAAAGAAGAGGAGGGTGTCGAGGCCGTAGGAGATGGAGAAGCTGTAGTTAAGTGGGAAACATGGCTGGCACGTAGACAGCAAAGTACAGAATGAAGGTGTTTTGCAAGGCAAAGATTCAGCTGTTAGACATGTCAGTGTGTGATGATAGGCTATAATATGCACTTGGAGAGGGATAAAGGTGGGATGGGCTTTATGTGGAGAGAGAGGGAGATTAGGTGGAAAGTTTGTCTGATGATAAAATAAGAAAACCTTGAAGATGATTTCAAGAGGATGCTCATGAGGGAATGAAATGGATTTGATATGATTCAAACAGAGAAATGAAGGGCGACAGGGGAAGAAAGGACAAGTGATATTGGTCAATAAAAGGGTCAGGTGGCATTTTCAACTGTACCCCGTAATCCAAGTAAGATTCAGGGATCAGGGGTACAGCTTGTTGGACTATTCCAATCATTCCAGCATACCTGTTGATTGAACGAGGAATCCCACTCTGCGGGGGGAATTCACTGACTCAGACTGGCTGAGAAGGTGAGAAACAGAGAGAGAGACATGGAAAGAAGAAGGGGGAGCAGAGCGGAAAGTGAGTGACAGCTGAGGAGAGGAGAGGCGGGAGAGAGATGGGCTAATGTGGTGGGGCTGACTGACAGGTTGGAAACGGTGGGATATTAACACTGCTGTGTAGTGGACGAGAGGGAGGAAGGGAGGGGGTGCAGGGTGGGAGGGAGAGGGAGGTTTGACATGCCTTGTAGCTGGTTCACGCGTAGTTGCCAGCATAACAGACAACAGGAGGAGAGAGAGAGTGTTGGCACAAGAGTAGGAAAAGAGAGGGGGAGAGTTCAGAGTGTGTCTCCTGGGGAGAAGCACGCAGTTAATATCCAGGTCTCCAGTAAACGTCCATGAGACTGCTCTATTAATCTGCTGGGCTACTGCGCAGAACCAGAAATATCAGCCTCAGTTCCAGTTAAATTATCAGTCTAGCCGAGCACAGAACAGCAGTTAGAATCAGCAGCTTGTCAGGAGTCAGAAGTCTTTAGATGCTGAAAAGAGTCAAGACAAAGTGAGCAGAGATCAACCAACTGAACAGAACATGACAGTAAGTATTGCATCAGCAGCGACACTAAAATGACACGTCATTATCATCATATTGTGCTGCAAAAGCAACCAAAAGCATACATGCAAGTATTTCCTCTGTGCCTGTGCAATGTGTTTTTGCAACTGTGCTATATACGATGAGATGACATGCAGGCGTGGCTCAAATGCATTGCTGGCTTTTTTATTGCAAAGTGACTCGGAGGCTGCAAATGTTCGATTGACAACTTCATCAAGAGGATTTTCAGCTTGTAATGTTGAGCACCTGTGCCCGACTTCAAATTTGTTAATGATGTTAGCTCGCGGAGAGCCTTCATTAAAATCTCAGATCCACTTGTCGCTTTATGCCAACTAATAAGCTAATGGGAGGGGGGTTAAATTAGTAATCGCTTCAGTTTACAAGGATGCAGCAAGAATGGTGACGCTTCTGGTGCTGGAAATGTTTTAGATGCATCTGACATGAGACTATAAATCAACTGTGACCTGGATAAAACTCAGTTTAGTGTTATGACAAATGTAGTCAATTATGTAAATTTATTGCTGGTGTGAATGGAATGAAGAGCAGCCAGAGAATGTAATAACGTGATAACTCAAACATGTGTTAACAGCTCTGTGAGCGGAGGAATTTAACACTTGGACGAGTAGACAAATGCACATAGACAATATATATATCTTTCAATTCAATGTGCCTACAAGTTAACTGGATTGGATGGATTATATAGAGGTGTCATGTTTCCAACAGTATTTGCATTTGGATTCTGCAAATAACGCATTGTTCAATCAGCCTGTGACTTCTCTCAGTGTCTAGAGAGTTGTTGTTCTGGAACTTTAAATTGGAGCCAATAGAGCAGCATCAGTCTCATTGATCATGAGGCAGCCCATTATTAGCTCTATTCTAAATTGAGCTGTCTTGGTTGCATCTGTGCCAAGCTGGACCCTCAGACTGGTGGAAACCTGCAGACTTATTTTTGGCTGTACATCAGCAACTCATAACTGAGATCCATCCATTTCTTAACCTGCTGACATGGCATATCTCCAGTGTCACATGGCACCATTTGATCCTTTATCACCCTCAGAGATTTATCATAATGAGGCTTTTTAAGACAAATATCAATATTAGTGCAATAACCAGCAGAAATGTCCCATTTCTTTGCATTAATGTAACAGGTGTAATCAGAATTTAGATCTGTTGAGCACTAAGCTCAGTTACGCAACATATGGAAGGTCAAAAGGAAAAAAAAACATCACACTCGCTACGATCTCTTTATCTCCTGCGTTAAGCTGTGTGCTGTAACCGTTCACAGCCTTCCTAATTGGCTGGGGCATGTGTCAGGGCTGACTTCATGAGCAACAGTGAGTGACATCGGAAACTGAACGACAGCGCCATATGTTCGGATCGTCATGATAAGATCACGCTGATGTCTCAAGTTCGTCTCATTTATGGGACGATGGAGATCAAGCCAGATCTGCAGAAAGGGAACACTGTACAATTTGTTCTACTGATTTCTGACAGATGCATGCTGGGATAGGAAGGGTTGCATAGTGACAGGTTACATGTAAACGAGATAATGTATCCAGATTACATTAATCAACTATAGTCATATAATCAATCATCTATTTTTACAAACAAGTAATCAGATTAACAATTTTTGCTTGATTGCATGTTTCAAAAAAACATTTACTAAGTTACTCCTCTCAGATTGCCATGGGTAGTTTTGTTAAAAGTGACTTAAACTGCATTGTTTTTGTCTCAATTTTCACAACGACAGTGGACAAGGACTTAATTTACAGCAAAAATGGAAAATGAATCCTTTAAGTGCTCCTGTATTACAAGCAAAAGCAAAGTCCTTCATATGGCATTTGATTAAAAAAAAACAAAAATAAAGATAGCAAAACAAAAAGCAACCAGCATGTTCAAGAATAAACACAGTACATCATGTACGGCACACAGTCATTTGTGGCAGTATTGCTTTTTGAAGGGTAAGATAATTTCACCAACTAGCTATCTATCTATCTAAAATACATTTGGGGCTGCATTCATTTAAGCATAAGGCGCATTTTTTAAATTTGATGTGATACAGAAGTAATCCAAAAGTACTCTCTCTAGATTACACTTTTTCTAATCCCATTTTAGATTAGTAATAACAAGACTTGTTATGTCATTTTTATACAGTGAGTATCTAAATCAGCCCCAACCCCTGGGGGTAGAATATGTTATTTTTGAGCGGAGTGTACACGTAAAGAAACTTTCAGTATATAAACACAACCCCATGAGAGCAGCTCCGATATACGAGATTTAAGTTGCGAGGTCCTTTTTAAAGCAGCAGGTTCAGGTAACGAGTCAGCATGTCCGACCTCAGATTCAAACTTCATTCTGTGAAGTTGCCTATCACTGACATCAACACATGCCGATCAAGTTGTGGATCTCCTATCACTTTACGCAACTGAACTAATCATCATCTGTGGGCATCGTGCAATGACACTGAATATGGATTTCTGTATGTGCGTATGTGCGTGTGTGTGAACAGGCTCCAGCAGCTCAGGAACTTGATGAACGATGTTTCCTGTCGGCACAGTCCATGCCCAGTCTGAAGGTATCCGAGCACTTCCAGGTGGTTAAGCTCCTGGGGGAGGGATCCTATGGAAAGGTCATGCTAGCTGTGCACAGAAAGAGAGGTGAGCGGAGGACTCATAGTGAAAGGTCATGTTGGTCTGAGACTGTTACATCTCACTTTGTGTGTTCAGATTCCCTACCGTTGATATATTTAATAAACTCCTCCTGCCTCATCTTTAATGGGTGAGATGGCATCTCTCCACTGAGGCGTATTCATCCCAGGCTCTGGTTTCCTTCTCATGAGGAAACTACACATGTTGTGTGGGATGAAGCGCTGCATTAATGTGAGGACAGATCTATCTTTTAGAAGGCATCTGTTGTCATTTGCACTTCTGTTGGTGTAATGAAGTGCTTTGGTACATTCTCTGAGATAGAGTTGCCACAACTGGGGTGTAGCTGTGTAACAGAGTCACCCCAAAGGGGAAGTTATATATGCTCATAGTGTCAATGATGAGCAACACTCGCATTCCACTGATGATGACAGCTTTGTGACAGTGTCTGACTAAAGCCTATTAGTGCTGTAGTATTCAACATATGTTGCCTTGCTTCATGCCTTCCAGGAACACCTATGGCTCTGAAGTTCTTCCCTCGTCAGTCGACCTCGCTCACCTCCTTCCTGCGTGAATACAATCTCTCCCTTTCTTACTGCACACATCCCTCTCTGACACGGGCCCTCGGCATCTTCTTCTCCACACCCACCTATTATGTTTTCGCCCAGCAAGCTGGTCTATACGGTGACCTCTACAGTGTGATAGTGTCAGAGGTCAGTTTTGGCTCTTAATCCCCTGCATGGTATGCCAAGCCTAACATACTTTTACTTGTTAAATGAAAATACAGGGTACAGTTTCGTGCGGTTTTACAGGGATGTTAGGTTGGGTTGCAACCCTGTCTTCTCAAAATTAGATTTATATCCTACTAATTTGTAACAGAGAACCAGTTCCACCCAGTTTATGAGGAAATGTTTCCAATTGATGTATCTTGCAAGTTGCAAAATGTCTATGCCCAGCATCTCTGCACAGTCTTTTCTGTCCACGTATTTAATTGGTACTTCTTACAATATCCACAGTGCAATATGCTCTTGTGACAACACAATTGTGATAAAACTTGCTTATTGTTAACAGGTCGTTGCCCTGGTTCTGTGAGTCACCAATAACTTAAATGTCCGATGAGTAGGATTCAGGGATTGAAATGGAGTATAATAATTCTAACTATGTTTTCATGGTGTGTAATTTAATAATCATCAGGTTTTTATTGCCTTAGAATGATATATTTTATATTACGGGGAGTTATAATGGATCCCATCCTACACTGCCTGAGATTAGTTGGCTTGTTGGTCACATTCTCCTTGCTTGACTCAAACTGTTGCTTCACCCCAACATTTTGGCAATGTCTGCTTTTCTTGCATTTTCAATACTGCTGTCTATGAGCTGTAGTTTTGCAGGTAAATGCAACTACCTATTCTGCTGCTCCTTTGGGGTCACTCGCTCAACATTGCAAAGGTGTATCTCTGGGGTTGTTAAATGGAGCGGACAGCCCTGTTGCTGGGCCACCACCAGGCCTGTCAGCGCTACCTAACAGCCCCAGAGACATTGCAGTTTCGACAGCCTAAGTGGTTGGTGTGTTTACTGGGGCAACTACAGCTCACAACTGCAGGGAGAGGCAAAGGGTGTTTTATTGGTTGCAATACAACCACACTGTTACTGGCTACTAAATCCAACACACAGGAGCTTTAAAGCAGGAGATGGAACCAGTTTTGCTTATGAAAATGTAATTGAAACCAGTCTTTCCCTAATTTGAAACAAGGTTCTTTTGTTGTTTTATTGGAAAAATCTGAGAACACAATCCAAACAAACAAAACAAATAAGAAGCATGTAAATGTAATTTCATAAAGAAAAGGGTGCAAATTGACCTGCGGGAAAGGAAAATCTGAATCAAATGCCCTGTGCAACACTTATCAAGCTTACAATTTAGTCTGTTATGTGATTTTCTTACAGGGATTTCATGGAAAATGTATCTGCTGACCACGTCCTTTTGAGACATGCTTGATAACAGCTCCCAGCTCACCCTCCTTTGTGTCTGTGTCACTGCCAGGAACATAATAGAGCCCTGATAAGAATAAGGGCACCCTGCTCTCACTGATTGTATTGAGAGTACATGAAGGAAAGCACAGGTTTCCAAGAGTCTGGTTTCCATGAGCGTCACCAAAATTGTTGGTGACGCTCTTGGAAACCAGACATGTTGTACAAAGTTAGAGTTATGTTTTCTAACGTTGAATCTCTCTGTTTCAGGTTGGGGTGGATGAAGAGTGTGTCCAAAGGGTGATGTCTCAGCTGAGCGGTGCTGTCACACATCTCCACTCTCTAGGCTTTGTTCACCGTGACATCAAACCTGAGAACATCTTTCTGTGTGACAGTTCATGCCGCTGGGTCAAACTGGGTGACTTCGGTCTCGCCCGGGCCATCGGCTCCACTGTTCGTGCTGTCTGGTACGAGTCGCCCTTCTGTACCCCGGAGGTGGAACCTGCCAAGGAGGCTGAGAAGGAGACGGAATGCGATGAGACTGAAGAGGAGGTGGAGGACATTTGGATAACAGTGGAGCCTTGTATAGACAGCTGGGCCCTCGGTGTACTCGTCTACTGCCTATTAACTGGCTGCTTCCCCTGGGAGGAGAGCACCCATGATGACCGTGGCTACCGTCGATACAAGGAGTGGTTTTACCGTGAGACTGAAAAGGAGGGAAAGATCAGGGATGGTGAGTGGATCAGTGAGGAGGACAGTTACATAATGATGAAGGAAAACCAAAGAGACAACCCTCCTCCCTCACAGTTTGAGGGCCTCAGCCCACTGGTGATGACTCTTTTCAAAGAGCTGCTCCACCCTGAGCCAAAACACAGAGGAAGCCCTGAGGAGATCCTGAGCTACCTGGGAGGGCCGTGGCTGACAGAGACGGAGGAGGAGGAGAAGAGGAAGGCAGAGGAGGCAGAGAAGGAGGCCAGAAAAATAAGACAGGGAGGAGGGGTAGCAGAGGAGTTGGTGAGGGAGGGAAGAGGGGAGAGATAATTTTTAAATTTTTAAAAAAAATTAATATTAAACATTAGACATCATGTTAAAATGTATTTTTGTGTATAATAATACAAACATATACTCTCCAAGGTGCTATATTTTCATATTTTTTTAAAAAAAAATATTGTTGCTAAAGTCAGCACTTCCATTGTATATATTCATGTGTGTGCATGTGTATATACGGTATGTTTATGTTTGTGTGTCTTAATAGAAAGAATCTGAAGATGATATATGAAAAACTTGATGATTGAAACTAATGTAGTACCTTTTAAAGTCTGTATCAGAATTGTTTTCTAAATAGAATAAACTCCTTGTACTTGTACCTTGAACTCCTAATAAAATAATGACTTAATACTAAGTCACACATACAATTGGAATTTTATTTAAACTGGCAACATTTTTTTTTTTTTTTGTAACTCAGTAACTCAGCTTTTAACAGCAAAGTGAGTCACATCATCACCAGCAATAAAGAATATAAATACACACACCTCATATCACAAGGATGTGTTTGACAGCATTATACTGAAAGGTATAAAATATGTCTGTCCTGATGGTAACTACCCATATTCACCTTACAGAGGGTGTGATACCTCACTGAGGATTGGCTGTAATTTTCCTGCCAGTGACATACTATGACCTGAAAGTGTTGATTGCACAATATAATGAATGTTAAATAATGACACCATCAGCATTTAGATTGATCCCAGTCAGCCTGGCACCATCTATAGACCAAATGAACAAATAAACGCTTGTTTTGTCCTGTGTTGTTGGTACTTGCTACTTTGAGGAAAACTGAAAGTTTTGCAACTGTTTTTTCTTTCTTTTTTTTGGAAACACCAGGGAGGGAAAGTTGTCTGTTTCCACTTTAAATGGTGCAACACAATAATACTTAAACACAACACAGCTTGCTCCTCATATGCAACTTAAATCTGTAGTTTAACCTCAGAAAACACTAACACACAAATTCTGCACTCCACTGTCGCCTCACTGTTGTTGTCTTTTAAAGCCTCCACCCAGCCTGACCTGATCTTCCTTGACAAAAATATCAGTGTGTCTGGTGCTGGACATGAAGAAGCAGGAGAAATTCATATCTCTTAAAACCGAAGAAAATCTTAATCAAATCAATTACCTTGAAATAAATGTAATAACAAATGTAATAAGGTTATGATAAACTTCACATGAAAATAAGACATTTTTAGTGGTATGCAGTATGTCCTGCTCCGACATGACCTACTTTGTTTTATTTTGTTCCAGGATGCAGCCCATAAACATTTATTACTGTTAAGAACTGCAACGTGAAAAGCCAGTGATCTCCTACCGATAATGTATCAACAAGCATAACATCATGCACAGCTATTTAAAAAAACATGATTACTTGTGTTTATTTTTTATTTATAAATAATCATTGGCACCTTATGCAACCTTAAAAGAGGTACCATCCTTGGCGTGGTGAAGCGACAGGTGCTGCAGAGCACAAGAAGCACATCTAAAATTGGACTGAACAATACAACCTGATAGTGACACGAGTGTGATCTTCTTCCAAGTGTGCAGGATGCAGACCCTGGCCCCAGCAGGAGAGATGTTTATTCACATTGGCATCAATCATTTAGTCATTTCAATCATTTTGCAACAAAAAATACCTTTTTCACTGCATTATACTCAATTTGGATGCATGGTTGATTGGTATGTTGACAGTTAAAGAAACCTCACGTGAAATCTGCACACATGGCAAGTTGACCTCTATATTGTTCAGTTGTCCTACATCTGTCACAGAGGACACTGACTGGTTGAAGAATCACCTGCATTCCTGTTGCAGTGCCCCCAAAAGAATGCTTTGGTATTGCTTATAGCCACTTTGCACGTTTGCCACTACCTCATCATGCTCTGATGGTCACAACTGTTTGTTTTTTTTGGTGGAGGGAATAATTCTATTCTATAATAATTCTATTCTTCAATAATAGAATAATAAAAATGCACCAATAAAATGAACTGTGAGTCACAGTAGAGGGTGTTGGTTTTACTTCATCTGCAATAAGTAAGTGTAAAAGTGCAATGCATCAAATTAAATCCTCAGTTTTACTTTTCACATTGCAGCATGCACAGTGTCTCAGTTTCGATTTGGAGTGGGTCCCTGTTGGTAGCCAACTGCTAATGTGCAGCATGGGTGTGTGTGTGTGTGTGTGTGTGTGTGTGTGTGTGTGTGTGTGTCACCCGGGCCTGTGCTAACCCCTTGCTAAAGGGCCACTCCAGATGGATTTATAAATAGACCCCCAACCCATCTATTTACACACCGTGCACATCATCACCTCGCTCTGACTATCTGCACTCCACAGCCCTCCAAACGCAAAAGTCAGGCTGTCTTGGCGCCTGCAGGCCTGTAACAGCACAATCTAATGGAACACTGTGACCCATCTTCACCTGTTAACTCCTTCGTCTCTGCTCTCATTTTATCTTTCGCTCATTACTTTTTCCTTGTGTTGCTCCTTGTCTTTCCCTTTCATCTTCTCCTGCTTCTGTGGTCACGTCTATTTTATTCAACTTTGGCGCCGGTCTCCCTTTCAATAACCCCCTCCTCTGAAACCCTTCTCTTCTTAGGTCACCAGTAACATGAACCAAGAACTACGTCTACATACGCGTCCTATAATAAAGTATGTTTACATTAAAACACTTGACAGCAACAGTAACGACTGTTTGGGTTGTACTGTTCTGGGAAACATAGGAACAAAGCTCATGTGACACTTGGGTGTGGAGTTAATGGAGGCCCAAAGCTTGACAAATGGAAACACATGGTGCGGACCACAGAGACAATAGAGTGCCAACACAAAGATGCTAATCGAGGTGCAAATCTGTCCGAGGTCCATGAGGACAGAAAGCAGGGCTGATGAAAACGAGAGAAACAGGGACAGCTAAACCTAAGAGCTGTTAATCCAGTGTTGGAAAGTAACAAAGTACATTTGCCACTACTTTATGCTTCCACTCTAGAACATTTTGGAGGCACACATTGTAATTTTTACCACACTGTCTTTATTTGATAATTTTAGTTACACATTTTTAATTGATTTAGTATTCATTTATTTATTTTTTAAAAAACCCTGATAAGCTAAACAATGCTGAATATCAGATCCAATAATCATTCAACCCATAGAATATAGTATATCATTTACTCTGACTTGTACTGTTGATACATAACTACATTTAATGTCAGATACTGCAAGACTACCTTTACAGATTACTGTCACTTTTACCAAGGTAATATTTTAGTGCAACACTGATAATACAACCACTTCAGGTAGCCACATTTCTCATAAAAAACAAACATAAATCTTATAAAACTGTTGCTTTGTTCTAAAATACTCTACCCAAATTATACAAGTAAAACTGACACAAGTTGACTGACAGAGAATTGATTGGCAACTACTATAATTTCAATTTAATATTTTCTTGCAAAACATTTCATGATCCTAGCTTCTCAAATATGAGGATTTGCTGGTGCTCCTTTTATAAGATATTTAATGATTGAGATTTATTTTCAACAGTTGGGAGGTCTGGACTGCTGGGTTGAACAATACAAGCATTGTGAAGTGTTCAATTTCTAGTGCATTTCTCACTATTATATGATATTTTAACAACCAATCAAAAAATCAATCACTGAGGGGATATAATACTCAGTATTAACCTAAAATGAACACATCACAAAATAGTTCAAAATCAGCTCCACCTTAACAACTAACACAGTAAAATCCAACTCCTGCATTACAATCTAATGATATAATTAAAAATCAGAGGATATATTTCTGCCTTGGCAATTTAAGTGCATTTTCTTAATTATACTTACATAATAATACTTAAAGGTGTTATTGTTAACATTCAGTCACTAAATGTGGCATTTCAGCCTCCTCCTTCCTTTGCATTCACGTTTCAACACTGCTGTTGTTCAAATTATCTGCACCCTCAAATGATAACCAGTTTGTGCACTAGCTAACATTTCTTATGCAGGCAAACATGAGCTATCATTACCAACACTACCCAGTAAGTAAGATTCTGACATTACGCCACCAGTATTGGATGAAGCTCACTTTGGCAAAAAAAAGTTTAAACATTGGGAAGATTGCATGCTGTCATATTCACGGTATCTTTAAAATGTACATTTCATATCCAGCATAAATTACCCTGTCCTCTGTCATCATAAGGAAGATTCATGGTTTTTATCACAAAAATTTATAGGTCGCATGGATGAATGATACAGAGACAGCCAGCTGGAAAATTAAATTATTTGTAACAGATACTTATATATCTGATTAAAGAAAAAAAAGTCACATGTCAAGATGATGATAGCTGCAAAATAGACACTGATATAAAAGCCAGATTGATAGACAGAGTGGAGCGAATAAAGAGCTCATTGGGTCAAATGTCTGAAATGTATCCCCACAGTGAAGTCCAACACTTGGGTCTTCATGGCCTAATCCACTTCCTCCCCCCTCACCTGGCTGCTTGTTTAGGTTCAGTAACTTGAATTGCTTAATCAGGACTGAGAGCAGTGACACTGGTCCATAAGAAGACCCATCAGTTATCAATTTTGCAAGTTGCAAGAAGATCTGAAGATCTAGTTTGAGCGTTCTGATGTTCAAAATACAGAGTTAATTTGCTGTGTGTTTGTATTCCTATCTTTGGGGGGACTACGTATAATTACCTTCTTAGTGAGGACACTTGTGCATTGTGGGGATATTTTGATTCTCACTACTTCACAGGACTGTTTGGACATTAAGACTTGGTTTTAAGGTTCAGGTTGGATGAAGTTTAAGCTTTCAGTAAAGACTGGGGTTGAAATTTAGTTTGGACGTTAAAGTAAGAGGTTTGGCCCCGCAAATGCACTGCACTTAATGTATGTGTGTGTCTGTGTGTTTTTTTTGCGTGGGAAACAGCCATACATGAAAAATGCATCAGCTGGTTGAAATTCAAGGGCAGAAATAGAGAAGCAGAGTGAGGGAAGAGTGTTGGGGTGAAAAGGAGGTCGGTGCAAGAGTATGAATTGCAGAGCTGGCACGCCTCGTGCATTGCCATCCAACTAATAAACAAGTTGCGAGATTATCATGTGTTTACTATGGGGCATGTTTGCCTTCACTATTCTGCGTTGCTTTCTCACTCCCCCACCACCTGGCTCCTTTACTCAACTCTTTTTCTTTCCTTCGTTTTCCTCATCTCTGCCCCTCTCAGCATTACTTTCCCCTCATGGTGGAGCAGCGTGGGCAGAATGGCAGGTTGATGTGTTCAAAGGATTGATAGTCGCTCTTGGCTCCTCTCCTCCTCTCTTTTGCGTACGCTGTCCTCCATCTGTCAAGCTGTCATCAGGCTCGCCCAGTCGACCTTGTTAGGGCCACCCCACAGACGCTCACCATGGAGTCCCTGTAGCCCCAATATGTCAAGGGGATGATAAGTGTCTCCCTTTTGAACTGACTAGGCCCAACCATGGGGTGAGAGCCAGTGAGAGTTTTGTCGTGTGTGACTTCAGGGGTATGTGTAGCAATATTTATATTAGTCAAGTGCATGGGAGCCAATGTAGAGTCAGATTTCCCTCCCAATGCAGCTGTAATGGCCCCAATGAGAAGCATCTTTTAAACACAAAGAGCCTCTGAGACAAGGGGTCCGGAGCTATGGCCTTGACAGACACTTTCATCTTTGCACAGATGACCTCTTGGGTTATTCCAAGGATACCTTATGTAAACTGAGAAAGAAACAATGAAATTGTAGGTTATAGATAACACATATCTGACAATGCCATCTGTCTACAAAATGTATTCAGTTCTCTTATATTTCAATAGTTGAAGTTCATCAATACATTAAATTGTGCAATCTTTAATGTTGTCCTTAAAGTAATTGTGTTGTGCGATTTGTAGTCCTTTGAGACTAGAAATTGTCTTAAGTGTCATCAAAGGAGAGCAGATTAAGCTGCTGACAGAGTTATAAGTACCTGGGGCTTATCATGGATCACAAACTTTCTTAGGATCCACATTGTGATGCTTTTCTACATGGTGATGTTTTCTAATTAGGTCAGCTGAGCTAGTATGTTCTTAGAAGATGTAAAGTTATACCTTAATGTTGTGCTTATTTCACAAACATGATATTGAAGGTGTCACCTGATGATGTACAATACTGCTAAATATCACACAATTATAATGGAGTCTTCAGAGGCAGTCAGACATGGTCCCCTCAAATACAATTTATTTTCAATTTATGCAGAAACAAGCCATCTTTAAGGGGAATAAGGTCTCTCAAACACAATTTGACAAAGGCAGTTCCTTAGAAGTACCGCAGTATAAAGCTGTGTTGTTCTATGAGGACAGTTTGTTCATTTAGTTTATACAGTCATGAAAATCATAAAGTGAAGATTTTCCTCTTTTATCTCCTCTAAACTTTCTTCCTCAAAACTACATAGTGCACTTTTAATTTGACAGCTTTAGCAGCTAGTTACTTTGCAGATGCCATGCTGCATCATAGCTAATCTTTTGAATTAATCGACTTTATTCACAGTTAAATAATTATAATTATAATGATAATAAAAACACGCATACATACAACACACATAAATACGTGAAAATATGTACAGAATTTAATTTAATTTGACACCTGAGTACATTTAATAAAAGACACTTTAAGACTTTTACTAAACTACTATTTGTATTTGTGACTTTTCCCTTTACCAAAGTAATATTTTAATACAATATCTTTACTTTTGCTTTTTACAACACTGTTTAAGAATTAATCATCAACATTTTGCATTTTCTCATCTCACTCATTTTCTCATCACTTCAGCACTAAATCAAACAAATCAACAATGGTTGCCATGGAGAATACAAATCACACAATTTCACAATGAACAATAGATGACTTGGGCAGGTGAACATTAACATTAAATACAGGACTGAAGAGATTACCTGGGTCAGGTTGGTGGTCATCTTCTGTTTAACTTGTTACATTATCAAGAAATCAAAGAAAGGTCATAACTTTTCTGTACTGACTCCTGCATTACAGTCTGTAGAAGACGCCAAAGACGATATTCTGTGTGCACAGCGCCTCCTGCTGATTAAAATAAGTAGAGCAAAAGTCAAAAGAGAGGCCCACTGAGGTCTGATAATTCTGTTTGTGTGTCTTTCATTTGCTCCATGAGTTCATTTTCTCCATTAAGACAAGAAATCCAAACAGAATCCAGAACAAACTCCACTCGAGGCTCAGAAAAATCTGGATGCTCTTACATAAAGTATACTCAGACAAGCCTGCATCCCTGATCTTATTGTTGTAAATAAACATGACAGTGTTACCATGACGTGTTTGCATGTGAAGAAAAGTGCCTTTACAAATTTAATGAAACCTTTTTGATTAACAAGAGCTACAGTCCTACTTTTCGTGAATGATAATAACAGTTTGAATGTTTGGCTTTGTGTGGTGATGAGATACTGAGCCACTAAGATACTGGACCTATAAACCTGTGTACAATGTCTGCCGTTTAGAACCAACAAAAAGAACTACATCAGATTTTAACTGGATGCTAATTGTATTTTTCCAGATTGGGTCAGGAAAAAAAAGTGAAAAGCGAGAAATCTATGATGGTTAGGAGGATAGGGGCAGGAGGAGGAGGAGGAAGAGGAGGGAAGAGAGGAAAGGAGGGGAAAGGGGAGAAGACAAAAGATTCATAAAACTAAAGCAGTGGTGGACGACAGCAAAAGTTGTAAGTACAAGTTAATTATGCTTCTTTTTTCGCCTTATCTTAAGACAAACTGCAGGAAATACACAGAGGAGCGCTGTACATGCACGATATCTCACATCCAAAGATATTAATGAAAGGATAATCCTGTTGATTAGATGTAACCATGAAATGTGAAGACTGAATGTTTGGCTGATTGACCGATTCACTTCAGATTTGATATTTTATCACTTTAAGTCATGCGTGGCTGCACAGAGTTCAGGAAGTGAAGCGGGTAAAAACAGATCAGCAGAGGCATGCAGCGAGTTAAACCAGGACAATCCACAGTTTTCAGTTCAGTAATTGAGAATGTATGACTCTGGGATTATCGGAGCAGAAAAGACACAAAACTGCGATGGTCGTAAGAGGCTGGTGATGACCGTACAGTTGGAAAGCAGCGATATGTTCTATGAAAAGAAAGCTGTAAAAGAATGTGCGACTGTAACAGAGGAGGGGTGGAGGGGTGCTCAAATAGGGCACAGAAAAAACACATTCTTTTGAGAGAACTCACATCTTGGACTCCAAAGTTACACTGACACATCACGAGAGGAATGATGCAGGGCGGGAGAGGAGAGAGGGAGGGAGAAAAAAAGCGAGAGAAGGAGTGAGAGAAAGGAGAAAAACACATTTTGACAGGTAGAAAGTGTCATTTTTGAACTTTAATAGTTCCTCCACTGCTACTTTATGTAGTTGTTTACAAGCAGAGAATTTACTGCAGAACAGATTATTCCACTGCAAAATGACATCAGGCGTTCTTCAAGAAACATATCCAAAACAGCCTCTGTGGAGCAAAACTTTGGGGAAAACATTACAGTGACCTGGAACTTTGGGATCATTTATATGCAGTGAGATTAAAGGAAACATAAACAGCACGAAAATCTTGAGCGAGGATATTGAACAGTTCCACTCTGTGAAATCACCCTGACTCTTTTCCTCTTCGGTTTCCTCCAGCTCGTAAAGCTTTTACCTCTTACAAGTTGAAGGAATGGGCGGCCTTCCAGTGGTCCTGCTCCTCTGCAGTTTCCACGGTACTGCTGCCAAACAGCACACACAAATCATCCTGTTTAATTATGCTTGAGTCGCTGTGTGTTTGTTTTTATGCTGCGAAACACTCCCCTCATGTGGTTTCTGTTCCACAGCACTCACAGCTGTAGCCCAAACCCAGCAGGCTGGTAATGCTCTTCTCCTCATAAGTCACACTTGAGATCAGGACGAGACATCTGTCCGTCTGTGAGTCACTGCTCTGGTTAAGATGTGCTCCCAGTCTGATCCTGTTTTCTCTCCTTGTTTTTAGAGGAAACCGAGGCACCTGGAGGAACCTTGCCAGCCAGTGAGTGACAGCAGATTGGAGATGACCTTTGAGCTGCCTCTCAGGAGGCCTTTTGAACTGCTGGCTCATCCTGTCATTGCGACTGATGCTATTTCAATATGACCTGTATCTTCTGTCTCTGCAGACTGTAGGGAGGAGATGTATCCTTGCACCAGGATGTACTCGGTTCACAGGCCCATCAAGAAATGTATTGGTGCTCTTTGTCTCTACAGGTGATCTGCATTTTACCTGCAGAATAACATACATGATATGGCAATATAGCATCCCTTGTCTACAACATGAGAGGCGCGCAGATGTGGTTTGACCAAATTGTTCCCAGCAACTTGAGCATGCATCTCTCAACAGACATCAGATTTTCATGCAAATGTTTCTGAACTCAGATCGGAGCACACAAATATGTAACTTCATGTTTTAGTGAGAGTGAGAAGAACGAAAACAAATGCAGAAATGCAGAAATCTGTCATGTGAAACAACCAAAACTGGTCTAACTTTAGTTAAAAAAAATTTTAAAAAAAGGGCGGTGTTCATATAAGAAACTGATTCAGGGCATTTAGGTCAAAGCTTATTAGCAGTACAGGCTAAATGTCTCACATATAAATGTTCTCATTATGGGTTAAGGTATCAGTATAGCCGCATTGAAAAAATAATTCTACCTAAAATAGTGACTTTAAAGGATTTCAATATTTACAATATTAATGAGGTAATAATAAAACACATATAAACAAAATAAAACAGTATGAAGTTGTGTTCAATTTATTCAGTCATGAAAACAAAGAGAGTTTGTTCATTTAGTTTGTTTAGATATTAAAAAACAATCAATGTGGATCTTTCTCTTCTGTTTAAAATGTCCTGCCCAAAACTACATGGTGCTCCTTTAAGTATTTCAATGACACGTACATTTTCCTTCTAATTTTAAATTATTAATGTAAACAATCACATTTAAAGCAACACCATGTAACATTTAATGTTATTTTGGAGAAAGATGAGAGGTTGTTAAGGCTCAATCCAATTGTCAAATACCAACACTTGGGGTTAACGGTTCGTGACCAATGCAAAATACCTGATTAGGTATTTGGTTTTGATTGGTATTTTACAATCTGGGCATGAGAGTGATGTACACCACCACTCGCCCAACGTTACCTTGGGTCGACTAGTAGTAGTGGTTACTGATGATGGATAGATGGACTGATGGATGGACAGCCGATGGAGAGGCAGACGGACGGAAAGAGAGTCATCAATCAACTATGTTGCTGGAGAAACTTACATAGTGTTGCTTTAATACAAGGTTTTTTTTTGTCATGTTGATTCAAGTTGTATAACTTAAATAACTGAGTGTGTTTTTGACTACAGGAAATAAATTGAGCCATTTAAATGCATTACTTTAATGTATAATAGTTTATTAATAGTAATAATAAATACAAAAAAATGTTTCTGTAGGAGTTCCTCTTTACTTGATATGTATACATATTACTTTAAACAATAATTATATAAACACGCAATATTGCATCAATTTAGTTCAGTCAGACTTAAGAGTATTTCATTTACACATACAGACTCAACATAACAGACAAACTTTGCATTAAACTTAAATTGATGTAATAAAATTAGATAGAAAATGTACATGTAATTAAAATACTGCAAGTCACTGTTATAAGTATAATTATTGTGTGTGTGTCTGTGTTTTAATATTATAAATCTATACATTTAAAGTCATAAAATGATTATTACTGGTGCAGAAATCTCTAAGTGAAGATTTCATGTTGTAGTCTTTCAGGTGAAACTAATTTTCTCTACTTTATTTACTGTTTTTATCCTGATTTAATCCAAAGAATTCATTCAAAACGGATGATATTTTTGTATCAACATAGAAGAGTAAAGGCATTTGCAGGGATAACCCTAACCCTAACCCAGAGATAATAGAAATACTTTGAGTACAAGGACTTCATTGAGACATTTCACTGATAGTAAGATCATTTCATGTTTTTGTTACTCTAGTTGCATCCTGTCACATCAGTTAAAACTGTATCCCGGCAGCTCTTCTACAATACTCATCATGCTATGCTGTATTTCAGCCTTCCTCGTGTCTACGTGATCAACAATGAGATCTGTATGAGGACAGTCTGCCAGCAGGATGAGTATCTGAAAGGTGACACACTCTAAAACTCTACAACAAACATGATGTTGCCACTACGTGATCCTGCATTAACAGAGATATCCTTGTCTTTCGCACATAACAGCTGAACTGTGCAGAGAGCTGTCCGGGTGGCCCAGACGTGTTAAGAGGACATCTGATAGGAAACGCTGTCGCAATCGCCGTAGCAACCCCAAAACCTGGGCAAACAAAGCCTGATGGGGGCCCCAGGATGGCGATGTGACCACCAGTGGGGATGGAGCCCCTTAGCGTCGCCACAAAAACAGCCCATAACACCATAAATCCACCAGTCAACACCTGGGGGTCTCTTTGTTTCTCTTTAACACATGCGCACAAGTGTGCTGACTCATATCTATGTTCACGTATTCGTCTTTTGTGTGTGTATTTTGAAAGTGTGCTCATTTCATCTGTGTATTGTTGGACACAGATCATGTCTTTCATGGTTTACGACCCATTTAAGGTACTGTAGTAATGGGCCTATAGCAGCACTGAGTCATTTCATTGTACAAAGAAAGACCCACTTTGTTGTGGATTGTAAGGTACCCATTGACAATCCAGTATTATGTGCACTATTGTATCCAACTAAATAAAGCTACATGTGTTCATGTGTTACTTGTTCTTTTTTAGTGATGCACTGATTACAATTTTGACAGCAGATGCACACATTGGTAGGCTCATAATAAACCTTTTACTATTAAAGAGGCCTAACTCTCCTCTCCCTCACACATGTTTCAAATCAATTGCTGTTACTCTGCAGAGCATTAAAAATATATATAACCATAAATATAAAAATAACATTCAACTGAAAATGAATTGCTGTTTGTGCTACTTTATCTATCTCTTTCGGTGTTAAGTTAGTTAGTTAAGTATTTACGCAGTTTTTACTTGTATCCAGGACTCTGGTAAAAAAAGAGAAAGGAAGGATACCTTATCTAATGCACTGCAGTTAAAAATTTTAAAATTCAGCATTTATAACTCTCGACTACTATGTTTTACTTTCCCAAAACAAAGTGAGACAGTAAATGACTCCAAAACGCAGGACAGACTTTAACAGTGAGCTGAAATGAAGGGAGTGGAAATAAATCAGGTAAATCTGGAGGGGGTGGGCGGCATGTGTGTACGCTGTCCGACACAGACTCAGACATATCTCACACATAGCTGTTCATGCCAAAAAATCTAATAATGATAATAATAATAATACAACAAATGAAAGTTACAGTCATTGAGTGAAATCTTTATGTGTTTCTTTGCATATTCACTTCCATATACATTTCCATACACATATACAGTTTGAATAACAAGTAACATTTGGGAGAGATGCATATAATTTAAACAAACACTGACAAACATCGGTAGGGCTTTACACTCACACAACCTCTGTGTGTTCCAATCAACATCCACCTTGTGACAGTCATCTGTCACCACGCACGTGCATCAGATACCAGTGCACCATAATCCATCTCTCGGCATGTAACAATATCACAACAAAACACTGCATCAAACACAGACTAGCTTGGTCCCACACTGCGTTCGTCTGCATCAGAATACCGTTTATAACATCACATCTTAACATGGAATTTAAGTTCACAGTTAAAACTTTTTTTTAAATTTGTACAGTACGACATGCTGCGGTTGAGGTCACCTTCTCATAAAGAATTACGGAGATGAAGCTCTCCACAGAAACACAGACCTATTCATTGAGCAGCAGAGAGGTCACGACCTAAATGAGTCACCAGTCACAGCTTTAACAGCTGTGCTGAGTAGAGATGACATAACATGGACTAAATCATCTCGGTTTCCCTTTGAGGCAAAGATAAAAGCACTTGATGCCTCCCTTTCTTTTAGTAACACCCAAACGCATCCAACATTCCTACTTCCCCCATCTCTTTGTACTGATCTACAGTTAAAACAGTGCGAGCAGTGCCCAGGACCCATCCCCAGTGAAATATGCGTTCAACAGCTGCAGCTCAATTTGACATCTCTCTTAAAATGGCGCTGTAAAGCCTCAAGAGCCCGCTAGAGAGTGCTAGAGAGCAGAACTAGCCTGCAAATCAGCTACAGCTTAATACGCCTTTTTCAAGTAAAATCATTTTGTGGTAAACTTCTCTAAAACCTAAGTCTAAAATTTGAACAATCCCTGCGTTAAATGCAGAATTTATGCATTACTAACTCTATAGACAGACCAGACTGCCAGTCAGTGCATATAGTCAGTCCCACTGCGGGGGACTTGGAGGAATATAAGCTACAGTACATACAGGTGACAACACCAGTGACAATAATTACAAACTACAGACAATATATACATTTAAAATAAATATTCTCTGTACATAAAATTCATTAATTCATTATATCTTTCTAGATTTCATCATCAGAAGTTTCTGATTATGTCTCCCTTGATCATAATTATGTAGAATCTACGATAGAAATAAGCAAATAAAACACTGAGAGGAAAAGAAAAGGGGCAAAGGCAGAATTTTAGTAAACTAGAGAGAGTGGATACACAAAGGGAGAAGAAAGAAGACCCCCAACAAGGATAGGGAGATAAAGTTGTTGGGGTAAAGTTTGAAATCTCTCTAATTAAGACTGGACTTTGAGGTCTGGATGTATCTCTGTCTTAATACAAAAAGCAATGAGGAACGGAACTAAAGTAAAACAAACTGGTACGGGGGGTTATCCCGCTTGGCAGGGAGACATACAGGACCCCATGATGGGGAAAACAATGTTGCAAAAGTGCTGCATAAATTTACAGAGAGACAGGAGGGAGAAAAACAAACTGAATCTCTCCTCACTTCGATACAGAGTCGAAGTCTCCCCACAGGTCAGAGCCGGCTGTGGTGGTGGGGTTGGACGGAGCTGCTGAGTTGAAGTTACTGGAGTCAAAGTCTAGCAAAACACCTGGGGATTAAAAGGATACAACTGAAACATAATGCACCACTGAATAAGGAACACAACATAGATTTCTAATTTGATATATTTAATTTGTTATAAATCAAAATCAATGTACTGTAAATTCTTCTCATGAATAGGAAGAAAATCTCATTTTTACTTGTTATGAAGTGTAAAGATGCATGTATTCAGCTAGAGGGTTGTTCCACTCAAATTAACTTTGCTTCCACTTACACTGGTGGCATCAATGGTGGCCGTGCACATACTTTCAGTATTACAGTCTATACTCAGGTTTTGAGACAGCAACCTCTGAAACTTCAGCGACCACACAACACAATGGAGGTGAAAGCATATGTGCTGCTTAAAGTGCTGAACACATTACATCTGAAACTCAGAATCATTCAGTCTCCCGTTTATTCTGGATTATCCACACATCTCTGTTATTTCTTGGGTACTAGTTATTTGGAAGAGAGAAGTTTCAGTGGAAACTTTTCACAGCGGTAATGATGTTTTGAACACCACGTAGAACTACATTGTATTCAAATGGTTGCCGACATCTCAAGAGACAAACCTCAGTGCATGAAACCGAAACCATGTGCATTTCTTAGTTTTGTGATATATATCGATCTTCAGTGGGCCAGAGAAAAGTGGGACCACAATAATCTTTAAAGGGAAATTCCTGTTTTTTACAACTGTCTACCTCATAGTTCTAGCTTGTATTCCTGTAGGTCAGCATAACACTGCACTCACCACTATGATTGTAAAGACGGTGGATACAAGTGCTCCACTGGAAACACCTTTACAACAGACCCCAGTGGGGCCAAAGAAATACAAGCTTTCAACAACAAAATTATTTTCCTCTGCTTTATATTGACCATTTAATGAACTCTATATTGTATGAAGGTCACACCTTACGTCCCACTATAAATGACACTGGAGCAATGATCTAGAACGAACTGCAGGTTGAACATGGAAGTAAAGATGCAACAGAGTGGCTTATTGAGGTAATGACCTGGATTTGACAGTTGAGCAAAGGCTGGGCTGAGCTGTTTCCAGCAGAGCACTCAAGTGAGCCATTTTAACTACAGCTGCAACAATTAGTTGATTAACTGATTAGTTAACTAAAAGAAACTATTTCAGTCATTTTTGAAGAGAAATCTCAAACATTTAGGGTTCCAGCTTCTTAAATGCGAGGTTTCGCCACTTTTCTATGTCATTTATGATGGTAAATGAAAAGTCTTTGGGTTTTGGACTGTAGATTGGATATAGAATCAATCTGAAGATGGCACGCTGGGCTCTGGGACATGAAAATCATCAGCAGATTAATCGATAATGAAATAATAGTTGGTCACGGCCCTTTCACTTGTCTTTACAGAACCAGTGGTGAGTACAGTGCAGTGCTAACTAATATGTACGCTGGATAACAGAGCTAACATTTGTCTCCAGACTTTGTTTTTTCCTGATCATGAAGAAGACATCTTGTGTTTTTAAGATACAGAGTATTTACAAAACAATATTTTCATTATTTTGATCAATGTTATGTAACATTGACATACATATAACTTGATCATGATATAGCAAGTTATTGTCCGTAATCGTTTATCCCTTTAAATGGGGTCGCGCGGTGTTGCTGCTGGAGCCAATCCCAGCCTTGTCTCAGGGCGAGGGCAGGGTACTCCCTGGACAAGTCGCCAACTCATTGCAGGGCCCTCACTGATGAGCAATGTGGGGTTCAGTATCTCGTTCAAGGACACTTCGACATGCAGCTCAGCCCTGCCTGGAGCCAGGATTTGAACCAATGACCTTCTGATCACCAGTCGACCTGCTCTATCCGCTGAGCTACAGCCACCCCCATAGCAAGTTATATAATTGCTTTTTCGTTTTCACTGAATATTTATTTTGTCAATTTATTTCGATAAAACAAGACATGAAACAACCTGTAATAGGTTCATGTCCTCTCCACATTGCTGTACTTGAGCGTTACAATCACCTACCAGTGTCACTTCCTCCTGCAGGTGGTTGTGTGTTATGATTGGTAGATCTGGCTGAAGGAGGTGGGGCTAACTTGCCCCCAGGAGGAGGTGGAAGAAGCCCAAAGCCTCCTGAACTTTGGGGACGAGACCTGTCCTTCTTTTTTGATTGCTGGAAAAGGTACAATAAGAGAAAAGTAAGTGTGTGTGTGTATTAACAAGAGTGTGTTGTTGCTTGTCAATAATGGGTTTCAGACTTTAAGAAGTTTTAAACCCTCTGATGAATTAATTCTTAACTGTCGCTTTGAATGATTTCGTTTTTTAAAATACTGGTATATATTTCTTGGTTCAATTGTTAAAACAGCTTTTAAATCTACAAAAACATTAGATTTGATTGAAAATAAAGTTACCCCAATATTTAGAGTAATGGTCTGTCCTTCTTTGAAGCCCAGGTCCAATTTAGGAGTAAGATCTGGAGCCTGTGCCTGCTTCTTAAGTTCATCTTCCTGTTTCACCCACCTGGAGGGGACAAGATGAGATGCAAAAGGATTATTAAACTCGTATAAATAAATTCACTCCTTAATTAGTTATAATTCATGACACACTATGAAGCAGCTGCATACTTGAAGTGATCCTGGAGCGCAACATTGAAGTCAAAGGCGTCGCCTCGGTCTCCAAAGCCAATGCCTATGAACGCACTGCGGCCTGTGAGAGAAATGAACACGACAAGCAAGGGGTAGAGTTCAGTACACACAAAAACATTCTAAATTGTCTATCACAATAATCGACAACAGTCTTGCAAGATTTAGCCCTAAAAAAATAGCGGTGTATCTCAGCCCTGTTGTGAGAACATTTACAACATATTGATGGCTTAGCAGCAGTTTGCACACCGTTGTCATCCTGGATACGGAGCACAAAGTAACGGCTTGAGTCACTAACAGTTTCCACTGCGATGCCAGGGAACTCATCCACTGGTGCTTGGGCGAACAGCTCCCCTGTAGGTTAGAACAAAAGACGGATGTTAGATGAATTCTGGTATGTATTTAGGATCAAAAACAGACCAGAATACAACAAGAACACAAAGATATGAACAGATATGAACAGATATGAACAGATATGAATGGCTTGCTTGGACATGGACTGGGTCACCTTGGAATAAATTAGTCCCAGAGCAGGGGGTCGGCGAAACAGGAGACTACACAGTGAAATGATTTACAACAGCGGCACTAAACATCAGCACTGTCCCGTCTGCTCATCTCTCACCAGAGGCTTTGTCTTCCAATTTCACGTAGACCACTTTGCCGCGAGCCGTCAGGCGCATGCGTCCCGTCCAGTCAGGAGCATCCAGCTTCCAGTCGGCAGCCCTGGGACACAAACACACAGACGGGCCGGTCAGGGAGACACAGTGTGATGTAGGTGAAGTGAGAAGGGAGAGGAGATAGGAAAGGAGATTTTGTGTGTGTGTGTGTTATCGTTATGATTCATCACACACTCCAGCTTGTCTTTTTTTCTCTATGTGAGCCGAACGTGACTAAGACATCAGACTAGCACTTCGACCGAGACCTAAGGCTGAAATATTACATCATCACCCTTACTCACTGTACATATGGTCACTGGTTAACCAATCATGTGTCTCATGGGACTCGGGCCTGTGCTACTGTTTGGTCGGTGTGATGTCCACTCAGATGCAGCTGGAGCAGGTCAGGCTGGAGCAGCAGCCAATGAAAGATGGGGTAAACAATTCAATGTCAACCTTCTTGGCAGCACAGCAGCTCTTTAAAGCATATACAGAGGGGACACTGTATTTCATGTTGTCAGCAAAGAGCGCCAACCTCACTGAAGTGTCCTTGAGCAACACATCTTTACAACTCCAGTGATGATGTTCTGATATACTTAGAAAGGTCAGACAAGCAAAAGGAGCATCTCTAGTGCAAAACAGAGTGTTATTACTGAGCTAGCTGCCGTAAAAATACAACCACATGGACTTTACAGCGATGTTAGCATTATTGATCGCCTGTCGTGCCACTGAATGATGGCATACGTAGCGTTACAAACACAGGAGCGACACAAATATGACTGAACCCTCTCCCCGCAGGTACAAACACCAACTATGAGTTGCGTATATTCCCTCATGACCTTGTAAATACACAACAGAGACGACCAGCAGACACAGTACGGCCGTCGTTACTTGAGGCTGCGTGATTAACGGATGAGCTCGGTAGGTAGGTCGCCGAGGCAACGCGGCTCCTAACGGCTGCAGCTCGCGGATGCTGGGACAGAAAGCTCGCCGCGAGGCCGCCGCACCCCCCTCACCTGATAGCCCGGTTGGATGCCCTCGGTGGGATTCGGTAGACGTTGACTTCAGGTTTGACACAGAGGACCGACTCGTACTCGGACTGACCCTCGGTCGCCATCTTGACTTGTACTCAGTCGGTGCACGCCGGTGGTGACGGTGAGTGTTGTGTCCGCGCGGCGTTAACGGCGACGTCACCGTAATAGACGGTGTATGTGCGCACACACTGGCGACCCCGTTCCACTGGAACGATGTCGGCTATGCCGTTAAAGGGGCATGCTACACATTTTTAGGCATACATGTCAGTTTACTCAGAGAGTACTTATGAGCCTGAAAATGACATTAAATGGCATCCAAAAGAAAAACTACATCACAAAATGGGGTGTGAAGTTTGAGAGAAGTGACAGATAAGCTAAGAAAAAGCGTTTATTGACACTTATTGCACTTACGGAAACAGTAGTTATCACTGGAGTGGCATGATTAAAATGTCACCATCAGTAAGCATCTTACTACACGATTACTGTTTGTAAGTAAAATACTCTGAGTCAACGTGTTCAGTGTTATTTAGCCATTTGTAGCCATTTATAAGTAATTTGTGGGAGATTTAATGATGAATTTTATTTCATAAAACAAAACATGTCAATATGTTAAACCCTTATTTCAGGCATCTAACCGAAAAAAAAACCCTCAGACTTTGAGACTAGGGAACTGGATGTGCAAAAATGGTATCTGATTCTGAGTACTATGACTACATACCACTTTATGCCCCTTTAATTTGCAGTCCTTAACAATGCCCTACAATCATAACTAGCCCTGCCAGCAGTTACACTAGCTGAATATACCTAGCTGAATAGTTCTACAATCACTTTTGAAATGCTAATGTTTGTCAGGCTAACTATTGGAAAGCTAACATAACTTCAAGTTCATAACATTTGAAAGGTGCATGTAATTGAAAATAATTTGCATTTAAAGCATTTAAAAAATCACAAAAACACCAACAGCATGTGATTATATAACAAAAAAATCTATGTATTGTGTTGCTGAAATATCTACTAAAGGTAGCATGCTATCCTGCTAGCCCCGAGCCACTTTATACCTCAAACACACCGACAGTGACAGTTAGCTATGTCTTGAGTATGAATTTGGCAAATGGTTAATTCTTACATATATCTCGTTAACATCAATGACACAATAATGCGACAATACTGTTTATTTATTATTTTATTTCACACCACTATATTGCTACAGAACCAGCAAGTAGCAGCCATCAAATCTTTCAAGCCTTGCTGCAAAGCTATTTTTTCTCAGTTTTTCATATTCTCAGTCTAGCAGTTGTAGTGATAGACAACACCAACATGTATTTATCTCTTCAAAAGTAATGGTAACACCAGTATGTTTCACAGTCCAAGAAGCTTGAAGGCATCTCTTAAATCTTCTGTTTCACAGGGCTGAGAAAGAAAGAAAGAAAGAAAGAAAGAAAGAAAGAAAGAAAGAAAGAAAGAAAGAAAGAAAGAAAGAAAGAAAGAAAGAAAGAAAACATAATTATTAGAATCATAAACAGAGCATCATGGTTTGACTTAATCCCTTGAGTTAAAAACATGCAATATTTTAAAACATCTACCTGGAGGATGCGGTTCAGTTTTCTGGTAAGGCGAACCGAGTTACGTTGCAGCTCTTCCCAGGCCTTGAATTGGCTCGCCTTGCGAGCCACAAAGGTCTGCCAGCAATAGAAGAAGTCTGTAAAGAGAGGGAAAAATAATCATTGTTTTTAGCATCCAGAAAACAATCATGATGAGGAAGACAATGGAATTTTTGGGTGGAATGTGGCCAACTTCCACACATTTCCGGCTCTAGATGTCTGCTCTACCACCTACACACAGTTTTCTTTGTCTACCTTTGTAACTCATGATTGTGATCTGCACACCGGCTTTTTTCAGCATTCTTAGGCCCTCTCTTTCACGGCTGTCCTCCATGTCACAGAAGTAGAGGCGAGAGACGAAGATTCTAAGGCGAAGGTTGGGAGTCTGGTTGAGGAACTGGCACAGTCTGAGGGAGCAGTTGGCACAGGGAGACCAGGAGCAGAACCAGGTGATAGAGTAACTAAGCCTCTTCTCTCCAGTGCCTCCATACCCCCACAAACCAGGGCACAAGGCTCCCAGGTAGCGCAGGAACAGCAACTATGAAAAAATGGTAGAACAGACAGAGGCGTGATACATTCATCCAGTAAATTCAGTTGGGTTTTTTTGCCTTTTGTCTAAACAGGCTCTTCTAGTATGCTTCTCCATTTTCACCCACATTACTCACCTCGACATGGATGCCATTGCGATTGCGGAGGTGTCCAAAGTCAAAGGTTAAGGTGTCTGGTCCCACTCGCCTCTTCACTACAAAGCACAGGTAAGTCTCACATCGACCCCTTGCCCAGCGCACATTCTTGTAGTGGTAGATGAACTTTTTGCGAGGCAAAAGCACACTAGACAAAGACAAAGAGAAAACATGTGCCATTTTTATTAGTTAATGAAATATGATGCACAACACAGCTTACCTACAAAGTATTTAAAATGTCCTTTTAAAGGCTAGATCCACCTACATGACTTTTTCTTATCAGTCATCATGTCATCAGTAATAATGCCACCCGTCAAAAGCGTTGCTGCTTTGTGAACCGACATCTTCGGTGACATATAGTCTCAGGAGTATTCAGTGAAGACAGTCGGTTTGTGCCGGGAAAGTCTGAGACAAATTCAATGCAGTAAATTTCCATTTTAACGTATTATTAATCAGATGACTCACACATGAATTCTAATCCAATAAATTGGCACAGTAAACTCATGTAAAACCTGTGGTTAACCAAATGTGAGCACTGGACAGTCAGAAGACGACTAGCATTCACTACTTTCTTCTCACTCTCAGTTTCAAAACTTTTAGCGAAACTCATTAATTATGAAACCTCAAATTGTTGCACTGAATGGTGGTACTGTGCCGTGGTTAATTAAACTAAAGAACATCTTATTAAAATAATATCATTAATATAAAGTTATGAAAAACGTTTTTTCCATTTACTTTTATGCATGTTTAATCTACAGTATATATAAATAAAAAACAAAGACATATACAACATATGAATAGAATGTATCCATTTTGCTCACCTGTCTAGCTTTGTAATCATTTTGAAAGACGCGCTTTGCTTTGTCACTCGGCGGGTGTGGGCAATAAATGAAGGTAAATGAGAAAGAGCGAAAGTGTGTGTGTGTGTGTGTGTGTGTGTGTGTGTGTGTGTATGTATGTGTGTGTGTGTGTGTGTGTGTGTGTGTGTGTGTGTGTGTGTGTGTTGGGGGGGTTAAAGGGAAGGAACTGAGAGTATATACCTCTAAACATAAACATCCTGCACACACCAGAGGCAGCTTCTGGTTGGACAGAGATTTTTCAAAGTAAATTTAGGGGGCGTGATACAAAGACGATGGATGGATTGCATTGTCTGGTGGCAAAACATTTAAAGCCATAAATGAATCACTCAATTTATCTTCTAAGGGCATCATGGTTTTTATGTGTTAGGAATTTTTTTGAATTAGCTCACATAATGATTCAAGTGAAACCAGTGATGTGGCACAAGGCAATAAAGGAATCTTACTGGGAAGGCAGATTACACAACATAGACTTTACAAACTAATCTTAAGTGACCACACATGAGAAGGAGGAGGGTTTGACGTGATTTGTAACCTTTGGAGTTTTTCACAGACGTCAGTAAACTCAGCCAACTGGCTGGAACTTTCCAAACACTGGAGACGTATCCAGCCACTGGCCCATCCGCTTTGGTTTTCCCAGATCATTAACTAAAAACCTCCAGATACCTTCTCACCTTGATCTACTGTGGGATCGCCACCCAACTACTCCTGCTATTCAGCCTTTCCACCTAGCCTGCCCCCCCACCTCTTTGGGGCCCCAAGATTTGGTGGAGCCCTAGGCGTTCCCAGACCCGGAGGCCCTGACACCTACTTTGTCCTCTGATCTGGGTTTTCCCAAACTGTGTCAGTCTGGGAGCAGAACTGTAATCGACCTCCCTCACCCTACGTGTCTGCTAGAGCGGCCGTCCAGCTGACCGACCACAGTGTGTGGATAAATCTCACTCATAAGCCTTTGAACCATCAGATGCTGTCATCCATCCTTGCCAAATCAGGATGTGTATTATTTTGCTCTTGCCTTTCTCTGCTCTGTCTGTTTTAGCTCTGGCCCAGTCTGCTCCCTCTGTGGCACTGCATGCAGGCATCCTGCTTTCCCATGACTCCCCTCACCCTCTCATGCACTCTGTGGTTTGGGGAATTCACCGTTTCCCAGGGTGGCTGTTTTTGGAGCTCATCTGTGTGCGTATTTGCGCATGTGTGTGCGTTAGCCCTCCGTATGAGCATGTCATTAACACAGTCTATATGTTCTACATCATCTGGAACAAATTTATCTAATATATCCTATGATTGTGTGGTGCCCCCAAATTTAGAGTGATTCATGTGTAAGTGTGTCTGCATGCTCTGAGCGACCTCACATCATATTACATTACTCTGACGGTGCAATAAGGCTAATGTCTCTGCACATTTGATCTCGTGTGCATGTGTCTTTTCCCGACTTCAAGAGGCTGATCAAATGCCAAACTATATGTAACCACTTCCCACCCAGCTCTCTGGGTTTGACCACAGCTGACCAAGGTCATCTCACAGTCACACATGAACGCTCACGTGCACTACCACCCCTCTTGTGCTCTGTGTGTGTGTGTGTGTGTGTGTGTGGTGGAGTAGTACAGTATGGCCAGACGTGGCTGTGCATTTAACCCGTTGTCAGGGGCAGAAACCGGGTGTAGGAAATGCCAAGTCATACTTTCCGAAACCCACCCGCCCACACCCTGCACACGCGCACACAAACACTCACACACAGCCATACCGTGCAGACGCACATGACCACAGTCACAAACAGACTTTCTTTCCAGTGTGTGAACTCACATCTGTTTCCTGACAACAATAATAGCTACAGATCGGGCGGGTAGAGGCCCAGCTAACAGGTGTCTGCTCTTTGACAGTCATGAAGAAACGACCCTGATGATGACCAAGAAGTGTCACCAGTAAAAACACTGTTTTCAAACAGCCTGACCACACACTTACTCAAGCAAGTAACAACACTGTTATGTTACTGGGTGTCTCAGCTTTCTCATCAAACTTAATTAAAGGACTGTGATTTTCCACTACAGCTCTCATGATTTAGAGCTGGTGTTCAAGTACAGGCCTTTGCTGTACGTATCCTTACATCAGGTGAGATGTGCCTCTTTTTCACACACATCACCATTGTACAAACATCCTGTAGAGTTTGTCTGTGGCACAGTGATGCTACACTGTCACCGCCTGTGGTTAGCAGTGTAGGTAGCTGCGCCTTGTGAGCATGAGGGCTGCTAACCATATTAAGGTTAGCCTCAGACTGGGGCTGTGTGCATCAACCCACCTAGTCACATAAACTGTCACTCACCTGCAAACCACACGCATTCTTGAGTCAAAATGCCAGATGCATATATTTAATGTGCCGTCTCTGCTGTGCAAATTTTGAAACACTAATTATCACATTGATTTATTTGTGTGGTTTCAATGAACTCTTTGCAATCAATTTGATTTTAGGGCAGTGACCTACAGTGACTTTCATTATAAGTAAATCTGTTTTAGCAATTATTCAGTACATTTAAAATGCAAGGTACTACAGTTGAAAACTCAAAGATGTTAAGTTTAACCATGCACACAAATCCTTACATTTCAGAGGGTTGTAACTGTTCTTGAATTTCAGCTCGCTTGACTGCTCCCTTCTACTGGGAAAATTATATTTTTCCCCAATTGTAACCAGAAAATGTTTATTATCAGTGTTAAAGGTAGAATGTGTGAGAACTGACCACTAACTGCTGCTAACTATAGCTGCCATTGGCTAGTTAGCTCAGTTGGCTGTGTTGCTAGCAGTCTGGATTGGGATCTTTGCAACACAACACATAAAGACTATAATGGCAGAAGTGATATTTCTTCACATTCTGTTGATAATTTACATTTTTGAATGTTTTCAGGTGAAGTTCAAAAAAATGCAAAATTGTCTTGTCTTGTCATCATAGAATAATAACAAAAAGAAAATGAAAAGAAAGAACAAGAAAACTGAAGCGAAAGGAGGGAGCACTGTTTTTGCAGAGTCATAGACCTACATGCTGTACATGAAGGAGAGCAACGGCAGCCAGGGTGCACAAAAAGATAAAAGCAGATTAATTCTGCACATTCACCTAAACCACACAGGCTTCCTATACAGTAACTGTACATCCTCCTACACGCATTTTTACGGTTTCACAATCAAATGCGTGCAGTCACACACACCATTTTAGCTGTGTTGAATTGTTTGAGGAAAGAACCACGCAGACACATATTTAGGAAACACACATTTTAAATAAATATTTTATTTCGTTACAAATGACGAGAGAACAGCACATCTGAAGGTTCATGTCATTTTTGAGTTATTAAATAACGAAGTATTGTCCTTATGAAAATGGGCAGATGGTACTTTAAATTATGAAAAAAGACAAATATATACTTAAAACAAATAACAACACATGGCATAAATAAATACTGGTATAAATTAAACAAATATTCAATAAATTATTAACCGAAACCATTCGTCAAACATTTGCTGCAATGACACAGTCACCTTCAGCAGAGATCCACAGTCGTCTTTGCCTTCAGACAGGCTGGGACACCTTGGGACACTGGGTCCATCATCCATCCATCACAGGTCTTTGTAAAACACCTTAGTGAGGGGGTATCCCAGAAATCCTCTCTCTGGAGTCTCCAGGTTCCTCTCCTCATCGTCTTCATTATTAGTCCCTTCCCCGAGTAGCCGATAGCCCAGCTTCCTGAAGAAGACCTCCCCCACCTTGGAGGGGAAGGGGACGTGTGCGTACACCCTGTGGGCGCCAGTCTCCCTCTCTCTCTGCTCCAGACTCTGGACCAGCAGCCGGCCCAAGCCCTCCCTGCGGTACCAGCAGCCCGTCACCACCCTGCAGATCCTCCTGATACCCGCTCGACTCTCGTTTTCCCGGAAGATGCAGCCGATGATGTCAAAATCGCATTCTGCCAGCCAGACCTGCCCCGCTGTCTGCTCCCTCTCTGGTGTGATCTTCTCTGTTGACACTTCTTTGTCCTTTTCTTTGGGGCTGATTCTGCGCTTTGGCTGAGTACAAGAAAAAAAGGATTATGCAGCTGCAACTTTTGGTCACAAGAATGAAGTAACAACTACCCAAAAAGCACTGTAGACTAACCCTTTTCGTCACCGGTGTCTTGCCACTGATCCTGCAGTAGGGATTCTGCAGCGTCTCGTCCTGTGTCCCTCTGTAGCTGCTTCCCAGGTAGTCCCAGTAGGGGCGGCTGCTGCCCAGAACCCCAGTGGACCGAGGCATGGTGATCTTGAGAAAGACAATTAGCAGGAAGACGGGAATAGCAAGCGCCAGGATGAAGGAATGGACAAGGCAGCGCAGGATCGAGGACAAGACAGCCAGGATGAAGAGGCAGAGTGGACGAGTGAGGATGTGGAGGATGAGACGGTTCTCTGTGCCCTCACTGCCTTCCTGGAGAAACATTGAGAAACAAATCAGCAAAGGCCTTACTGGGGAAAAAAACAACAAAACAAATCCCTTCATGACGATTTGTACAAACCTTGATGAGGGCTTTGACCACCTCTATGTCGTCCTCCTTCATCCTCCTCATCACCACCTGATCCAGCTCCAGCTTCACCATGTTCAGGCTTTTTTATGCTCCAACAGTGAGACCGTTTGCTCTGGTGCGAGCTCCACCATCCACTCTGTGTGCACAGGGACCCTACAAGAACACAGTTTTAAGGAGGGGTACATGGAAAGAAGGGGTGATGCTTGGAAGTTTGACGTTTGGCACTGAATCATGCAGATAACTGACACTGCTGTAGACTGACGGACAGGTTTACCAACACAGACATGATGCAGTAATAATGGGTCAGTGTATTTCTCCAGCACTCACATTATGCAATACAGTAGGTTTCGCCAACAGTGAGCAAGTAGTTGCAAGCTAACGTCGCAACAACAAAGACAGATGGGGATTACACAGGATTTGGCATGTGTCACCATCACTCCGTGCTCGTGTCGTGCACGCCATTCTCGCTTTTTTCATCCGCACGTTCAACACTGATCATCACCATCATCATCATCAAAGGGACAGTCGAAAGCGAAAAGACCCTGTTCAGATCCTTATATGGTTATTACGGAGTGCTGTGGTCTGCCTGCCCCTCACACATGCAGACCCCCACCAGCTCTTGCTCGCGCTCCACGTTTTCCGCTTACCTCGTGCACCACACGGCTCAGATCACACAGAAACCGGGAGACACACACCGTGTTTATCTCTCGGGTTTGTTGTCCGGTCCACGCAGGGTCGGGACGTTTGATTGAATGGTCACAGAGCACAGAGCGGCTTCTTGCGGAAAGGAGCGATTCCGAAAGCAGATGTACTCCGTTTAACGTCAGTCGAACGTTCTCTGTGTTGCGATCTACGTCGTTTGCGTAAGTACGAGCCGCACTCCGCAAAGGCTGCGTCACGGCATAAACGTCGCTTTACGTTTGTATTTTTAGCTCCCTGCAGTACCACAAATAACGTAAATATATCATGTTATATGTTACAAGTTAAAAGTGAAAGTCACCAGTCAAAGGATTTCTCTTACTTTTCCTTAATCTGTTCGCTGATAAACTACATTACAGTAACCAATAACCTGCCCTGATGACTTAATGTATTCACCTATGTCCATTTGTTAATCGGTTGGTTTTCTGTTGTTAGGATTACACAAAAACTACAAAACAGATTTCCTCAAAAAATGGAAGCGTAATGGGTCTTGGCTCAGAATAGACCCTGTTAACCAGGGCAGCCCAAAGTGGAGCCCACCATATTTAGTAACAGTTGGTCCACCATAAGTTTCAAATCAGCCCCCCAGACATAGAAAAAATAAATATATTTAAAAGTGCAATATGTAAGAATTTAGTTGGAAACATCAAACAAATTAATTATTAACTGAAGAGAGTATGCTAACCAGCTAGCCATGGTAGTAGTGGTGTAAGCATCTACACTGCCCTGGTGCTCCAAGCTCACAGTTCATTTGGTCGTGGAGGAGGTATGCGCTCTAATAAGTGCCATTCTAGTTTTATCTGCAATCAGATACAAAAAAATAGACAACAAAAAACAGATTCCAATAATCAAAACTATCAGTCGACCCATACTGTACAGTATACAGATGCTTGTACATGTATGTATAATTTACTTTTACTCATACTTTTGATGCTTAATACATTGAATATCAGATACTTTTGGGTACTTTTGACAACTACTAGTTTCCTAAAAAAGGAAAAGCTCGACTCACTACAAGAAAAAACAAACAAACAGGGAAATGAAAAGAGGTATTAACAGATTTATTAATAATTAGCTATTTACTATTAACATTGTGAAGAAAGTGGGCCATGTACAACATTTATTCACAAAAAAACGTATTTACTTCATAAACAAACTGCCGATGACAGTATTATTTAAACTAATATATATAGGAATAGTCCATGTACAGCCTATTTGAATGTATAACATTTCTAGTATGTGGCACCATGGGATAACAACACAGTACTCCACTAACTGCTGTTCTCCCTCAGCTCCAGGAGAACTCAAACCGACTAAAGTGCTAACACCACGAGCCCACAAAGAGTGAGGCATTCGCTCATACACACACACTTTCTTCTTCTCTAAAATGCACACAGGTTTTAGTTAGAGAACTGCATCTCTTTATTAGGTATAGGTCCATTTCTTATTGTGTCTTCAGCTGATTCTGCACCTCTGTGTTGTCTGCAGAACTGTGTTCCTTTACAGACTTCTCCTTTGCCTCTGCTGTTACACTCTCGTATTTCACCTCGCTACCTTGTGAGATCTCTCCATCCACTCCTCTCTCAATTCTTCCTTCTCTTAAGCTACTGGTGCTGACCTCAATAATGACAATCTCCTCCCCACTTTCCAGCTGAAATATATTATCCATGGCTCTTCCACCCTCAGTAACCCCAGTACTTGCTGCATTGCAACCTGCCCCTTCTTCCCCCATCATTCCCCCTTCACCTTCTATCAGGGCTATCATCTGCATTCCCTCCTCAGTTTCCTGCTCCATCTTGGTCTCGCCTCCAAGTTCAAACACCACCTCCTGCCCCTCAAGTGGCACCAAACTTTGAGTGGGTGTACAGGAAAGCTGCAGGCTGGTTTCTTGCCCCTGGCTGAAAGCTGCACTGGATGACCCACTGTCCTGTGCCTCAGTGTGGAAATGTAGTACATAGGACTCCCCCTGGCTGCCCTCCTCCCCTGACTGTGTCTCCCCCTGCTTTTCCCCACCCCATTCGCGCAAAAGTGACATCATCCCTCCCTTGTCTCCCCCCTTTTCCTCTTCACCTTGCCCATTTGTCTTGAACTGCAACACAAGTGATTTCCCCTCACCACCCATTTCTCCATCCACTCCCTCTCCTGATGCACCCCCTTCAAATTGTAACACATATGACTGCCCTCCCTCCTCTATATTCATCCCCTCCTTTGCTTGTCCTTCATTATCGAAACACAGCACAAACTGTTTCCCTGTCATGTTCTCTCCTGTCCTTATTTGCCCCACTGTCGTGTGGGGGTTCCTTTCTGCTGGGACTGGCGTAGAAACTGATGCTGTGGCTATTGTGGTGGCTGGTGTAACCATGGTAACAGTCGATTGGGGTCCTGAGGTGTCCACTGTGGGGGCTACAGTGGTGGTAGATGAAAGTATAGTAGTGCAAGATGTTGACAGGGGACAGTGGGACACTGTAGATGATGCTGATGACTCTGTGGTGGTGTTAGCAGCAGTAATAGTCTGTGTTACGCTGGTCACATGACAGTTTGTTACTGCAGCCTGACTGACAGGAGCTGTGGTAGATTTCTGAAGTGTAGCTTTTGGTTTGCGTCCCCGTCTGCCCCGCGCTGTTCGTGTGCTTTTCCCTAATATGGGCTTGGTCAGTAAAGAGTTGGCTGAGAGAGTGTGTGTTGGTGTGGCAACAGGAGTGTTTGCATTGTTATGATTGTTGGTGATTATGATCCTGGTCTGCTGCTGTTGCTGTGATATGGTCGGAAACTGGGCCATCTGAGACTGTGTTTGGTTTAGGACGGGCTGGAGTGCTTGGATAGTCTGAAGCACAGGGAGGGTCTGAGGCTCCTGAGCTGGTGGAGGGTTGCTTGCCGTTGGGACGAGTATCAAGCTGGACTGGCTGCCATTGTTTGAGGGGCACTGTAGGAGTAGGAAGTTTTGGGTCTGGGACGGAGGCGGTGGTGGTGGAGGCGGCGGTGGAGGGGCTGGGGTAGGGGATGACAGAGGAATGAGCTGCAGGCCGCTGGCTGTCTGAATCATGAAATAGTTCTGGGATGTGTTGGGGGGAATATTGAGTGCTGGCTGGGACACAATTAGGCTCCCATGGTTTCCTGAGGTTTCCAGGGTGATTGGGTTGAGCAGGGTTGTGGTGGTTGTCACTCCCCCAACACTGGCCTTCACAGCCACCCCATCTTTACCTCCACCACCAGGGCAGGGCAGCGGAACACCACTGCCATGGGTACGGATGTGCCTCTGCAAGTACGAGTGCATGACAAACTCCTTGGAGCAGTACGGGCATTTGTAGTCCTTGCTCGAGGAGTGTGTGCGAAGGTGGAGCTGGAGATTGGAGGAGTGTGTAAAGCTTTTATTGCAGTGTGTGCACCGGAAAGGTCTCTCACCAGAGTGGGTGCGTTCATGCTGCTCACAGAGAAATGAGAAGAGACAACGAAAGACGACAGGTTATCAGACATGGCAGATTTATTCAATGCAAACAGCTGTAAATATTTATGATTTCCCAGCTGAGTCTGTGCTCACCTGTTTTAGGTTTGACGTCTGTGAGAAAGACTTGTAGCAGATGCCGCAGATATGAGGCCGCAGTCCAGAGTGCATCTGACTGTGTCTACGCAGGCAGCTGGTGTTCTTAAAGGACTTGCCACACTCCTTACAAACATACGGCCTCTCGCCTGTGTGCTGCCGCAAGTGGTACTGATAGTGAGAGCTCCATTTGAAAGTGAGAGGGCAGTGGGGGCACTGGAATGCCCGAACGCCTGTGTGCACCTAGGTAAAGTCAACATGGAAGAACATTAATTTACATATTTGGCATGTTGTTTGACTTTTTTTAACAATAAAAAGCAATAAATGAGAATTATACTTAATTGTATTTACTGTTCAAAAAATGACAGTATCAGCTAGACAGGGTGGAATGAAATCCATTGCTCCCATTTAAATGTTTTCTATAAAAGAGTGGTAAATCAAAATGTGCGAAAGATGCAATCAAAACTTACAACTCTTACAACTGAAGTGTTATGAGACAACAGCCACAAAGTCACAACGAAGTTGTGAGCTACAGAATTAAAGGGTGTTTTCATTGCATACCAGACTGCTGCAGTCCCTGTGAGCTAAAGAAGTCTCGAGTGTCACGGTGACATAGATGATGAGATTTAGCTCCCAAATGACGGCTCTCTCACTTGGAAACCTTACTTGTGTGTAAATTTCTTGCAGAAAAAGCCTTACCCTTTGATGGATGGAAAGCAGTGACGACCTCTTGAAGCTCTTCCCACACTCAGTGCAGCGGTAGGGCCTTTCCCCAGTGTGATCCCTCATGTGGTACTTTAACCCAGATGAACCCTTGAAGGCTTTTCCACACTCCGAGCAGCGGTAGGGCCTCTCTGTATTACAGTATATGAAAATGTCAATTAAAACTGGCATATGACACAACAGAAACACAAAATGTTGGTTGGAAGAATAATGTAGGCGTCATCACAAAAGTGCAACCTGTTTATTGTTAACATCCCTTTGAGGAGACTCATAGAGACAACTATGGTTGCTATAAATGTATTATACAACCAATCTGATGTTGAAAACAGCATGGCAAGCTTCGCATTAACACAGTTAGCAGTGGAAGGAAAAAGCTTAAGTCAAATCTCCATTATCTTCATATCAAAATGCAGTTTTGTGTTTGTTCTGCTATGAAAATGTCTTTACCACCAGCAGGAGTGCTCTTGCTGGCTCCTGTCTTTTTGGGGGCTTTGGTCGGTTTGGCCGGTTGTTCCTCATGCTCCTCGCCAACGGTAATGATGTCCACATGGATCTCCCTCTGGCCTTCCTGCTGCTTGTCAGCTTGGCTGGGGGAGGAGGGAAGGGGGAGAGACAGGGAAAGGGAAGGAGGACACACAATCTCAGCCTCTGCCTCAGCCAGGAGACGTTGCTCAGGGGTGTGGGAGTGTTGGTGGGTGAGGAGTGAGGAGAGTAGGGGGAAGGAGCGGTCGCAGGCGGAGCAGCTGAACTGGGAGCGGGACTGGGATGAGAGAGAGTGCATCTGGACAAACAAAAGGGGAAGACAGGAGGCAAATATGATTTCAAGATAGATAAAGCAAAAAACAATACATTAATTCCAGTGCTCATTATACAGTATGTTGCTGTAACTTGTCTGACAGTATTAGTGGATGAGTATTCGCACCAGAGATACATGTCTGTTGAGGCCTCCACTGGTCTTGAAGGTCTTATTGCAGTAGCCACATGACAGCCCTGCCCATGTGGTTCTGGCCTCTGGCTGAACGGTCTCAGAGCTCTGAGTCACCTCGGTGAAGCTCTGCAGCAGGTCAAACTGGGCCTGGGTGGTGCCCACATTCTGAGGACAAACCAAAGGAAGTAATGCATATCAAAAATAAATCTTCACAGTGAACTCAAGCACCTTATAGGGTAGGTAAGAATGTTTTAGATTAATCAAAATAGATTATCTAGATAGTTGTGTATTTATCTTGACAATCAGGAATACTGTCATTCTATTTCAAACAGTAGATATACTGTACATCATACAACTCGATTGCCATTTTGTTTTACTTTATCAATTTAGCCTGACATTCTGTTTGTTAGCTTGTTTGAGTGATGTATCCATTGGGCTCAAGTCATTTTCAGTTGACACAGATGCTGCAGTGGCAGATGCCAGGAGCAATGTTTGTCACATTAATCCAGGAAATATGTTGTTCTATTGGTGAATCTCATCAACTCTTGTGCATTCTACTGATTTATTACTGATTTATGTTTTATTCATGAATGTAGCTAGCTAGCTAGCTAGCTATGATAGAACATGATGTCTCCATTTGTAATCCCACCTACCAAACTCTGACTGGCCAACTGTGACTCTATCTAGGGAGCCAGCTGTCAGTGAGCTCAGCACCAGACCTGTATGAACTGCTGAACAAATCTGAGATGTGGGTGGCTATTCAGAGGTCTGGAACTAGGTCACACGCCCCATGACCTGATTCCATACCTACATACTGCAATTCACTTCATTTTTTATTTTCATGTGTAAACTTTTCACACCCATTAACATCTGGCTTTGTTTTTTTTCAGTGAGACAGGGTACAATGGATATTCATTCCCTGGCCAAATGACTCTGCTGTGGTCACAATTATTTACTGGTGCCAGCTCCAATCAGCAATGATTGAAACATGACACCTGGGTGGACATGCTAATATTTAGCCCTTTTCCAATGCAACACCATGACACTTGTTTAAGTTTAGGACTTTGGTGCATTGATACTTTTCCATCTGTCTCCGTTCTAGCAGCACATCATTCAGTCGGTGTTGCGTTTGAAAGAGGCAATATACAAAAGTATCAGTGTAACCTTGTCTCCTCTATGCCGCTTTCTTTTGACAGAATGGCAAACTTGTCTACTGGTAATGGGAAAGTTGTCAGACACCTAGTTTTAGTGGTTTTACCTGGGTTTAAAAAAACCTGCATATACTTACTTATTTTAGTGTAAAATATTGTAATGTAAGAAGGTTCTCTTCTCACATTGATCTGTTTGATGTAATCACTTACTGTATTGCTGCCATCTCCTCCCTCTGTCAGTCCCAGGAGCACCTCTGTCGTATGACCATTTTCAGCCACTGTGGTCGTCTCCACCACTTCCTCAAAATCAGCCAGCAGGTGGCCGGCTCCAACCAGCCCATCCCCAACCTCCATCCCAGCCCCAGGCCCCGCCTCTGCACTGGCTCCGTGTTCCTCTGGAGCCATGTGGATGGACTGGTGCTCCTCCAGCTCTGTGCGTGTGCCAAAGGTGTGGTTGCAGCTGCCACAGCTGTACAGCAGCACACTGGCACCGGTGTCTGTACTCAGGTGAACCTCTGTCCCGATGGCCCTGGATGCACACACTGCCCCCCCAGAGGTGGTGAGGGTGAGAAGGCTCGGATTCTGGCCGGACGATGTGGTTGACAGGAACACTTCTTCCATCCCCACCCCGACTCCATCAGTTCCTTCCTGGCTCACAAATCCCACCATGTCCGTCAACATGGACGATGTCACTTCCTCAGCCCCTACCACCACCTCCACTACCTCATTTTCCTTCCTTGCATCCTCACCCCTCTTTCCCTCCTTCCCTCCTGCATTGAGGTTGGAGTGTGAGTTCTTGTGCAGGGCCAGGTTTGACGAGTGTGTGAAGCTTCGTCCACACTCACCACAGATGTAGGGCCTCTCACCTGTGTGTATCCTCATGTGCTGCCTCAGGTTGGTAGACTGAGTGAAGGATTTGTTACACACGGAGCATGTGTAAGGTTTGAGACCAAGGTGGACATTCTTGTGTCGCCGCAGACTGCTTGAGTTCTTAAAGGCCTTGGGGCAGGTGTCACAGGGATAAGGACACTCGCCAGTATGCTGGCGCAGGTGATACTGGTAATGCGAACTCCATTTGAAGGTCAGGGGACAATAGGGGCACAAGAAAGTACGCACTCCAGTGTGGACACTCTGATGGACCTGAAGGCAGAGAGATAGAAATGTAATATAGCATTTCATTTTCACAACAGACAGAATCCCGCTTTATAACATATAATAAATATAATAACATCTCACCTGGAGCAGAGAGGAGCGTTTGAAGGCTTTGCCACAATCCTGACATTTGTAAGGCTTCTCCCCTGAGTGAGACCTGCAAAACAAAAGACAGCACTATTTAATATACAGTAATTACACGTGTGACATATAATCAGGATAGAAAAACATTGCGATACTTTCTCTTGTGATATCTCTTATACAGAGCCACCATGTTTGAAATTCAAAGGTATGAATTTACAGATTTTCCACATTACTTGATTTTCCTGTTAACTTAATTCCTGACAGATTAAGAGCTGCAACGATTAGTCAATTGAAAGAAAACATTTTGATAATTCAGCAATTATTTCAGTCATTTTTAGAGCAAATCCTACAAACATTTGCTGGATCCAGTTTCCTCAATGGGAAGATTCACTGCTTTTCTTTGTCATTTATGATAAACAGCAGAATAGGTGGGTTTGGGTTTTGGATTGTTGGTTGAACCAAAGAAACCAAAGAAACCATCTGAAGATGTCGCTTTGGGTCCTGGGAAATTGTGATGACCATTCCCCCTTTTTTGGCCATTTTATAGACTATAGCGATTAATCATGAAAATAATTGTCAAATTGATCACTAATGAGATAATCTAAGCTGCAGTCCTAGACAGACTGAACCAATTTGAAGTGAGGCAGAGGTGGCGCTTGGGCTCGATACTGAACATCCATACTTTTATGTCACCAACCAAACTGCCTCGATAGGAGTGACGATCAAAAAATGGCTTGTCATTTGAACCAGATTTCAACATCAGTGAGCCAATAAGCTTGCAGAATGCTTGTTGTGCAAAGATGTAATAGTGCTGGTGATTGGCTGTCTCAAGGCAAACATTAGGTTATGCCCAGAGAAGAGGCTAACCACGTGTATGTTAAATGTAATCTTTTGTTAAAACGGATTTCATAAAATGTGTTCAGGAACCAGTATCAGACTTATGTAACATACTAGTGATATATATAATTGTTTTTTTGAATGATACCAAGCCCCAGGTGGGTCCAGTCTTGGCTCCAGATATTTATCTTTTAAAGCATTCTGTTCTCTGGCTGTTGAATGTACAATTACAATATACACTTCTGCCCAGCCAACATTCAAGCTTTCTCTTATTCACTGTAATGCATGGAGTGATATTAATAGCTTCACGGCACCATTGTAATAGTGTAACAGCAATAAGGAGAAAAACTGTTATTGTGAGTACCGTTGGTGGTAGAGCAGAGCAGAGGAGCCTTTAAAGGCCTTGGGGCAGAGGTTGCAGCGGTACGGCCTCTCATTGTTGTGACTCCGCTGGTGGTGGGTCAGCCTGGACGACCACCTGAAACTCTTCCCACAGTCCATACACTGGAAGGGATGGTCCGACTGCTCGGGCTGCTGGGCCGGGCCTGACACAGACGATGTTACCATGTCCAGAACCACCTCCTCTCCACCCTCTACCACTGCCTTGTCTCCATCCACCAGCTCCCCTCTGTCTCTGTCGTCTTCGCCGTCCTCTCCTGAACCGAGAAGTGATGGGAAAGGAGAGAGCGAGGCGGTGGACTGAGGTGGTAAGAGTTCTGCTTGGACCACTAGGGCAACTGAGTTAGCCATTACCAGAGCAGGCCGGTGGCAGTTGAGGGTATTCCTTGGAAGCAGGAGTGGATTATTTTTGGTGCAGCATCATGTTTTTGTTTTTTCTTTCACATTTTCTTCTGTGTAGTTCATAAATTCCTTCCCTGTCAACCACTGGAAACACCAGCTGTCATCCCAAGTAGACAGCTCAGGACAGGTCTGAGAGAGTGAAATGGAAATAAATACAGTATTACAATTTGGTAACTCCTGGTGAGAGTGTCCCCTTTAAATTCCTCCTCCTTGCTTCCTCCCTCCCTCCCTCTCCCCTGTCTATGAAGCTGGTCCCCCCCTCCCTCCCCGCTGTCTTTCCTCTGGCCGTCAGTCCGTTTATGTCCGTCTACGCAGTGCGGTGCCTACAACCATTACACACCACACACACAAGCTACAGCTAAGTTACACATTAAGCTACTTTAAGACTGTTTCCTCCGCTGTGCGAACCGACACACAACACACAGAGAAAATATCAGTATTTACTGTATCAACAAAAACAGCTGCTGGCCTTCATTTAAAGCTAATCTCGCCCCCTCGTCAATGCGGAATAGCGCCGTTAAACTGCTCAATAAGGACGTGCATGAATTCAGGCTGTGCCGGTACTCACCGAGCATCTTTAGCTCATCTTTAAGCTATATTGTTGATATTGTGAAAAGGAACTGGGTACCGCAGTGCTAATCCACACAACCTTAACAATAAACACAGCGCAAACTAACAGCAGTTCTCCGCCCGATGCCGCCTTCCAAGAACGGCGACGTCGATTGGGTGTTAGCGCCAGTAGACGCGCTACTGCCATTGGCTGAGAGCTCCAACAGACAGATTGACGTTCTTAAACATCAATTTGAAAATATTTTTAATGTCCAAATTTAACGGAAAAGGCTAATCGATGATATATTTATCAACGAATATGTTAACAAAAATAATGGTTGTAGCTTTGCTCATAATTGACATTAACCATTCCATCCTGACTCAGGCGCATAGACTTCTGGGTAATGTAGTGTACATGTGTCTGCCTCCCTCCCATCTGTTAAAGCTTGCATTTCTTAGTGGCTGTCAAAGACTTACTCACATCCATGGTGCACATTCTTTAGTATTTATTTCACCAAGGCACATATTTCACATTGAGGCCAATCAGTGTGTGGAAGAGGCATCTTGATGTTACAACAATAATTTAAACATGATGGTATGATAATAGTAAATAAGAATAAAAACTGTATAAAAAGTACAAAAAGATAGGAGACTTGCTCCGCTGCAGCACAAAATAAATAGTTCCACCAAGTTACTTAAATAAATAGTCAATACTGTAACAAATACTAGAATAGGAATGGACGAAAATTATAGTGATAAAAACGGTAGAGTAATCTACATTATATTGTAGAAAACAATATAATACACAAAAAGCACTGTATACAACATTTTACATTCTTGTACATTTATGTACACCTGTACAGAACATAGTGTCACAATACATAGTATTTTAAGGCTTTGGGTGTTTAACTAAAAAAAAAAAAATGTAAAAAAAAACAACCTTTTCTACCCCAAAGTACAAGTTCAGAATCAGCCATCTCACTCATCCAAGAGGCTAATCCTAACAAGTCTGTGCAAAGAATCTAATCAGGTCCATCAGTGCTCAGCAACAGGGCACATTCATACAACTTTACCACAACTTTAATATGCCTCCTCATGCAGAACACAAGAAACAGGCATCGAAAATAGAAACTCTACCTGTGGTACAAAAGAAAGCATTCACTTTTCTTCGGCTACCATCTTGACACTTTCAGGTGAATATGATTAATTCAAAGGCCATCAATTGATATGTTGAGATGTGGTATGTTTAACAAAAGTTCGAAGACAATATTAACATCTTCTAAAGTGTTTACTTTAAGGGCACTGTGGGTCATGTTGAAAATGTTGGCTGTCCTAAATGCATGCTACATCTACTGGAAGAATGAATTCGCTGCAGAAATACACAAATGCAAAAGTAGATTAAGTTAGTTTTAACGAAAGTCATTTATCAGAGCTATAGGTTCGAGAAGTGCTACTGTGTTTTTCATGAGGATCAGTGAGACACAAGACAAAAAGAAAAGATTACAGAGATGTGGGCAAATAAATTCACGTGAATACAGAAATAAAGATGAAAGTGACACATTACAACTTCAAATAAATAAAATTAAATAAATTACTGACAGTCAATAAATAAATAAATACATAAATAACATGGTCATGAACAAGGCCTTTAGGGGAGAGTTTGGGGAATCGTGACGCGATCGTTGTAGTTAAACTGGCAGTTTGCTTTAACAGGGATCTTGATGGTTGTAACTGGCTTCAGTATAACGCATCCTTAGCGTCTCTGATGGAAAGACGCATTCTTCAACACACATGCCATTGGTTGATGTTTGGGCCTGTTAAGTGACACTATTGACTGCAGTGCACATTGACATGGTCCTAATTCCCCTTTGGCTGAGGCGGGTGTCCGTGTATCCTCACTGGCTCTGCAGCCAAGTAGTTGAAAAGGAAAAAGGACGGATCATGTGCATGGATCATCATTGTACTGCGGAGACTTTGGGCTTGAGGCTGAGGAACGCTCTGTACGCCCAGTCACAGAAGAGCTTGAAGTGTTGAAGAAGCTCTTGACTGGATTGCAGGACATCAAACTGATAGGGGAGTTGAGGGGGGAGGGAGGGGGTGGCCGGGGTCAGTCTTGGTGCCTCAACTCTCAGCATCTACAGGAAACAAGACAAACAGATTAGAACAACAATTATTTTATTTACTACAGGGTAAAAAAGTGGTGGCAAAGTGTTGCAGAAAATGACACAATTTCCTGCTTAAGCCTTTGAAGACAACTGAGAATGAAAAAGGGGGAAGCTGCTGTTTACCTGACGGTGCAGCAGGGTGATTAGAGATTTCATTTCTCTGATCATCTCCACCAGCTTGGGCAGTGCAGGGTGGTGGTGCTTCTTTGAAACCTTGTTGAGCCACTCGAAGTGGTGCTCATACAGCTTCAGGTCAGCGTGCAGCTGTGAGAGTGTGGGCTTCAGCTGGAAACAACACAGACATACTTTAGAGACTTAGCCTGGGTGTGGTGAGATGTAACTGAGCGGATAGAAACAGACCAGCCCCTCTCCCTTCACGAGCATGCACGCATACTCACTCACACACACAGTCGCACACGCAGTCGCACACAAATGCATTATCAGAGCATTACCTCAAGATTGCTGAGATCATTAGCCGATCTGTTGCTCATTTCTGGCAGAGACCTGAACCTGTGGGGCTCCACATCTGAGTCAAATGCATGCTCCCTCTGAAAGAGAAAACAAGACACAGAGCAGCCGGTTAGTAATTTGCATCAGCACAATTTTACTCATCCTGAGACAAGTCACGGCAACAGGAGGAAAGTATTAGTCCAGCACCTCGATTGGCTGACTGTTTTCTGTGCTTAGAGACAGTAGCTCTCACTGAGGGGAGTGTGGTTGATCGGGTCAGTGTGAGTTCACCCACATTCAGCCACCCCAAATGTCAACAATAAGAGCAAATGACCTGAACCCACAGGATGTTTTCTACAGGGAGCGAGGATAACAACATATGCAGTGACTAAGAAAGCTCCAAGTGGGACAGACAACACAGGGCTGTAGGGAAACTCCAGGGTCACAGCTATAAAAAGATAGAATGACGCAGTGCTGCTGCCCAGCTAGAGTTGTGTTGTAAACTACGTCCAGACTCCAGAGATGGAGTGCTCGTGGCGGCCAGCAGAGGGGGTAACTGACCTGACTGCGGGTTTATGGAGCTGTACCTTCAGAAGGCTGTAGTACAATTTGGTAATAAAGATGTTCGCCTGATTCAGTAATGAATGGGGATAAAATGAGATGACTGATGTGGCTTGCGTCATTTCCAATCAGCGGAGGAACATAACAACATTAGGATGATGAGTGCTGAGAAATGTTTTGTGTAAACAGGTTGTGTGTACTTAATGCTTCCTTACCCTGTTATGCAGTGCCCTACTGTTTACCCCCAGTTGTTTGTGTTGATGTTTTTAGTGATGAATGTGCAGCATTGTCTCGCATGCCTCTCCATCCGCCTTTCATAAGAGCTCACTTATGTTTGTGGTCCAATGTTTTGTCTCTGTTGCCTTTGTCCCCTTCCATCCCCTGCTTCTCCTCTCTCTCTCTCTCTCTCTCTCTCTCTCTCTCTCTCTCTCTCTCTCTCTCTCTCCCCCTCCTCTCCCTCTCTCTGTCTCATACCAGGTGCACAGGCACATGCAACATCACACACACATGTGCATGCACACGCACGCACGCACGCACACACGCACACACGCACACACGCACACACACACACCACCGGCTTGTCATCTAGTTGGCCCTCTGATCTCTTCATCTCTTGTGGTTTTCGCTCCATCTTTCTCAGCCTTTAATTCTCCCTCTTATCCTCCTTTTTCTTGCTCTCTCCATCGTACATCATGACCTCACCCGACAGAACTTAGCATCTAGCCGTTTTCTTCCTGAATGCAAATACTGGAATGTGATAAATCTTTTTGATTTTTATCAAGTCATTTTGCTGTGGCGACCGAGAGCAAAACACTAAACACCGCACCTACACAGCCTTGACTATTTACAGAACCCTCCGTGCACACAAACACACACACACGCACACACACAGCCACAAAAATGCCTGCACACAAATGCATGTACACATTTGCGCTCGTACTGCATGCATGAAAACACACACATTCGTAGTTGCGTCGGAAAACCTATATAGACCTACGTGTGTGCATACACACACATTTCACTCCCTTTAAAGCATCGGTTTCATTGCCTCTTTGCAGGGACTTTCCACGGATTCCCATTCTATTTATCTTTCCTAACTTTGTCTGCTCTTTAGTGGAATTCCACACAATAAGGAACAAAAATTAAAAATAAATCCTCCGTTTTACTGAGCACTGTCTAACACTGTCTCTGCCCAATCCGCTTTGATGATGCTAGTTTCCTCACATCTGGACCCCAGGTTAGACTACTCCTCCACAATGAGCCTGTAACATTGTTTTAAAGAAACAAACCCCCCCCCACACACGCACACACGATCTGAACACTATCTACTGGCCAAGACTAGAGAGAGTATGAGGCTATTTTTGATTTCATCCCCCTGCACAAGGGAGTTTAAGGATTTGCATAATGCAAAAAATAGAATCCGGATCAGTCATGTGTAACCAGAGATCCAGAGATATGATCCTGCTTTCTTTTCACCTGTTAAAACATGATGTTGATACACAATCACCAGCTGGAGCCAAATCTTGGTTGTGTCCTCAGATCTGATTTTCCTACCCACTTGACTGTCAACAAAATAAGATTTCGGGCCAGAGTTGTCGGTGTGGTGCAAGTGATTCACGTTTCATAGGAGGAAGAAGAAAAACACCCCCTCCAGCTCCATCCTCACTTCCACAGTCTAGCCGCAGAACATAAACATGTTTCTATGTAAACAGGCATGTGATATTCTCTGCTGTCATTTCACAGATGGTATGCTTGGCACTTCGGCTTTGGTTGGATCCAGGTACGGTGTTGATGTGTGGTTCTCAGTTTGCCTCGATGGCAGATATGAATGTGATCCCTAGAACTTTAGGCTATGTTTCTCTATACCCCTGGCCATGGCTGTAAAAGTGCCTTCAGAAATTAATTTCATCACACGCTCACTGGACCGGATTTGGCCACCAATCTCCCTGGTCCCGCCACCAATCAGGTGACCAGGCAGACCAGGAGGTTGCTGAGTCAGACCTCCCCTCCCTTCCGAGTCTAGTGTGGATTAAAAGTGAGATCACTCAGTCAAATCTCCCCCGAGGCTGTTGCTGCCCTGATCTGAGCATGCAGTGTGGACTCCAGCCAGTCTGTCATCAATGAAAGCAGCTTAAGTCAAACTGAACCCTGAGCAAACAGCCTGAAACAGAGTCTCCTTAACAAAGCATGCGCCTTACATAAACTGAGAGGTAACATTAGCACCAGAATCCAGTTAAGGGGAGGTCAATCAGGACCAGCATCCTTCTTCCACCCTCACACCATCAATTCAATTAGCCTCTCCTCCAATCAATAGCAGAGAAAGCTCATCACCGCCGTGAAGGGGCATCTTCACTTACCAGCAGTTCTTGGGTGAGCTTCATTAGATTTTTGGTCTGATTGGACAGTTTATCCATGTCACTGGGCCGCCGCTGCGGCACTGGAGTCGCGGACGTGAAGACGGGCAGCTGAGCCAATAGCAGCGAGAAGAGGAGCGACGAGGAGGAGTCGAGCAACACTGCAGGGGGAGAAGACAAAACGGAAGCAATTAGAGGAGAGGCGCTGTCATCTCGCCATAATGATAATGACCTCAGGCCACGGCTGTCAGCTCCAGGGGAAGATATTGCACCATAATATAAACAATGGCTCCAGACTTGGCAGGAGGAATCCTGAGGAGCTTCAGTGTCAAAGTCATGTTTTCACAGGCTGAACGCAAATCATTAAATCATTAAAAAAGCCAGGGCTTTGACACTGAATCTCACCATCGCTCCTTTATCACGAGCAACGCAATGAATGCTGCTGATTGTCACACCTGCAACAGGATAGGTACGTGCGCTGGTGGTATAAATTATATAGAGGCAGCCAAGTGAACTCTCAAACAGTAAGCTCATTCATTCTTCCCCCTTTCAAGTTCAAATACAAGGTAGACTAAGTATTAAAAGGCAACCACAGCGCTGCTGAAATGATGAATGCTTGATAATTACAGGTGAACCACAAGAATCGCTGCCAAAATAACACTGCAGGAGCATCTGAGCTCCCCGTCTAACTTCTTACAGCTCAGGAGGATGAAGTAAGTCAACTGTCTAGAAGTGTTAACCTGTGAATGAAATACTTTGATTTAGCCTGTGAAGGGACGGTAAGACAGCTGTTAACAGTCACACAGAAAGAAAACGTTGAGAAATATTTTTTTTAAAAAAAGAAAAAAAAGCTGCGAAAGAAAATGGTCAATTAAACGATTCAAAACACTTACATTTCATATTGATTCGGATCCGAGAGTAAACCAGCAAAAAAAGAGGAAAAACACAAACGTGGATAGATAGATAAATAAATAAATAGAAAATTAATAAATAAATTGAACTCCGGAAATTGTCACGTGCTCCCGGTTTTCTTCTTCGCGAGTGAGAGAGGAAAGTTGTCAAGAGAATGAATGAGAGAGCAGAGTGATGGTGACTGAAGAAAAAAGTCAGGAGAGGAGAGTTTTACCAACAACAACAAAAAAAAAATAAGAAGAAGCAAAAAAAAAAAGTCAATAAGTTTTTCTGTCTCGGGTTGAAAAAGTTTTGAAGATGAGCCCTGGTAGTTCTTTTTATGGAGAGTGCTGAAGGCAGAGAGACACTTGGTTTGTACGAGAGAGGGAGAGGGAGAGCGAGGGAGAGAGAGGAGGCAAACAGGAGTGCAGAGAGAGGGATGCGAGTGTGGTAAGTCCAATTTTTGCGCGCAGTGAAGTGTTTAGGCTTGTTTAAAACTTCCTTTATAAAGACGTCGGGCCTATGACACATCGGCAGTGACTCACTTCATTCATAAAAACACACACACACAGACACACGCTCTCTCTCTCTCTCTCCCTCTCTCTCTCCCTCCTCTCCCTCTTTCCTCCTCCCCTCCCTGCTGCCTGTCTCCCTTTACGAAACTTTTTTTTTTTAAAATGTTCCGTTGTTTTTTTTTCTCTCTCCCTCTCTCTCCCTCTCTCTCTCTCCTCTATCACTTTCTCCCGTCCTGTCCCCGGTCGCTATCTCCAGCACTTCCTCCGTCGCATCCCGCTACCTGCGCCAATCAGTCCCAATCTACCTCTTTTTTATCTCCCCCCATCTCCAAATCTCTTCCCCCCTGCCTCCCTCTATCACTGCAGACGTTTTAAAAAGCCCATTGTTTTCACGTGTATCAGCACATCTCGCCGTAACCATGTATCTTTTTCAGAGCCTTCTCTTTCTCTCTCTCTCTTTCGCTCTCTCTCCTCTCGTTACGCGCCGTGTGCCCAAAGTGTTATTTCATTTATGGCAGGGCTCTTTTAGTCTACACGCGCCACATTCCCTGTATTATAGCTAATACGCACGGCAAACACCTTTTTTACTCTCCCATATTTCTCTCCCTCCTTTTCTCACCCCTTGCTCCTTTTTTTTCTTCTTCTTTTCGGAGCCCCTCCTGAGACAGCAGCCTGTTATTTCCACTGCCCCCCCACCCACCTCCTCTCTTTTTCTTTTTTTTTCTTCACTCCTTCTCTCCCTCTCCAGGGTGAAGGAAAGAGTGAGGAGTGAGCGAGGGATAGGAGCAGGAGAGAGGTGTTGTCCAGACCAGAAGGGGCCTCTGAAAAGTGTTGCATAGAAACAGTGAGCGGACACACACACACACACACACACACACACACACACACACATACACACACACACACACCACAGGATATTAACACAGACACACTCTCAAAGGGTGTGTGTCTGTGTGTGGGGGGGTTGCAGTTGATGGGGTCAAAATGGCACACACACACACACACACACACACACACACACACACACACACAACATGCACATAGATGCACACACGCTCCTAGAAAAGCACGCTGCCATACCGAAGGAAACACACTCCGATACATGCAAGAACACAACAGTCGGCTGTACACACATCGACATGATTTCTCACACTCTCTGTAGGTTTCACACACGCACAGAGGCAGTCTGGAAACACTCGGTCAGGTGCAGTAAAGCGTGGCCTACTACTGCGAAGGGCAAGAATGAGTTTCCAGTCATCACAGAGGGACAGTTGATGCATCATACTGTACACATACTGTATATCAAAAGGGAGTCAATGGGTGCACGGGTGTCAGGTCTGTTTGGAGCGATGAGGAGGGTGTAACCTTCATCAAATTAATACGCGAAACAAGCAGAAATGACATCTTTCCATCCCGTATTCAACCATTTTTTTTTTCACTGGTGCTGATGGCACTGACTGACTGGCGCTCTTTTGATTACGTCATTTTGTTGTGGCCATCAGTGCACATTCCAGGCAGGATGGGGGGGACACGACCTCTTCATCCTGGGTAAAGGATCTCACTCCCACAATATATAACTGCAAACAAAACCATGTATATTCAAACATTTTAACATTTTAAGATTTTTGCCCTTGGTTTACATTTTTGTACTTTCAGTTCCCTTCCCTTACCTGGAATAGTGTGTTTAACAAGCTTACAGGTGAAATATGTGGGAATTTTAGTAGAATTTTAGTTTAGTCTACTGAAGTATAGCATGCTAACCAGCTAGACCCAACCTGTCAGGGTCCAAAGCTACTATGCTTGTGTTGTTAACATCAACATATGATTCTTCGAACACCCTGTACGGAGTCATAGTTGCATGGCTAATGAAGCAAACTAGCAAATGGCAACTACAGTTAGCAGCAGTTAGTGGTTGATTGTTTCATTTTGCAACTTTAAGATGTTCATGTTTAGTTCTATGACATAAAATAAGTTAATAAATACATTTTTTTATTATTTTAAAAGCACTTTAAAAGGTGGTTACTTGCTAGTAAGTGGCTATGGGACAATAAACGTCACCAACACAGTGACTCATCTACTCACTAGACCATCTTCACCAGCAGACTTTTGTTGCAAACTGTTCTAACTTTAACTTTACAACTTGTAGATGGATCAGTTTATAGTATAGTGTAGTAGGAAGCTTTCATTTATGCCACAAGGATCATATCGGTAGTATCATAAACTTGAAACCAGGGCAATGCTGACTTCCTGGGTTTAAAACACTTTCTGTTCCAAATTATCTGATGGTAAAGAATCTTATCAGATGGGGGTCTGTGGTCCTTCAAGTCCTTGACACGAAAAGGTTTCGAGAACTGCTGAGATAATGACACCTGAATGCGGATCTCAGCTCCTTATGTTCACGTATCACCACTGGATGAAAACTAGCAAGAGTTCCCATCTTCGTTTACCGATTTCCTGAGAATTTGGTTAGAATTATTTCTGCATTTGGGTGGAAACCTGGCTACAGACGCATACAAACAAAGGGAGGGCGAGAGAGTGGAGGCGAAAAGGAAGAAAACGCTTTTGAGTCTGGGTGTGAGATTAGGAGACCCTCATTCACAGACATACACTCATGGTGTGGTTTGAAAATAATTAGTGGTGGGCCTTGTGCGCGCACACTCGCACACTCATGCACATATACACACAGAGTTGCCAGTCCGGTGGTGGGCCTACACAGACAAACAAACACCCTCCAAATGATGAGGGCCTGGTGGCAGCGAGTGGGTGGTAGAGTTGTTGTGGTTAAAAAGGGTCATACTCTGTTTTCTCGGGTCAACAGTAGAGAAGAAAAGCAGGGGAAGGAGGAGAGCAGGGGAAGGAGGGGAGGAAATAGATGAGTGCGGTTGGACGTAGGGAGATATTGACACACTCGCTCTTTTTAATTTCCCACATCAAAGGGCTGTTTGAAGACACAGCTGGGGAGAGAAGAAAAGAAAAAGTGAAGTTAGTCACTCTCCCTCGTTCCCTCTCCGGGCTGCCTCTCATGATGGGGGTCTCCTGGGTGGTTCTGAAGCACACAGTCTTCTGTTAGGCCGTCCGCCAGCGCTGATCACTCACACACCATGACACCGGATGGGTGTCCTTTAAGTGTGTGCGTGCGTGTGTGCATGTGTGTGTGCGCCCATGCATAGATGTCAGCGCGCAAAGCGAGACGAGTTATGTATCTTTGTTTAGACCTTTGTTTTTGAGTGTGAGAAAGTGAGCACTGGCGCATGGCTGTTGGAAAAGGGGGAATCCAGGGTTTGTGTAAATGGGTGTGCGTACAGTATATGTGTGTAATTATGGGTATGTGGTGGTATAAGTGCGGTGTCTGTATATCGTGCATGAGCATCGGTGTTTGTGTGTGCGTCTGCGTGTGTTTGTGTGTGGCCTTCATATGCTACCCATTACATCACCAATCTGTGTAAACCACCATAGGAGGAGAAACAGAGTGAGACACTCAGACTACGACCTCAAAGACATCAGAGAGGAAGGGGAACCTGTGACAGGGCCTGCGAGGCCTCGCTGCCAGACAAACTTTACTCACACAGGCTTCACTCAATTCGCTCATGCTTTACACCGGGTTTCCTGTGCGTCCATGGCATGTATTCACACATTATTACGCAGGCTCCAAATCATTTGAATGCCTCACACTCTTTGCTCACCTTTTGCCGGGCTGTTAATCCACACAGCTGCGTGATTCATCGCCTTTTGCCACTTTAAAAACGTTTGATTTAGGCAGCTCCAGAGTGCGTGTTAGTGTAATATTCTTTCATAGTTTATTTATGCGGTATGGAAGAGCTTGTGCAAGAACAGGTTTTTTTTTTTATGTTGGGGATTTTTTTTTCATTGTTTATTTAACTGCGATTAGTGTTGTAGTTTGATTATGGGAACAAATACCAAATCAGCCCATTCTCTTCATGTGGATTTTCCCATAGTTGTTTGTTACCGGGGGTGATTTCCACGTCCAGGTGGATGATAAAGTAGTCTTGTGGGTTTTAGGGTTTAGTCTCATGTTCTGCTTACCTTTGAGCGTCATATATAAACAGAGCAAATGTTGGCTGTGACGCAACACTGCTCCGATGGTAAAAGGGATTATGGGAGAAGCAGTAGTTCATAATTTTTATGTTGCACCCTCATTTCCTCCAGGGGATTCCAGCAGGACCTGAGTCAACAAACGCGACGATTAGTTTCAAAGGGAAAACCAAAGGTCCGACCTATTACTGTTAATATTTACTCTCCTATAACAGGACACTTTCAAGTTTCCCCATGACCTCCTCCACCTCCTCTCTTCTTCCTCTCTACTCCGTCATTCTGTCCGCCATTCATCCTCTCCAGCTCACTGCCAAGCGTGTGATTCTGGCAGGGCAGGGTATCCTATCTGGCAGTGGAGGAATGTAACTGAGTACATTTACTCAGGACTGTGCTTGAGCACAAATTTGAGGTACTTCTACTGAACTTGTGCATAAACTTCTGTGCATTTCCACGTTTACTCCACTGCATATCAGAGGGAACTATTGCACCTCTTGCTGCAATTATGAGACAGCTTGAGTTCAACTTTTTGCATTTAAACATTGAGCTTATATATTAGGATGTTTGGTCAGAACATAAACAACCCGGAGCTGAAACAAGCTCATAGACATTAAATTCATTGGTAACTTCTTTGATCATTCAGTCAAGTTCCCTTTTATTTATTTTTGCTCATTTTGATTTTGACAAACAAGCATTGTGAAGGTATTGCTTTGGGCTGTGGGTAGCTGTAGCTGCATGTCTTAATCCTTCCTGCCAAGCAATCATTGATGAATGGAGATAATAATCAGGGCTGTCGATAATCTTGCTCGTGCCCATGACAAGATAATCTCTGAATGCCAAAGGCATATTATTTTAAGGGTTTAAGGGGCTTTCTGGGCTCTTTTGGACCCCCCCAAAAAAAAAGACTCAGGGTGTGGGACAACTGACCCGGTGTTTCCTCCTGGCGACTGCCCTGATCACTAGTTGAAGTCCTATAAAAAACAGTATAAATGGGCTCCACTTCAGCCAACTACAACAGTAAAATCCTACTTTCACATTAATGCATGAGTGCCTACCTTCACCAATGCCCAACAGCCGCCATTAAATCAATCAAGTCAATCCAATATTAAAATCTGTAGTTGTGTGTCACTGTCAGGCGCCTAATTTTTTTTAATCAAGATCCATAAACGATTCCCCCGAGAAATCAGTTTTTGGATCTGTCCCTTCTGGATGTGTACCAAAAGTAGAAGGTGTCATGGTTTTGTAGTTATATCCTCCTGCTCTCCTGTGTTCCTGTGCCAGTTCCCCACCAATTAACCCCCCCCCACCACACACACACACACACACACACACACACACACACACCTGTCTCACATCAACCTTGTCAGCACCGCCCTGTTCCCAGTGTCTCTCTACCTGCACCTCATCCCCTCATTAGTTTAGTTTGCATGTAAGCCTGTGTTTTTCCCTCACTCTTTGTTAGTTTGTCTGTTTTCAACCATGCGTCTCCCGTGCTCCTGCGCCTGTTTGTACCTTGTAATTGTTCTTCTGGGACCCGTCTTCTATCCAGATTTCGTAGAAATCCGTTCTGTTGTTTTTGTGTCATCCTGCCGACAAACCGACAAACAACCGGACACGGCTGAAAACACAACTAATGATATTATGTGTAATAGCTTAACAGTCACAGGGGACATATTTCTGCATTGAGTACTTTTAGTACTTTAACTATATTTCCTTTACATACTCTTCTTTAAATAACAACATTTTATATGCAGGATTTCATGTTTTACGTTCTGGCATTCTACTTTTTCACTTTAGTAAAGGATCTGAATACTTTCTCCACCGCTGCTATCTGGTGAGTCGTTATGGTAACCCTTGCCCTAACTCATTACCTACCACCATCATCACCCCCCCACCCCCCCCCCCCCCCCCCCCGTCTGCTTACTTCAACCTACGTCAGAGAGTGAGTGAGTGTGTTAAAAGTTCAGGGGGGGTTTGGTTTGGAGAAATAGTGACACACAGGAGGGGGCTGCAGTCATTGGGCAATAAAGTGACGTCTCTGGCTCTCTTTTTCTCACTGTCAGGGATCAATGTTAAAGCGCTGTTGTCTTCTTTCAAATGGCTATGTGACCAGAGACCCTCCTCTCGTGCCCCCCTCCGCCTCCCCTCCACTGGCGAGTCTTTAGACCCGAAAGCTCCCCGTGGACGTGATTTACTAATTATGCGTGTCAATTGCTCTCTTCCTTTTTCATGTGAGCTGCCCACTTGAGGCAGATATGGCTGTTGCGCATCTGTTGCTTTGCCTTTTTATTAGACCATTAAAGTGGGACATTAACCAGCATCATTACTGCAGGTTTCCTCCGCTGGCTCAGCTCACGGAGCCAAGCAAAAGGCAGGATGCAGGGATGAAAGGGAGAGCGTGAGGCAAACGTCTCTCCCGGCAGAAACTGGGGGAGCAAAATGTTTAAATCAGCTCTCTATTAAAACACACGTTTACGAGGCTCATTCTGTTTTTAAACCAAACTTTATGGTATGTGACAAAACACAGCGTACATGTGTGTATGCATGTGTGTGTGTGTGTGTGTGTGTGTGTGTTTGTGTGTGTGCGTGTGTGTGTCTGTGCGCGCATGTGTGTGCATCTGTAACAGCGAGAGTCAGCTGGAACCCTCTCCCTCTCTGACTCTACATTGCTCACCTGCTCACGTTCTCCTCTCACGCCGTCCAAGAGGTTTTGCGTCTGCCAGTGAGGAAATCTCTGAATGAACTAGTTGAAGCAATAGGTCACAGACAGAGTGTGAGAAGGAGAGGAGGAAGGAGGAGGAGGAGGAGGAGGAGGGGGTTACAGCGGGAAGCAAGCAACCCACGCAAAAAGGAACTTTTTACTGTGCAAACACTCTTTCCATCTACCCTGCTTGCTCCCTCCATCTCAGACTGGTGTTAACACACTGGAGAGCCCAGGCCTGTCTCAGAGCTCCCGCTCTCTCCTCCGCTTCTCCCTCCCGCTCCTCTCACCGCCATTCTCAGTCGCCCTAAACATTCTTTCCTCCCCTGTCATTGCGTGTCCTGTCTGCATCCCTCGCTCTCCCCATCTCTTCCTCCTTTCAAAGTGCTTCCCCCTCAGCTCCCTCTTACTTTCTCTTTCACACACTCACTCGTTTCCACTTCACATCCCGGTCTCTGTTTTTCCTCCGGTGCAGTCTGGTGCACAGCAGGATCAATGAAATGCAAACAGTACAAGCTTTAAACTACCAGACCGTATGTAGTCAAGCATGTGTGTGTAAACAGTGGTTTATTTATATCACCTGGCTGCAATATCTCTGCACCAGTGAGCCTGTAGAGAACTTTTTTTAAATAAAAGTTAAAGAAAGAAAAGAGAGTGGAGTGACAGTGTAGGTGCTATTTTTGGTGCATTCCTTGGCGTGCAGAATAGTTATCCAGGAGACGTTACTTGTGCATTCTCTGCCCCTTTGTCAGGCTTTCACCGTTTCTGTGGTGAGTTACTACATCTGTGTGTCTGTGAGTGATGTATACTGTATCAGAGCTGACCACTACTCGCCGGCGCGCCGTGCGTCTGCGTCAGCCACACACTGAGTCTGTTGTCGTGTTATTCTACGGAAGCTGAGAGCTGCTGACAAACTCTCAGGGGGGAAAGGGGGGGGCTGTCTATGTGTGTGTGTGTGTGTGTGAGTGTGTGTAAGGGGGCAGTGGGGCCGGGGAGAGACGATGGCGAAAGAGTGAGGGGAGTGGGAAGACAAAAGGAAGAGGACTTGTGTGACGTCGCAGTTGGCCCTGCAGCGTGACTTGTCAACATAAGGTGACCTCAGTCACATGGGGGGGGATAGGATGCCCTTTTGCAGACAGATAGACACACACACACACACACAACCACGCAGAAACACACATATGCTTACGTCTGTTAGACAGTTCACTCCAGCATTTAAAGCAATTTATAACCCGCTACCCTCTTTAACCTGACGTGGCCTGCTTGTTTTCTGTGAAGACTGACGCACATCAGGCCCCTCCATCACGGTCCATTGATTAAATTAGCGCTCGTTACGTGATGACAATCATAAATCAACCTCCCACAACAATGATAGCAGATAACACAACTTATAACAGAACGCAAGGCCAGCTGTATTGATTCTAGCACCGTTCCACTGACCACTTCCTGTGCGTCAGCCATGTAGAGTGTGTAAATTTCATCATAACTGTGAGCAAACACAGGGGGGGAAATTTCATATCCGCACGTTGTCACTGTTTATGTTTTGAACTAATGTACGGACGTGGATTGTGCAGCTGAGCACAACAGCTTGGAGGCCGGGTGCATTTGAAAGTGTTTGTAAATCAAAAAGACCTCTCTCCTCCGCATTCAGTAGGCTGCGCTTTGACCGCACAGGGAGGGGAGGCGGCCCTCAAGTTCACTGAAATGTCAACGTTGGTTTTGAAGTGACTTCGGCACAGGAGATACACTGTCTTCCTCTTTTAGATTGAAATTTCTGCAGCTGTTGTCGTATCACCAGAAAACATTTACTGTAAATGTTTATATAAACCGCGAACTATCTTTCCCTCATACTTCTTGGACACGCTATCTTATCTCTGGAATAGTAAGTGAAAGATATGGAAGTAATGTGTTTGCGTGCATTCTTCCTTACCACCATTATCAGTATCTCCGGCTGACAAGTCTGAGTCTGACGGCCATATTTTACTTGCACATCCGCACGACCTGTCACATCCCCGACGCCCCTACAGTTTGACTTTTCTTGACCTCTTTTTTTCATTGTGGGACTTTACAAAAGCTTTGTTTAGTGTGCAGTTAGAGAACCACCGTGATCCTTGGAGGGCCGTGACTAAGAGGAATGACATGAAAGTTATTCTAATCTCTCTTTTCTTGTTCCCAATGTTTGCATGCACTTTGACCCCCTGCTGTGTCCAATTAGCCACAAACTGCACTGTCGGGAGATGTCTAAACGCCTTACATGTCTTCTTTTATCAATAACAGTCCATGAGTCAAGGACTTAGAAATGAAAGCTATCCAGAATATTCTATTTTTGGCACGGAGTTCACACACATTGCCGTTACGCCCCCGCCGCCACTGTCTTTTTATGTCTCCCCCTCCCTTTTTCTCCCTGGCTCCTCTTCGTCTTTCTCTTCATCAATCACACCGTCCATTCTCATCAGAAGGTCACCGCTGGATGTATGAATGGTGTCAGTTCCCCTCAGTGTCTGCCTTGTATTACAGACGCCCTCGCATCAGGCCGGACCCCCAGTAGTGCCGGGAAGCATGCTAGGAATGCAAGGAATGGCGCAGTGAACGATAAGAAGGAAATTCCCCGCAGCAGACCGGACTAAATACCCAGAAACAACTCTCTCATGGACAATCACCAGGGAGAAATGAAAGGGATGACGACAAAGAGTGGGACAGGAGGGGATGGGACAGGATGCCTGGACAGACATAGGTTGAGGGTTGAGACAAAGACAATAAACACGGTGACAGCGACTATCCTTGGAAGCTAGGATTGATGACGAGAACAGTGACGCATAAAGAGAGAAAAGAAAAGAGATGGGATAGGTTGCGATGATTGGATGGATGTTGGTAAGATGGTCATGGAGAAAAGAAGAGCCAATGAGCTGCTAGAAAACACAAAGTGATACTATGGAAGAGAAAGATAGTGATGGCGAAGATGTAAAACAGGTGTTGGGCGAGAACGAGGGTGGGACAGGAAGAGGGCAAAGATTAGGAGCATGTCACAGGAAAGGCGATCCCCTTTAATCAACCCCTTGATTGGGTGACAGTGAGTGGGAAGAGGTGGACACACACACACACACACACACACACACACACACCTCAGAGGAGGACTTCTGCTGGGTGAATCCCTGGTCTTGACTGACAGCACCTCTTTATGACTCAGTGACCAAGCTTTTCTACTGTCGCCCACACTGTGCCATCTGCGGAGGCTTTCAACCTCAGTTTGAATAGCGAGGAAGGCATTGCCAAACCCTGATCCAGATTAGCCTGCCCTCTGTAGTGGCCCACTAAATCTGACCTTACATCAGTGTCTATGCTAACACGCCAAATCTACTACATCCCCTTTTGTCTGGCTGCCGGTGCTGATTCTGGGGGCAGTGAGTCTGTAATTGTTTTGAGCTGCTAAATTGCACCAGGAGGGATTGGATTACCTACCACCAGGGTAGTTCCCACTGTTTCCCCTGGATTACATCAGCGTTCAGACTCCTTCATCTGTGAGTAAGCACATACCTCACAGTCACACGGGAGGCCAGAAACACGCTGAATGTGTTACAACAGAAAGGTGGATAATGGGGTGTATGGAGGAGGGCAGGAAGTGTAAACAGTCCTTCCTGTACTCGGTCTACTATTCATCTTCATTTGAAAGATAAGACGCGATGATGATCTAGTTTCTGTTGCGTATGCTGGTGTGCTTATTGTTCCTATCTGGCCGAAACCCAGTTCTTTCTGCATTCAGATCATAAATAATGAACAGCCTAAGAAGGAAATGAAACATTATCCGTCTAAAACTCCCCAGGGTGTCTTATCTTGTGTGACAGTGATTCATTCCTGTAATATCACGATCACAGCATAGGCCACGGCCAATTACAACAACAAAAATTGAGATAGATAAACCATATTCCGACCACAATCCGGGCTTCTTTTCTCCAGAGATGCATATTAATTAATCTTCAAAGTGAAAAAGGATTCTTGCATGACAAAGCGAGTCCTCTAAGCCGCCGCTCGGAGAACATTTCCCCAGGTCAGATCAACATGGACATGGTGAGTGCAGAACAGTGCGATGAGGGGCCAATACAGGAGGCTTTATTTGTACTTCATGGTGTGGTTGTACAGTACAAATTAGTGGGTCAGAATTAAATCCGGTGAACAGTTCTTTTAGGTCAAAACCTCATCTAATGATTCCGTGCGGTTCCCCCTGGCTTTTCGACCCGTCCGAAACAGCTGACACAAGACAGATAGGTGGGTGTGTGAGTCTTGAGGTGAGCCAGTGAAAGGCACAGGGCAGACAAGGAGAGGTAACTCTGTTTTTTTGGTAGCTCCATTAAAACGCACCCCTGGGAGGTTTGGACGACTGACAGCTGAGGTGGAGTCCGGGGCAGCCAAGCGGGAGGGAGAGTGTTTTCATGTGTTTACGTGTGTGTTTTCCTTCACTACTGGGACTTATATATACGGCTGCGGGGCTGTCTCTCAGATCCGCAGCAGAGTGTGACGGGGGTTCACTCAGGGGTATAGGAACAAGCCTCGGGGACGACCTGTGGAACACCCCCGTTATCCTCCAGGGAGCGATGCTTTTGAGGTGCGGTCCCCCACCACCCTTCACCTCCAATGTGCCGAATCAGTGGAAGGCAGAAACCCGGAGAGTATCCCTGACACTAATATGGAAAAAAGCCTGTTTGGAGCGAATATAAGGGCAAATATTATTCTTCCTGAGCGTAACCACGGCGAGCACCTCTGACCTGGCAGTGAAAGTGCTGAAACAAAAAGCCCAAAGACTTTTTCTGCCCCATCAAAGGAGAGCTGCATAAAATAAACACGGCCATCAGATTACCACGCTGAACACGGGGCCGCGTTAGCCCGCGCCGGCCGCCCTGCCGCCCAACCCCATAGCTCTATGGGAGTTAAGTGTGGGGTCCGCTCAGTCAACACCATGACGCAAAATGGAACAAGCCTCTGACAGAAGCCCCAGGCTGATGGAATAAGGCCCCTACCCACAGGCCCACAGGCCCCCCGGCCCGAGAGAAACATACCGAGCAAGAACGAAAGTGAGGGAGGCAGGAAAACAGGAGGAAAGAAGAGGAAGGAGGGAAAGGGTCGGACATTTTGGAAAAGAGGAAAAGACCACCAGTCCCAGATTGGTGGCACTGGCCCCGTCCCAAAGTGTGCGCACACATAAACACTGCCGCTCCGGCGAACCAGCTGCAGCAGCAGCGGCAGAAGGTCAGGACAGACAGCCGCCAGTGGAGAGAAGGCCGGGGCAGGGCAGGGCAAGGCAGGGTATGGCGGTTGGTGGTGGTGGTTGTAGCTGCCAGTGAGACTGTGAGGCTTAGCCGGCTACGCGTACTAACAGTGGACAGCCTCAGCACGGTGGATCTGACCTCACAGGGCTTCTTTTATATCCCTGCGTGTGCCTGTGTGCATTTGTGTGTAGGGGCATGCACCAAAAAGAAAAAAAAAAAGAGAGAAGTTTGTGTGTTTATGTGTGCGTTTCACGTTCGGGTGACGTAATCAGGAGAAAACACATTACCCCTTTAGGAGGACCAAGGCTTTTCTCTTGGCCTTTTGGTGATCTCACTGAGGCCCCGCTGTCCATTTCATGCAGCTGAAGTCTGCAGCCACAGTCCATCGTCTGTCTGCATCTTACTGATTCCCTTCTGACCTTTTCACCACTCGTCTCATACCTCTCGCAGATTCCTACACCCCCAGTCTGTCTGGGACCTAACAGAGATTCCCCTGCTCCTGCTCCCGTTTCCTTGTCCACGAGTCATGTAAAACATTCTACTTTTGCTTCAGACTGTAGCTGACTCTCTGGTGTCTCATACAGTCAGGTTCTTAAATATTTTCAGTCTGAGACAGATAATGAAAAGGTTTGCTTTATTTCTTAGGAGCTGCACTCATTAAGATAATATTTCTCCCAGTGCTGTGTAAGACAAGGATGAAAAATTAGTAGCTAAAGTTAGAAAATGAATGTAGTGCAGTAAAAAGTACATTTGCCTCCAAAATATTTTGTGGTGGAAGTTTGAATTTGCAGGACATGGAAAAGTGAAACCGCCTCAAGATTGTACTTGTACTGTACTTGAGTAAACGTACTTAGTCACTTCCATCAGTGGAAATGCTGACAAGGAACTCAGCAAAGTTCTTTGTGTAACTGAGATGATGACAAAACATTTCTCTTGTGTTTTTTTAACCACGTTATCCACATGTATCAGTGTTTTAAACATCGAAAGTAACTCAGTAAATTTACTCAAGTACTGTACCAGTACAATTTCAAGGTGCTTTACTTGAGTATCTGCTTTATGCAACCTTACAGTTCTATCCCACTAAATCTCAGAGGTTAATATTGTACTCCAGTATAGTCAGCTTCAGTTACTAGTTACTTTTCAGATTACCTTCCTTTCCAGTCAAAACCACTTATCTCCAGATGTGCTGATGTTGAATGTCTGTGATAAACCGACCCAAAAGTCATACTGAGTAAAAGTCTTAAAGTATGCTATGTTAATGTATTTAAGTGTCAAAAGTACAAGTAAGTAACTGATACATATCTTCATGTGTATATACTGCGAGTCAACTGATTATCGAATCTCTGTATTTTTCATTTGATTGCAGATTTAAAAAAACTTATCAAATAAATGTAGCAGAGTAACATTCATTACTCGACTCGTCTATAGTACTTTAGTAAATGTACTTAGTTACATTTCATCGCTGGGTAAAAGAAACCAGACTCTGTAACCTCTGGCAGCGATGACTACTTTGGACCGAAGCCCTCACACTTTCCCCTCCGGCTCCCTGATAGAACGTGTCTCACAGCCTGCATCAGTGGCCCTACAGTCACCACACTCTGCCCTTTCCCCCCGAGTGTATGACTTGAAAACCCTCCTTATACTGCGAGCTGTAGGATGACGCAGGGCTCAGGTAAAGTGTTACCAGATCACAAATAGATACAGAGGCCGCGCCAGGTTGTAGCTGTTAGTGTTAAGTGTGAGAGCCATGGGCCCTTTTCTGGTTCCTGAAAATGACTCCTGTGTGTAACAACAGTGAGCACAATCACTGTGGTCCACCGGGCCTCACACCAGCAGCATTGCATTACCGCACTTGCCTCCCTACTGTTCCTCCTTTTCTTTTCATCCTTCTCTCTTTTCTCCTCTGACTCAGCCGTTTTGTAGGAAACTCCGTGTCTTTGAAGAGGGGAAGAATCTTTCATTACTCGACAGCAGGGAGAGAGGAGGAGATGATAGGGAGAGAATAACTGCCCCATTGTCCTCGCGCACACACACACACACACACACACACACCCCTCCATCCACCGATGATAATTGGGTCGGGGCTAATTACAGAGAGCTGCTACAACAGGTGTGGGACTCCACACCTGGGTAAAGAAGCCGACTTAGTGAGCGTGTTTGTGTGAGGGGAGACAGTGAAAAAGACGATTGTATGACTAGGAAATTCTGGTGAAAGTGTGTATGAGTTTTTGTCTGTGTCAGTGATCGAGATCACAGAAAACAGAGTGTGCGTCACGCGCTTACTAAACCCTACATGTTACTTAATCGCACTCAGACATTGGTCACCGTACTGTATCAAAGACTACTGTAATATCATACAATCAGTGTGGACCTTTACCAGTCTGAACCCCATCTGTGGTTAATTATAAAGCTACAGACTACATCTGTTTGACATTACTGGCAAGTTGAAATTAGCGCACAAACACAGCCTCACTCTCACTCATACACCACACACTGAATTTCAAATGAGACTGATTACAATCACCTAATTGATAAATGTGACCACAGGGAGCCTCTTCTCATGATTCATAATCTATAACTGGTCTTTGTCAATGGCTTTTTTTTTTTACGTCAGCACAGTATGAAATTGGGGAGACAGAACCGGAGGCAACAGTGATGATGTAAGCAGGGGTCTCTCACGGGACCGATGTGTTGTTTTTCAGCTTTTTACTGTAAAGGAGTTCTTCTGAGAAGCTGACCGGAAGAAAGGAAGCTGCTTGGCCAGGCGCCAAAGGAGGAGCATGATAACTTCAGTTTGTGGAGACGTCATAGAGCTTCACTCTCAAAACAAAGAAAGTGGTTTTCCAAAGAAGTCCGGCTGACTAGACGGGGAAATTGACTGGGTATTACAAATTTGTGACAGGTCAAGTTCAAACTGAGCTGTTACTCACCGCTGATGATATCACCTGTCTGCTGTCTGTTCGTAACAGACGGTTGCTGATTTATTCTTAATGAGCTGGACTTTTATTTTATAGCGTCCAGGGGGTTGTACCACATTAATGAAATGGGAAACCCTCCTGATCAGACCACTGAGGGAGATTAAAATCCCCCCCAGTTTTTAAGTCACCAGCTTTTACCTTTATGACAGCTTACCTTGGTAAAGGTGGCCTTTGTGTACGGTCGTCACAGTCTCATTTACTTGCTTGAGTCATGACCCTTTGTAAAATGCCACCATTATTACAGGAAATGAGAATGAGCAGTCGGAGCAGACGATAATGTAGCTGTATGATCGCCTCCTTAGTCAGGCAGTTCTACCTGCAGACTCATCATTTAACGTCAGAGGGGAATGAGTCCTGCATTGCCACCTTGTGGAATATTCCTTTGGTGTTTAAAAGTCGAGGTGACTGCCAAGCCCAAGGGGCCCTGCTGTGGGAAACGAGCTTGTCAAAGATCATGCGGAAACTGTAGGTCTTTTAGACTTGAGTTTGGTGTTTTATTAAAAACAAGTAGTTTAAAAAACATACATTACAGCCAAGTTAAACACAAGTCTAACAGACATGGTGTTGTAATCCCTGCATTAAAGTACAATCTATAAAGACATACCAGAGCCAATACAATTCCCTTACTTGAAAATATCTAGATGAATAAATGAGTTGATATGTAAGTCATGAAAAAAACAACAAACAGGCAACAAAATGCAGAAAACATGTCCAGTTTGCATTTTTTTCTTTCTTTTTTTTTTTGGTCTGCTGTTTCTTAAGACATCCATAGAGAGACAAATATGGGCTTCCTCAAAGCCGAGTCCTCTGATTGGCAGGGAGCTCATCCTGGTCGAGTCCCCACAAGAAGGTGCGGAGACGTGTAACTTCCTTTTGGAGCTCAGGGCTCGGGATTGGTTGGGAGAGGTCAAGGCGTGGAGTCTCGTTTGGCAGGATTAAAGGAGGGTGGTCCAGGAAGCTCTCAAAGATGTCTAAAAGATCAGAAAAAAAGGGAAAGAAGCAATTGACTTGACAGATAATTTCACTGTCTCAGTTAGTTAGTTAGTTAGTTTGATCCATCTATGATTTACCTCCGCTCAGCTCTGTGCCTGCTGGAGGGGCCCAGGATGCTGGTGGGGCTCTGGTTGGACCCAGCTTGTAATGGGTGAGCAGGTGGTGCAGTTGGGAAGGGCTTAACAAGACATGTTCCTCCTGTAGACTGGTCCAGGATGACTGGAAGATGAGAGGTTAATGCAGAGAGGAAAATAAGAGTTAACATTTTTGGGGTTAGGGCTCAGAGGACACACTGCACATGTAGCTGTGTCACCTGGATAAGTCGAGTCTTGGGAATACACAGGAAGTTGACCGTGATTGACAGTTTCTTCATAAACTCCGAGGCGATGTCTCCTAATCCCGCCCCCTGTAGCCAGTCCAGAACCAGGTCCAAGTTTGTACGGATCTGGACCGCTCTGGACCATGAAAAAAGTCCGTCTAATGGGAGAGAAGAGATAGAAAAAAGGTGTTACAAAAAAAGGAGATTATTTTGTCTGAGGATTGTGACCTTTAAAGACCATCTGACTTTTGAAAGAGGAAATAACACATCCCCTTTTTACAAATAAAAAGTTTAATTTATAAACATTAAAATACTTTTGCTCAGTTTAGTACGCTCAGGGGTTTTGCCACTACAGCCTTACTTGGTCTGGTATGACCAGTATCTCATTTTTAGTTAATGTTAGAAAGCAGATAGGCTGCCGTTACTGATTAAACAGACAGCTGAAATGAAAAATACATATTTTTCCTCTTACCCATTGCACTACAGTAATTATACATCTAGATTATTTTGCTGTGAGCTGTAGAGTATTGGAAAAATTGGACAAAGCGATGTCTGCCTTCTCTCTGATATAATGGAACTAGATGGCACGCAGCCCGTGGAGCTCAAAGTGGCAAAAATTACATTCTTAAAAAACTCAACAGCAATGTTTTTTTTTCCAGAAGTCATGACCCAGCTACTCAAGGTAATCCACAGACCTTGTTGTGAGCAGTTTCATGTAGGAACTATCGTCTTTCTCCATGACTGATTGCTCCAAAACTTGGTAACTCACAGCTAGATACAGTCTAGATAGATAACACTACAGGTAAGAGTAAAAATGTGTACTTTGGGGTGAACTGTCCCTTAAATGTCATACACTGTATCCACTTTATCCTGTGCAGTCTCACCTCGCTCGAGCAGAGTATTGAGCAGGGAGGTGTTGGTGAAGAAGAAGAGGTAGCCGAAGGTTTGGGAGGTGAGCGGCGGGGACAGACATGCCTCCCGCGAGAGCATCAGGGAGCAGCGGTACACCTCCACCAGCCCGGCGACTTTGGGTGGTAGGGCGGACACGTCATCCACCTCTCCCTCCCCTTCCCTTTTCTCTTCTCCCTCCGTGCCCCGAGCTCCATCTTTCTCCTTCTCCTCGCTGGAGAACGGGTTGGTGTCCAGGAGAGCCGGAAGGAGTGAATACAGGGTCTTTGTGGACAGGAAGGAAAGAAATGTGAGTTCATTTGTTTAGAAAATGAACAGTGAAAAAACAAATACTGGATGGTTTGCCATGAAATATTGTTCTGACATTCATGGTTCTTTGGACTTTGGACTCTGGTAAACTGCTGCTTTTTGCCTTAGTCTACCATGAGGTTAAATTTGCAGTTGAGAATGAAATATATCTATGGACATTGGATGAATTGCCAGGTCATTTGGTAAAAATGTTTATGTCTCCTTGACATCTAGCACTATAAAGTGGTCAACTTTATAAATTTGTTGTTTATCAACAAATACCTGCAAACATGCCACAAGCCTCAGCTGTACTTTGTGTTTAAGTGCTACAATTAGCGAAACAATGTTATTGACCATGGTGCCTGTTGTTGTTATCATGTTAGCATTGTCATTGTGAGCATGTCAGCCCCTGGGGTGGCTGAAGACATGTAGGCCAGTCTCAGGGTTGACTCTTGAAACGTGCTGTTGATGCATGCTATTCTCCCAGAATGCAAAGCACAAAAGAAAAAGGAGGAGCTGCTCACAGCTGGGAAAAATTAAAATTAATTGTGGGTGGTGGTGAGACAGCCTCAGAAACATCTTGGAAAAAAACAAGACAAAAATGTAATAAGTCTTCAGAAAGACATTCAGCTGTCTCTTTGTTTAGCTGGCAATGGACAACTTTTTGCTTTAACTTATCCTCCTGAAGTAAATACTGATTACACGGTGTAATGGCTGAAGGAAAACAACTCCATAATCCTTGCTTTTACCATGCTTTTCAGCCTGCCCACCTGGCTCGATTTTACCCTCAAATTTTAAGGCCACACTACAGCCAAAACATTAAAGAGGCATTGTTTGCCCTGGCCACTGTCCCCCAGGTAACAGTGGAACAACTGGAATAGCAACAAATGAAGAAGAAGTTCGTCCGATGGAGGAGGCAAAGAAGGCGAGTGATAGAAACCGAGGTAAAACAAGAGTATAGACGAGCATTCACTGGATGTTGTGTCAAAGTCTGTCAGCCCACTGATAAGTGTTCCTCCTCACCAGTGGGAGGGTTCAAAACCTAAATTCTGTCTTCAGGACCAGTAACAAATCCTGTCTTTGTATCAGTACAACCAGGTGTTTTACTCTTGTCTTTTTATAGCACTGAGATCAGGATTTTCAAGGTCAACATGGGATTTTTATGGTGTTGTGTCTTTCTTTGCGACAGCTGACAACAGTAATTCCACAGGGAAACACTAGGAGGAGGGAAAGCTGGAAAAATTCCACTTAAAGTTTACTTGGAAGTAGCTTCCCAAAGTTGCAGTTTGATCGACATCTGGTGCCACAAACTTGAAACGCTTAATTTTGTGGTTTTATATATATGTGTATATATATATATATATATATATATATATATATATATATATATATATATATATATATATATATATATATATATATATATATGTGTATATATATATATATGCATTACTACTTAGTCTGGACTTAGTGCTGTACCTTGGTGAGGTGATACACACACTGTTGGAAGGTGTGCATAATGACATCATCCAGCTGTGCCAGAGCCTCTGAGCAGGTGTCCATGTCAGCTGTCAGAACTGGGTCACCCGGGGCTTCAAAGAAACCATAATTAGGAAGAGTTAAAGGTTTTGCGTCCGCTTTCATTTAAAAAATTCCCAAAGGTCTGTGATGTTCCATAAAGCAGCCACATTGTTACTTGAGTCATTCGTTTCTGTCGACTGTTTTCAGATCACTCTCACCTTCGAACTCCCACTCTCTCTCCATGGTTTCAACTTTGACCTGAAAGAAGTTAAGGAGCTCCGTGGCGTTTGACATCCAAAACATCAGGGGCCGAAGGTCGGACGACAGTTTCAGCACATTCGGCGCGCTTATCTCACCTTCCTGCTCTGTGGAACTGGACACATTTACGTGACACCAAAGTTATGTGAGCTGTAAAATGATTGTGAACATTCTCCTGTCAGTGTTTGTGTGTGCTTAATGTGAGAATCACACCACACTGTGAGTAAAAATAGGCCCGAGTTATTATTACTCAACGACATTTCAGCCATTTTTCAACATCACTGTGTTACAATGCTTTCATCACACGACAAAAATTTACCCAAGACATAACAGCAACGGCACAAATGTATCATGAATCACTCGGCAGGAGATCTCTAAACAGAGGAAACATGACGTAGAGCAAAAATGTTCTTACTTTTGCGTGGGATGCTTATCCCCAAATTCCTTAATGTTATCCTGTAAAGAGAGTTGGAGACAGAAGAGAGGAGAGACATTAGGCTCAGTGTGGGGGTGGAAGAGGGGGAGCAGAGTCTCGCCCTGCAGCCAGGACAATTACAGCACATTTTCCAGCAGAAAGGCAGTGACATCAGCTCATCCTTGCTCCTGTCCACGACGTAGCAGGCCACAATGAAGGGCATACGACTGTCTGCTGGTTTTTCTGTTTGCCTGAATGTGGCCCTCTCAATCTGACCAGCTGATGTTTTTCTGACGAGCTTCTGCCAAGCCTAACCCTAACCATGACCCCAAGTGTGATCACAGCCACACTGTCAAGACATGCTATCCCAAAAAAGGTTAATGATTCACTTGTTCTGAGCCCGACAGATGAACCGCTGCTGAACCTCTGAGGTGTTACCATAATACAATAACATGCAGTTCAGTTTATGTGTTTTTTAGATTTTTTGTTAGTTTTTTTGAGCCAGGGTAACAATAACATGGCTCTGTTTATCAGTCAAGACTAAAATAATTCAGGTGCTGGATGGAAGTCATGGTCCCCAGAGGATGCAATCCTTCTGATTTCAATGATCCCCTGACCTCTTTCTCGCCAGGCTCCAAGCTGTGCATCACAGAAGCAATCGGCATCCTATGAGGAACTTCAGGCCGCTGGAGATGGCAGCTATGGCTGACTGAAGATGTGACTTTTCATTGGAAAACAACAATAATGAAGAGGCTGCTATAGCATCAGTTATATCAGAGCTGGCGAGTATTTCTTCATTGGAAGAGGAGCAAAGAATGACACTGAAGGCTTTCCTCTCGATGGAAAAGATGTTGTCACTCTTCTCTCTACTGGCTTGATTTACCAACTGTCTGCTGGTAGTATCCAATCATTTTGAGCTAAATGTTTCAACAGCTATTGGTTAGATTGCCATTGTTCAGACATGTATTTTCCCCTGAAGTTGAATTGTAAAAACTAATATTTGATCTTTTGTTTCTGGACCATCATCAGGTCGAATTATCACTTTGTCCAATTTTGGTTTGTGATGTGTGTGTGTAAATTACAAATGCTAACATGTAGAAATAAGATTGTGAACATGCAAACATTATATCTGCTCGACGTCAACACTGCTGTTATGAGCCTGTTAGCATGCCAATATTGGGCATTCCTTTATTACAGAGATGACAGTAGAAAGATGGCCGGAAATGAGAGGAGACAGAGAGATGGGAAATGACATGCAACAAAGATCAATGGTTGTTCATTGCAGTTCATGGTGAGCGCAATATCTTTCGGGCATTCCAGACACTTTTCTATTTTTACTTACCCAGACAATTTCTTTTATTAGATTGGCCGACTTGAGTAAAATCTGCGGAGTGAGAGCGGGGTCAAGGTGTTTGGAGGCATGATCTATCATGATTGACAGAAGATAAGCAGGAGCTAACGGCCCACCCCCAGAGTCTGGAGAGGAATTTTTGGAGATTATCTCCTAAGAGAAGAGTGAGGGATAGACATAACATGTGTCATTAAGGCCTTTCTTCCATGATACCAGAAAAATAACAACACGAAAGCTAGTCAGCGCACCTGTAACAGGGAATCAGCGTGACGTGGGTGGAACTTCAGGACTGCCTCCGTAGATCCCAGGTACTGCCTCAGCGCTTCCTGTCTATCCACCAACCCTGAGGGGCAACAGGTGGTGGAGGCATCCGCCTGCCATGGCAGGGTCAATGCCAGCGGAGGAGCTGGACTCACACGGGGGTCACGATACAGGAAAAGGAAGTGGCTCCCCAGACCGATCACATCCCCAGGCTTTAGGACTGTCTCCCTGTAAATGGCCACTCCGTTGTGTGTGACCTCACCTCCTCTGAAGGGCCGCATCAGAGCTACGATAAAATGCATATCAGAGTGAGTTAGACTATAACATAGCGAGTGGACCATGGATCTAAGTGTGACATGAGTTAGAGGCTGTTTTGTTACCCTGTCCAGTGGGCGTCCCGGTAACAGCTGAGTCTCTCCTGACCAGTAAGTGTCTGGCCAAGAGGTCAGGAGCAGAGAGGAACGTCTCCACCTTCAGTGGCCTCTTCCCCTTCCTCTCCCTCTCTCTATCCTTCTCCCTCTCCCTCATCGTGGGCTTTCGTCCAAACACATGCGCATGTCCCACCATGATGTACAAAACAAAATCCTAAACAAAACACACAGGGTGAGGAGCAGAGGAGAGTCAGGGAGGTCTGTTATCTTTTTAAGTGCCGTGGTTTGTATCAATTTTCCATCTCAGAGATGTTAAGTTCAACAGAGGGCAGTTGATAAGGTATGAAGTGTGTCGCAGTTTGCTACAATGGAGACCTGTGTGAGGTCATTGTGTGTGAGTGATGTACACAGGGGGTGTTTGTGCTTTGGTTGGATAAATCGTCGAAGGCATTGTGCTGCTCTGAGACTGTTTTGTGCAGGATGCTGAATGGGAGAGGCTTGTAGAGCGATGGAAACCCTGATGGTATGTGGCGATTACAGACATGCAGGTATGATGTCATGTACAGGGTGTGTACACGCGTGTACATCTGCACAAATCCTCCACGACTTGCCTATTAGTTTGCATATCTGCACATCAGTGTGTATGCACCTTGTTACCAACCACGTGAACGTCTGTGTTTGTGCGTGCGCGCCTGTGTTTACACAGTGTACGTGTGTGTGGGAGTTGTTTGTGAGTATTCGTGCGTGCAATATCGTCCGTCAGCATGTCTTGCCTTGCTCTGATCGTAACCCTGCAGCAACAGAAAGTAGGGCCGGTCTGTGGGTGGAAGGATCAAACTCTGTGACATCACTTCCAGGTCACAGCTTGAGTAATCCTTCTCGTCCTCCGCCGGCTGGTTCGTCCAGCCAACCTTTGCTTCGGCTTTTGAAGTTCTAATCTGAAAAAGTGGGTCAAGACATGATGGTGAGAGCGCCAAACTCTCAGGATTTATTACGTTTTCTTCTCACCGCTTCGTCATTACCTCTCCTGGCTGTGGGTTGATCATGCTCACGATGTTCTTCCTGTCCTGCACCCCTCCGTTGTTGTTAGGCCTGCTGCCAGATCCACGAGAGTCCTTGCTGACGTGGTTGCCCTGGCGGCGCCGCAGACTCAGGTTCATGTCACTGATGCTCCTCCTGAGCTCGGTGTTCCTCCCACGGTGACCACGCTCGCTCTCCTCCGGCCCGCCCCCTGACGACATCCTGCTCCGCCGCCAGCGCACACCTGTTGCCCAGACAGTCAGAGGATTGGTCAGAGCTCCTTTGCGTGCTAACATACCTGCCCGTTGAGTCTTAAACATACCTTGATAATTCTCTCCTTCCCTCTCCCGCTCCTTCTCCCTCTCCCTCTCTTCTCTCTCATAGTCTTCCCTTCTTTGGATTTCAAAGCGCCGCTCAAATCCGTCCTTGGGTCGCCACATGTCCACCAACAACAAGGGACATTCCCACGGGGCAACGCTTCTCCGGCACTCTGTCTCCCACTTGATAGCTCCATCTGGCTGCTGGATGGGCTTTCCGATGACATCACACAACAGGAAGTCCTCTGGGCTGTGTTTCTGGAGAACTAGAAGGTAATGGAGGAAGGGGGGAGGAGGAGAGGGGGGGAGTAATTATTTTTCCATAACACTGCGGTTTATGTTTGTATTAAGTCATTCCCAATTGGTTTAAACTTTTTGAGCAAACAATTCCTTGTAATGGGTCGCAGCAGAGGTCCAAATGAGAGAAAATTTCCCTCTCTCATACCTGCGTCATCTGTCTCCTCCCTCTCTCTCTCAGTGTACCGGGTGATGACCTGGGCGATGAGCTGCCTGGCTGTAGAGTGGATGTTGGCCAGCAGGGAGCGATAGTTGGCCCCACTGGAGAGGGCATCCCCATAGATCTTGATCAGGCCCGGGGCAGAGGAAGAGGCAGGGGGCAAGTAGTGGTGAGAGGACGGGGCAGCCGAGTGAGCCCAGACCTCTCTCTCCCTCTCCCCCACCGCCCGGTCCCGGTCGCTGTTCGAGCGCCCTCGCAGGAAAAGATGGGAAAGGCGCTTCGTGCGGGACTGAGGCCCAGCAGGCCGCGGCCTGAGAAAGGCCGGGGAGGGAGACGGGGACGGGGTAGGGGAAGCCAGCGAGGGGGTTGAGTTAGAAAGGGAAGAGGAAGGAGCTGAGGGGGCCTCGTGGAGGGAGGCTGCGTCAGAGCTGGTGGTCGACCTGGGACAACAACAGAGGAGGGGAAGACAGATGGAGGAGAGAGGAAGGCGAAAGGAAGGGACCAGTCAGCTGTGAGTTATGACTGACTAAACAAAGACAAACAACAAGGACTAAAATAAAACAGGGAAAGGTTGCGGAGTTGGAAGGATACAAATGAGAGTGGAAGTAAGATAAGATGACATCGACACATAAGCTCAACTTCAACAATACTTATCAGGCACTGGATTCTGGCTGAACAGCGATTACAAGAAAGTGGCATAACCTGAGAACAAATGTACACGACACAGAAGCAAAACAGGAGATTACAAGTGTGATTAACAGACTAACTTGACAGAGATAGCACTTGGCCAGCGACCCCCTAGTTTGGCAAAGTGTTTCCTGGGCGAGTTGATCCACAGACCCACTGGGAAATGGAGCTTTCTGAAGCGAGGACTGCCAGACCCCTCCATCTGACAAGAGGGAGGGAAAAACATGACTATTAAAAAACAAACGTGGCCTTTTAATTCAATATTCTGCAGTATGTCAACATACTGTAAATGTCATGTTTCCCGTAATCTGCAATCTGTAATCTGTGTAATCTTCCTCCACACTGTTTGAGGAATGTGTGTCAGGATTGAAAACAATATAACAATGGCATGATGTCACCATCAACAAAACATCAACAGGATACCTGCGGCAGGTTGTCAACATGGTGAGAGCAAACAGAGAAATTAGCTCAAAACAGCCCTGAACGTCATAGCCTGAATTTCCCACTCTCTAAAACAGGAAGCGTCTTTTGTAGGACTCAGGTTCCAGCTGTTACACTGACAGGGAAATACCCACTCCAAAGGTCACTGCCTGTCCTTTTTCTGTGTTACTTTGACCATCAAAATTTAGGATCCCCTTGCAAGATGGAACTTGGAGGCCAAAACAAAATCACTGTATTTACCAGGAACACTACCAAGCTTCGCAGTATGATTTATGACAAGATGTGCGTCTGCGCCTAAAATCTGCCGTTGGCATTCTAGATGGAGACGTTTTTTTTAATGAGCAGAATACTTCATGAAAGAAATTAAAATAGTGGATGTTAGCACTTACCCACCGTTATTGTGATCCTTCTGTTTAGTGTTTTGATGATTCCTCGCCACCAAAATGTGAATACGCAGCTCAAAGTGATCTAATAACCATGTACGTTTCCTTTTCCCCTCGATGAAATTCCATTTTTAAAAGCCATAAACTTGTCACACGTCTACAGACACATCTCTAATTCTTAAAATCCATTGATTCAACCTTTTTTTAAACAAAAAACCCCCTTTTTACTTCTAACTGGACGAGATCTGCTCCCTCTCTCCCTCTGGCTTTCAGCCTCTCTGGGTCTATAGATAGAGAAACAGGCCCATTGTTCTAAGTGACAGAATTTCCTTCCTTTGCTGTGGACAACACCTATATCCTGACTGAGTGAGCGAGAGAGAGAGGGAGACTGGTAGAACGTGAGGGAAGGGTGAATGTACATACATACGAGACTTCGGGACCGTGTCGGTATACTACATACTGTATTTTAAAGCTGAATATTTTGCCCTGTTTGGATTCAACAGAAATATGGCACAGTTTCATTCTGTCAAAGTTTAATTCCATCGAACAGGATCTCAGAGCCACAACAGTGTCATGACTGTGTTCAATCTGGGGCTGTGCTGTGATTCTTTTTCATTAGAAAAGATCACGCAACGCAATCACACAGCGGGCTCAGTTTGAAGTTTTGCTGGAAAGAGTTTGAAGGAAACACACAGAGCGAGACAGGAAGCTAGAGGGAGCGACAGAGACACCTGTGATCTTTGACCCCGTCCTCGACAGGAAGATGTTGAAGGAAAGAGAAAGGGGACCGTCACTGTGTCCCAGTCCCGGGTAGACCCTCCAGAATCTGCATTTCTAGACCAAAAACAGAATAACGTAGATATGCTATAACTGTGTGTAACTTTAGCCTGATAATGATATTAGTCATTACTGTCAGCATCATAGAGATTCGACAAATAAGGTACAACTAAAATTAACCTCCTTGCCAGTCTTATTTTTGAGCAATTAACCATCTAGTGCTTGGCTTGGGCAACATACAAAATCTTACATTATATCAATAATAATAATAATAACACAATATTGTCCTGCCCAGATATTGCGATACAAAATATATTGTTTGTTTGTCATGGTCGTTAGTAGTATGAATAGTGGGAATAAATAAAGGACGGAGAGGCGGAAAAGCTGTTCATCTCTTTACTCCTCCCTAATCTGTCCCCGTTTGAATAGGTCAGTCGGAGCAGTTTCTCTCAGGTGAAGAATCACATAGCTGTTTGATATTCAAAAGTGTAAAAAAAAAAACAGCGATATTCGCTCATATCTTATATCAGCCCAGGGCCAATCTAGTACCACTAAACTGAGGTGTTACACCTCCAGTTACTTGTGAAACAGGCAAATACAGAGGATACGCTCAAGCATTAAAGAGGAACACTGGTTATGTTATATTTTGTTGTATTGTCTTGAAAATCTTGAAAAGAGTTCTTGTTTTTCTTTCTTTCTTTCTTTCTTTTATGCCTAAACAAACTAAATAGACAAACCCTTTGTTTACATAACTGAATAAACAAACTGACCTTAAAGGACAACGCTATTTTAAACTCCTTCACTTTGTATACAAACAGTGTTCTGGGGATCTTATTTTCCTCTAAGAACAACTTGTTTATTCAGTAATGGATTTTTTGTTATTTCCAAGTATAAAATATTTATAAAATTGTTGGTTTCCATTTCTTCTCCAAAACTACATAGTGCCCCTAAAAGATGGCAAACAGAAGCCTGTAGTACTTGGCAAAATTATCTCACAGATTGCAGATGAAGACATTACACCAGTGGTATAATTTAATTAGAGTGTATCCAAACAACTGCTGTGATAATATAATATAAATCAATCACACATTTTCCTGTAATTTGTCTATTTTTTAATATTTTGTCTACAACACAGAGGGTTCTTGCATGATATTAGGTCATACTGTGACTGTTTCAAGGCAGCAAAAACTATTATGAATTTTACATAAATACATAATCAAGAGAAAACAGACCGGTGATCATCATTATCGTCTTTCCGGCCGATATAAATCGTTTAAACTGATATTATGGATCTGAACAATGAAGCTAAGTACAGGTAAGTCTGGTGTTTCAAGCGTTCCCATGACCCGGTATCCCAGCATTCCTTGCGCGGTGACGAGGAAGGACATCTTTTCGGAGACCACCGAGGACACATCAAGAAGCGTCCCAAGGTTAGCAGTCAATAACTTACCGAATTGTGTGTTATTTATACAAAGTTTAACTTTAAATTGCTTAAGCTGTTTATTGTGTTGATCTACAAACACTTATTGGAACTACTAGACGTTTTTAAACATGTTAGCTAACGATCGGACACAGATATGTTAGCAACGAGCTAGCATTAGCTAACCGACTCAACTATGCTAATGTGTTTTCAAAGTTATCAGGTCGAGTCACAGTTTTAATATTTGTTTATGTCAAGAGTTGGATACTTAGGTGGCTTAGATGTATTCTTAGGTCTGATAGCAAACACGCGATGAGTAGCGATAAAGGTGTAAACAAAGCTAGCTTAAATGTAACTGTGATCGCAACACTATTTTTAGCGAAGCCAGCTAACATTGAGTGCTGTGTTGGGGTTGTCATTGAGCCATATTTTGCAACCGTGTTGCAAATTGAGTGTGATTCAGAATGTTTCCTCTTTTGTTGTTGTTCAGACGTTTGACAGAAGCTCTTAAAGATGGCTGAGACTATCGAAGAGAAGATTAAGGGCTACAGGACTGCTCCCTTTGACGCCCGGTTCCCCAACACCAACCAGACCCGCAACTGTTTCCAGAACTACCTGGGTGAGGACATGATCAATTTGTTGTGTTTTAAAGAAAGCGTTCAGACACAGGACACGCACTACACATGAAACATATTTGAATTCGCCATTATGTGTACAGCTTTTTACGTCTGAAACATCTTGTTAGTTTGCCAAAGTGGGTGAAATGGGGTTGAAACACTTGCAAACAGATTTAGACATCATCCATAAGATGTGCTTGCACTAGTTTATCAATGTTTCAGCTAGTTAATGGATGCGTACATTCGTATTAGGATTATTTACAAGAAATGGTGTCTAAAATATGACCTCCATGTGACATTTATGGTATTGTAAAAACAACAAACTTGTCGTAGTGGTGTAAGCATGGCTGTCTGCCTCACATTGAAGCACAAGCATTTAATGTGCAAAGTTGGAAAAACAAAAACAAAATTTCACGTTCCTTCGCTGTATCTGTCCAGACTGGACATTGTCACTGTGGCACTGGCTGTCATCAGATCTCTGTGGCTGATGTTTATGGTATTTTAGCGTAAACATTGTGTCAGATGAGGAACATTAAACCCTTGTGTTACTTCTTTTGCTTCAGACTTCCACAGGTGCAACAAGGCTCTGTCAGCCAGAGACCAGGACACGGCTCCCTGTGTTTGGTACCAGAGGGTTTACAAGAGCCTCTGCCCCATGAGCTGGGTAAGATATTCTGGTCTGTTCTGATAGTTAGCCAGTATGTTCAGCTGTCATAGTGTGGAATGCTTATTGTTTGGCTGCGTCTTGCTCCTCTGTTGTTTTGCTTCTCTGTGGTCTGTTGCATGAAGAATGGCTTCATGTTGCGCTGTAATTGACATTTTTTTTCCCACAGATATCTCCAGGTAGGCACTTTGAGTCTGAGGGTCTTTGAGATATCCACTTATTGCACGTGATAAAGGGCTATTGCATTAATAAAATGTGCATACGTTTTATGCATTTGTGTTCCAGTTTCATCTTATATTTATTACAGCCTTTTATTAGAGTTCAGATTTTGAAAGGTTTAAGCTGATGTCACATCAAATGCAACAGCTGTGAGACTATTTTGACAAACATACTGTTCCCGAGATCATAAAAGAACTTCTGGATACATTGTGTTCTAGTGATTGACATGAAACTGCTGTGGATGTAAAACAACTGCTCTGCTGATAATTAAGCATTAACTTGGTGTCAGATGGGTCTAATAATTACTTTCATATCTCCCAACAGGTTGCCAAATGGGATGAGCAGATAGAGAATGGAACCTTCCCAGGGAAGATCTGAACTCGTCAAGCCGTTATTGATCAGGACCGTCCACTCCAGGACATTCTGTTACATGCCCCTTTGCCTCTGTAGAGTGCCTAAGAACATCTTCAAACAGCTTTCACATGGTCATCATCATTGATGTTACTTTACTTAACCTAAACACGCACAACTTTTTACCCTGCATGTCAAGGTCTGAAGTTTGTTTTCTCTCTCTGTTGTACACCACTCTTGAGCAGTGATTGATCAATAAATACATTTTGGATTTAATTAAAACGGTGTTGGTAATTTCACAGTTTATTTAATTTTCTTTCTCCTAGTCAGACAGTCTTTTCCTTAAAGGTCCAGTGTGTAAGATTTGGGGAAAATTGTGTGGATCAATTGAATAAAATATCCATAATTATGTTTTTATTAGTGTGTAATCACCTGCAACTAAGAATGTTTGCCTTAGAATGAGATTTTTCATATATACAGAAGTGGCAGGTCCTCTTCATCGCGTCATGTTGCATCGTCATGTTTCTACAATAGCCAAGAACAGACAAACCAAACGCTTGTTGATTGCTGTTCTGATTTTCTTCTTTTTAACCTCTGTTAGGGAGGATGAGACGAGGGGGGTTCAGTTGGTCACAATCTGAAATGGCACCGTTGGATGCCACTTAAACCCACACACTGGAACTTTTAAATCTCATTAGATTACACACAAATACACCTGATTGATATGTGAAAATGTCCAGGGGCAGATGTAATGTAAATGACTTTTTCTCAGTTACAGCCAATCAAATCTATATTGATGGTTTTGTGAGGGAAATTCGGTGAGTATGGTGTCTGCAGGTCTGTATCAACTCCTTAAACTACCAGTGGTGGTCTGGGCTATTCTGGAGTGGAACTGGTTCTCTATTTGTGTTTTGTTCAAACAAGATTTACAGTTCAACTTTCAGAAAAGCATGACGTCTTTTTGAATCACCCAACATAGCTTTCAGCGATCCTGACGGTTATATTTACAGCAGAAATTACAGTATACAGCATATATACACAGTGATCTGCTGAAATATTCATTCAGTCCTCTCTGAAGCGGCCTTCAGGCCTGTGGACTCTGAAAACACAACGTAACAATACCACAGCTTGTCCAGAAGGGGGCAGTGGTGAAAAAACCAGATGCTCGTGTTGGTGTAATGTTTAAGTTTCACCACATAGTGGCACCATTAAACTATAACTATGATCAAGCTTGTTGATGCTGGGTAACAGTAGTATTTTAAGGGCCTGTGTTAGTAATATTTTGGATTAATTTAATGCTCTGAGTCAGTGTTGCACACTGATAAACCAAAGGAATTAATGGGTTGGGAAGGTCATGTTGACACAGAGTTAGTGCTGCACCTTTTTGTTTTTTTTTTCTTTTACTGACCTCATTCAAGTGTGGACACCAAAGCTTTAAGAGTATTTAATCAGACGTGGATATATGGAATGTATGTACTTTATGTCTTTTGTTGTCTCAGAAAAGAATTATAAGACTGTGAAGCACATGTAGGCTGAAAATTAACCAGTTTCACAGATAAACATCAGAAAGTGAGAGTAATTTAGCCAGAACGTTATTAAGAGTCAGATATGAGAGGCTTCTCAAAACAGCAACAATGTTGGCTTTGCTGAGTGAACTACAAAAAAATTCTCTCCATTCATGAAGATGACAGTCAGCCACATTGTCACAATTCCCCCATTGCTGTCTCATACACTCAAATTTGTATGATTCAGACTCCTTTACTTTGATCTTAAGACTTGTTTCATGTCGACGTTCTTCACTTTGTCGCATTAAGCCTGAGGATCCTGATTTAATGAATTGCATCATATCACAGTTACAATTCTGGCAATTCCATCCTCAGAGCACAGTTGTAATCTTCCTTGTTATTATCACCAGTCCACCACATCCTCCGCTGCAAACCGTTCGCCTCAGCTATGCCGCAATAGGTCCTGACACGCCAGAAAGGGTGTGTTCAGACCAAATAAACTCCTCATCAGACTTTGCTTGTTAGTCAGGCTGATAAGACCATTGTAGCTGCGGTGGTGGCATTTTTTTTTAAAACAGGTACAAAAAAAACAAACAAAAACCAGAATGTCGAGTGAGTGAAATATTGCAAGAAACCCAACGTTATTTTTGTAAGACTGTGACCGCCAGACAACTGAGCGTCATTGTTAGAGTGAGTTTATCTGCCAGGGTTTAACGTGTGTCAACAAGAGTCGACAGCAAACTCTACTCACTGGGCGGCAGTGTTGCATCGATTCTAAAATGAGTTAAAAACCCCTCAGCAATCCATGTGACAAGTTCTTGACAATATTCATGTAACCCCTTTGACCCTGAACCAGCAGATTATCATTATAGATATATGTATATTGATGTTTATAGTGTTCAAACCCACAAAAGACGCAAAACAGACCAAATATTCCTGAACTAAACCGGACTAAACAGAAATGTGCAGAGCTCATGAACACTTAATGTCTCTCTAAACATGACTTGTCTGTGTTTGATATAATAAACCCGTTGAACTGATGTTTATCTTCTTTCCTTCAATAATATTCAGACAGCAGATGTATTATTTAAACTGGTTTTAGCCGCTAAAGAAGGAAAATGAATTAAAACTTTTTATGGTAGTAACCGTGGTTCCATTTGGAATTTGTTGTGTGTTGTGTGTTCCGGTCCATAAAAGTGTTGGTGAGCCGAGATCATCACTGAATCACAATGACACAGTTTGGCTCTAAATGTTGTGGGAACCTGTTTTTCTTTTGGCCCTCCGCAGTCTGCTTAGTAGTTAGATTGAACAGGTGTGATTTTATAGCTCATAGTGTGTTCAGTTGAGTCGAGTCGCCTGTCCCATCTTGTTATGGATTTTATTGTACGCTTAACACTGACAAATGAACCTGTTTCTGTCCAAATCTCCACAGACTTTGAGGCTCAGCTCACAGTTGCTCTCATCAATAACTGGTGATTTCACATAATCTTATTTAATTGTTTCTCAGAGGTGTCTTTCTGTCTCCATCCGTCTGGTTGAACCACTGTACAACATTTTTTCCCCAAAACATTTCCTTTTTTGTTTTTTTTGCAAAGCCTCCATATAAGATAACATCTATCAGCACAGCCTTCTACAACCTAAAAGCATATAAGATAAAGAGAAGTCCATGTCACTGCCTGGTCTTGTTTTGTAGCATCTACCATAAAGTCTTGGTTCTTTTTTCAGTGCCCGGAGGACTTTTAATTCTCCCGTCACACATTCAAACGTATCTGGTGATGGCCGTGACACGCGTAACAACCTTATTCTCAGAGACTGGAAGACACAGACTCCACCTTGCGCAAGAAAATGGATGCATGAATTTATTTCTGCTACGCACATGGAGAAACTGTGATGTAGTAATCTGAAATGTCAACATCAATGGGAAGACGCCTTGTTGCAACATTTGGACTCAACCTGATCTGAAAATGTGGGAAAAAAGCCCAATAATTCTGTCCTTAACTTTACAAGGTACAAGGTAAATGTATTGTCATTTTTTTTAAACAAGGTTTTGAAAAACTAAATCATGGTTGAGCCCTCGAGTCCTGCTTTATCTGTTTTAGAAGACTAAGTGTTGAGAATGAGTTCAGGACTGTCACAGCCTGAGGGATGAAGCCGCTCTGTGGTCTGGTGTTACGGCAGCGGATACTTCTGTATCTTCTGTCAGATGGCAGCGGGGTGAGCAGACTGTGGCTGGTGGTGTCTTTTAGTATCCTTGCGGCTCTCTGCAGACACTTAACTGATGTCGCTGATGCTCTGTAGTTGGGCACCAGCGATGTTCTGGCCGGTGTTGGGTCCGGTCAGGATGCTGTCCATCGCTCCTCTGTGAAAGCTGACCAGAATCTTGCTCCTGGGATTTGGCCTTCTTAAGAGGCAGAGGCTTTTTCTGTGCTTTTGTTACCAGGGTGGAGTTTGTCAGTGCTGGATTATGATATATATGGGTGTCAATTTTTGTATGTTGTGTCATGTCATCTGTTGATAATTAACTGATTCATTATTTTGTAATTGTCTCAGCTGGTATGTCATCACCTGGGCTATGGCTTTTATATACCGTACATTAAATGGGACCACATGGTTGTTTGTAGTTTAGAGCCCTGATGAGGATCTACATGTTGAAACAGGTCGGCTTTTATTTTTTTTAAATGATTGCCCTTTTAATGATGTAGCCACCATAATAACGGCTTTTAAACATGTCCTACGTTGCTTTTGATGCTAGTTTGAAACTTGAACCAGCCTCTCAATGTTTTTGGTTGTTTCCTGACAACATGTTTCTTCTTGCTGTTTTGCTTTAAAACATTATAAAGCATGTTACAACACGTCTGAAGCGTTTTCGCACTGCCATGGTGATAATAATAATAATAAGCAAAACAAATGAAGGAACACACTTCACTTATGCATCAGTCGGCAGCAGACACATGCTTTGGATGCTACAGGATGTGGTTTGAAATGGTCTGCGTGTGTGTTAGCTCGTGTGTGATGGAGGACGAGGGAGGGAGAGCCTCTAACTTTCTTCATTTTCTCCTTCCTGCCTCTCTCTCTCTCTCTCTCTCTCTCTCTCTCTCTCTCTCTCTCTCTCTCTCTCTCTCTCTCTCTCTCTCTCCTCCTGTGTGTCTGTGTTTGCTCTCTGCAGATATCTTATAATTTGATCTCCTCACTCAGACCAGGTCACTAGAGGCGATGCAGTGGTTTTGGTTTCCTTGGCAACGTCTCTCAGGATCCAGATGAGATGCTGGGACAGAGATGTAGTTTGAGAGGACCGATGAAATGTTGCAAGCGCTGGACATTGGCACGTCCCTCAGTTTGTCAGTTCCTTTTCTTCTCTTTAGTTGGATATTTTAAGGCTGTATGAATTCATTTGTAATTCCACAGAAAGGGAAGGAGCCTCCCACATTCAACAGAATCTGTCGTTTTTCATGTCACTGTAACAAGAGATTTCCGGTCACTTTTTTCCAAAGCCTCTGGCAAATAACTGCAGACTTGTAATGTGAGATAACCTGTCCAAAAGAAGCATGGTATATCTGAGGTGAAAGTACATGAATCCTTATAGCATATTCTGTACACTTACCTATGTTTTCATGATATCCTCTAAGGTTACAGTCAGTGTAAGTGTACAGTCATGGTTACCGCTGAGAACGACTCCAAGAAACACTTGATTCAGTTTTCCTGTTTGCATCACACTGTTTTCTAAATTCTGCCGCAATATGTGACATTCTGCAACGAGCCACAGAGAAGGGTCATATGTAGGTGTCACCCGGGTGATGAACTATTACTGTGAAAATTCCCTGTCATGAGGTCAGATGCTGCTTTAAAGCTTACTTCTAAATCTAGTCATATTGTGGAGTGCAGGTGAATAATCAATCCATGTTTAGTTCTGATGTCAGAAGCGATCCAGTTCCCAGCTCAAGAATACATGTGAGCAGTGGAAAGTCACTGCCTCGAGCATCAGCTGTAACTGATTGTGACCTTTGAACAACTTATTACGAACACCTATGGTGACTCAAGTATTTCTGTATATCTTTTAGCAGGTCTGTAATACTGATCAGGGTGTCAGTGGCCACTGAGGGTTCATGACCTCAGGAGCTGCAGGTGTCAAACTGGAGCTTACTCCTGCTTTTATTTGCTGCTTTAACTGCTTGTTTGTTTCATTTCATGATGGGAACATTTAACTAAATTAATGTAACTTCTGAAAGCTTTTATTTTTGGCATATGGTCAAATTAAAAAAAAAAAAGTATTATTATTATTATTATTATTATTATTATTATTATTATTATTATTATTATTATTATTATTATTATTATCATCACACTATATTGCAAATCAACTTGTACAGGAAATATATTTATTTTCATCTTTTGTTATTTTAAATATTTATTTTATTGGAATTTGGTGTGTACATCAGTCTCCAGACCCATTTTTGCTCTCTTAAAATACCAGTTTTTTTAAAGGCACTTTGAATTACATTATGATTTGTTTAAAAAGGTGCAACATAAATAAAGTTTGAGTGATTGTTTTTCAAATCAGTTTGAGTCTCAGGGCTTGCAAACATTCAATGCTGAACAAGCTGTGTAATACAATCATCAAACTGAACTGAGCCCAGCTGCTACCAGAGTGGATTTAAATTTCCCTAGAAAACTTGTCAAATTCCAGACTGGGGATTTAGGTGGGTTGTGAAGATTAGACATAGCTGATGAAGAATTAGGAGGTCTCCCCCGTTTGTTTGCCACCCACTGAGCCGGTCTCATGATTTCTGCATGACCAGGCTTTGTATCTGGACTCCGCGCACATTGCCTTTTGTTCCGGCGCACCCGGTGGGCAGCCGACGGGCCAGCAGCAGCACAGAGGCTCCTTTCACCGGCAGCGTTTGTTCTCCAGCTCCGCTCCGTACTGTACGCTCGGCCGAGCACGTCCCCTTTCTCCAGCTGAGCGGAAAAACTGCTTCTGCGCCGCTGCCACCGGCATTACGACCGACGAGTAGCACCCGAAGTGCGTCGGCGCCTGATCGGAAGTTTCGCGTGCGCATTTTACGCAGAAGTATGAGTAAGAATGATGCAGAGGAGGTGAAACGTGCTGGTTATCGTGTCCCGCTTTACATAAAAACACACAGATAGGAGGCAGGACTGAACATTTGTTGCAGCAAACACGTCTGGACAAAACAAGACAAGACAAGACAAGAAGTTTTGGGGTTTATTTTATTGTATTTTTTTGGATACACAAAGGCTGCCACGGGTCACAAATAACGGTAAACATTTATTTTTATCCATCATGATGATTAATTGTGTTGTTTGTCACTGCCAAAAAAAAAATGTTGCTCATGATTTAATTCCAGTTTCTGAAATCCTCGTCTGTATGAGTAATAGAAGCGCAGTATGTCATGTGGGTAAAAAACACCTTTTTAACAGCAGAATCCACTTGATCGCACAGAGCTCCATCCGAACAGCGCGGGTCACCTCAGCCTCTGCAGCCCACTGAGAGGGGGCTTCATCTATTTCGTATTGACAAAACTAAGCAAGGCGACAGTAATTTAGCATGAAAAGAAAGGAGTTACATCACTTTTCATAATTAGAGAGAGTGCCCAAGAGGAGGGTGAACACGGAAGCAGAGGGAGGGGTTACTGTCATCTTGGGCACAGACTCCTGTTGCGCTCTCTGAGTTCAGAGAAGCGCTTTAACCGCTGCAGAGAGCTCTGAGTCCATCAGGTGTGTAGTTTGTAGTCCTCTTAGTGGCAGGAGAGATAGATAGAACCTACAAACTTCAGATTCTTTCAGAGTTTTTTTTTTTCTCTAATGAATGTCTGCTGTGATGATGATCACACTCTGCTCTTGTGTTTGCTTATTTTCAGGTTTTCTTTGCTCCCCAGCTGACTATTTGCACAGAGGTGTGTGTTCGCAAGGAATAACAGGCAGCTGAAACCAAGAGACGAAGAGTCACCTTCCTTCTTAATATCTTCGATCAAGCAGAGGGAAACATGGAGCGGATGGGGGAAGAAAAGGTAAATATACAGGACTGCACTGTGCAGGCTGATTCCAGCTGTGTGCTGTAATTCCCACCGGTTCCTCAGGAAGACTCTCAGCCCGCTTCATTGTCATTGTTTGTTTTATTCTGAGCCCGTCTAAGAGGCAACACCTCTAATGAATGAGTGTCTTGGTATTTACGAGTCACGGGCTGGCAATTCTGTATTTTTCCTTTCTGGCAATGGCAGGACGCGGGGACTGGAGGCAAGCCTTTTCAGGACGTGACTAAGAGAGAGAGAGAGTTGGTGGGGCTGGTGTGTGACAAGTCTGAACCTGAGTGTGATCTAGTCTCTCGGTTGTATGTGTATGCTGCGTTGAGATGTGGGTTGAGGAAATAATGGCAGGAATAAGGGAGAGCAAGTGTGATCTTTACATTTGAATACACCAACTCTTTGACATTGCGAAACATATCTAAAGTGACCGAAAGATGTGCCTGCTCATACCTGGCGCTGTCACAAACCGTCCCTGCGGTTTGTCTTTTGAAACCGGTTGCATGCAGTTACTTCACTGCCACTGCTGTTACTTAAGGTTTTACACATGATGTGACCGCCAAGCCACAGTGGATGGAAGCATGTGCTCCAAATTTGTATCTTTGGTCAAATCTTTTTCCATCAAAATGTTCTGCAGTGAAGAGAAGAAGGTTAGCTGCAAAGGTGGAGTTTAATGATGAAGAAAACACACTGAAGGGTCGATGCAATACAGTTGCACGGCATGATGGGAGAAGAGAGGTGTTGAATAAGAGAGAGAGACACAGAGAAGGATTGCAAGATGGCATGAATGTGGAAGTTGAGTGTTGAAGGCAGGGCCGCAGCCATGTCTACTCTGAGGAGGCACAACACCTCCTGGGGGGGGACTGAATGATTCATTTGTTAGCTAGCTTACCTTACGTTCTGGGAGGGATTAAGCATAAAACGTCGAGACAGTAATCATCAAAATTATCCGTCATACAGCCTGCATAACACTCATGTTACATTCTGTTTTAAAAACGTCGTGTAGGAAATTCAACAGAGAGACTTTGCAGTGTTTGCATCGACTGCTGTTGGCACAAAATCTGAGAAAGTTGACGTTAAAACACTCAGGGAACCGATCCCCTCAGATTACAAAGTGAGGCAGACCTAGGTTGTACGAGCTAAAACCTTTTACAGCTTAATATGATAAGTCTACTTTACTTTGGAATTTCGAGGTAATCGGTTTCCACGATTACTTCAGAAGTTAAGTCACTTAGTCAGATTTTTAAAGTGTTGCTACAGCAGCCGGGCAGTGGTTTGTGCCGGGGTACGGCAACACAATTCATTTGCAGAACTGCAGGACACCTCAACACAAGAAGCGGAAGTAAAACAGTAGGCAGTAGTTGGCCACTTTGAGGTAACTGGTTCTGAGTATTCAGAGGAACGATGAACTGGTGAAATATAATAACTTAACTCATTTTACAGCAGTCTGATGCAAGTCTAACAAAACTGTTTATCGCAGATGTTAATTTGCATCGCCGGTCCTTTGAAAGGCTTTTAATGACCTTTAAACTTCGAGAACACATGGACCAAACACAAGCCGAATAAACGTGCAGAATCAAGTTCACCGTCAACCTTGGAAAACGACAGTCTAGAGAATAATCTCACCATGAGATACATTAAGTAGCTGGTCTGGATGTTTCAGTCCAGTCACGCGATCTTGATGAGCAGACAGAGACTCATGGTTTTATGTCCATATGTCCAAAACTCAACCTGTTTGAGTTGTTAGTGTTTGTGTGACTGTCTACATGTCCAGGCAGGTGATCAGTTAAGTTGTTGCATCATGTTAAGCAGAATGCAATCGCGACCAGTACATGTATTCTTCAACAAAGTACTTCAGATTGTAGAATACGGCTGCAGATATCGAATACAGACTGTATACAAGTCTGTGTTACTACATAATGCTGCTTACTCAATCGGCCACTCCCTATTTAGAGTTGTTTTAAAGAGGGCGATATGATCTTGTCTGAATGTTACCCAACAGCAGCATGTGGCTGCAGAAGCAGTTGTTACATATGTACATGTGCAGCTACATGCCCACATACATTTTTTTCCCCATCGAATCTCCTTTTGCCAAGTTCAGCTGCACCCCACACACACTGCATGTGTCTAATCCCCCCATCAGGTTATCTGAGGTCATATCTTGTGGCAAAAGTCAAACATTGCACGCATGTTTCTACAAATAAATTTTTCTATGAAGTATTACATCATTCCTTTTTTTTTCATTCCCTTTTTCGCTCTACACCCTTCTCACGCGTTTGTTCTTTGACTAGTACTTAATATTTTCCACGTCACTATCACTTTATCGCATACGCAGCACTTCCTGTGCAGTTGTTTGCCTGTCTGTCACACAGTCGTCACACTGAGCCGTGGTCACGATGTTCCCCTGAGAAACACACTGTAGTTATTTCTGCTTATCACTGTCTCAGGGTGGCAAGAGTTTTATGGTAACTTAATGAGCTCCTGACAGGATCAGACGAAAAGTACGCAAGATTTTATTTTAAGGAGATAAAGAACTCACGGGTAATCAGGAGAAGGACGCAGCTGATCAGATAAAAGAACAGTTTGTTTCAGGAGCCTCTTTGAACCCTTTGGTTTTTTTCTTCATATTAGGGCAGGCTGTGAACATGCTGTTTCATGGCGTTTGAGGAATTTGTTAGTTTATCTGTGCCGATATGATATCATTGATATCTCACCACAGCGAAACACGGCTCTCTGTGTCTGCCTCTGTAGCTCAAAGTTCTTGTTTTTTGACTAACCGTGATATTACGAACTGTGCAAAACAACACACTAATTAGCGTCATGAATGTTAGTCGAGTTAGTGTTGAAACAGGCGCACATTTTGTAAATAGACGGATTAAACTGGCTGATTAAAATGGATTTTCTTTAATTATTGAGCCTATTTGGACGTAAGCCCCAGACTGTTAGACGCTGGTTATAAATAATAAGCTCTGCAAAAGTTCTTAGACTGTCAAATGTTTTACAGAAAATGTAGCAGTTCAGTGGTAGTCTTTGGGTTAGCTCTGTGAAACTTTGATCGGGGGATTTCCATTCAGGCTTGAAGCTTAATGTAAACCAATGACTCCTCTCAGTTCTGCTTGGTTGAACACTTTTACATATTGCTAATTTCACCCCCCCGGCAGGGAGCACTGCCACCTAAGCGATTACTGTCAGGTGTATTAGCTTGTTATTATGAGCTAAACCCACTTTAATTCTGGACCCAGCAGGGAAAAAAACATTCACAATAGGATTCGTTTTTTTTTTTTCTGAGAAAAATGCCTCAGAGCTGGAGATCATGGAGCCGGTGCAGTGTTGTAACACCTTGCTCTCACTGCAGCGCTGCAAGCTGTTAATGCAGAGAGCTGAGAACAGGGAGGGAGGGCAGATGTAGAGACGCTCATTGTGTTTAGTGACCAGCGTCACCGTGAACAACAGGCGCTTTGTGGAGCCAGGAACCGGCCATGTCCGCCACACAAACTGAGGCAGCAATTGTACATGAACTCCATCTGCTCATTGTTTTTATATGTCATATCCACTTGTCTGTTTTTCTCTCAACAGCCCAAGAAGAGGGTGACTGTTTACCTGCTCTACTGTGTGGCGACAGCAGTCTTTGGCTCGCTGCAGTTTGGCTACAACACCGGGGTCATCAATGCACCAGGGGAGGTGTGTGTTTGTAACATGTTGAGCACACACACACAGCTGCCTTCGCTTAGCTAAAGCTTTAAGGGCGGGGACATAATTCCTGCATTATTAATAGATGTGATACCACATATTCTATAATTTTCTGATTTCTGAAATATATTGAAGAAACTTTTTTTTTTTTTTTTTTTTAATCTCTTTTCTGTTGTTGTTCTGCTGTCCAGTCTTATTTGAGAGATCAGCATTGTGCTATAAAAGCCATAGTGCCCCCATGTGGATGCTTGAAAAACTCACAAATCCACTTGAAGCATAAACTCTGTCACATCAGTTGCTCATGATTTTTTTTATGATAAAGACAAAGACTTTCATTAAAGTTGCCACGTCTAATCCTTTCACCCTCTTTTGTGGTTTGACAGAAATTGCGAAGCTTTTTCCGGAATGTGTCGAGCGAGAGGAACGGGGAGCCTCTCAGCGATGGAGCCACCACCATGGTGTTGAGTGTTGCTGTGGCCATCTTCAGCGTGGGAGGCATGATCGGTTCTTTCTGTGTCGGATTCATGGTCAACAAATTTGGAAGGTGAGAACATCAGGGGAACAACTACGGTTCAATGCAAGATTACATGTTTTACTCTCAGCTTTGAGTGAATATCACTAATATCACCAAGTCAGTTAGTTGCTTTTCTCTTTGCCCTCACTGACTTCGACCTTCTTTCTTCCTTGTCATTCATCACCAGGCGTAAGTCCATGCTGATAATTAACATCCTGGCTCTCCTCGGAGGGGGTTCTATGGGACTGTCAGCTGTGGCTCGATCTTATGAGATGGTTGTTATCGGCCGGTTTATCATCGGCGTGTTCTGTGGCCTGTGCACTGGGCTGACGCCCATGTACGTGGGGGAGATCTCGCCCACGGCTGTCCGAGGAGCCTTTGGCACCCTGCACCAGCTGGGTGTAGTTATTGGCATCCTGGTGGCTCAGGTGAGATGCTGTGATACGCTGAAATGTTACTGTGATTCTAATATTGAAGCTTTTTATATTAGATCGGATGCAGATGTTGTTTATATTTGCAGGATAACACTGACTTAAGACTTCAGATTTGCTTCTAGAAATTCCTGTCCTTCAAACACTTCTGCTATATTCACCTCACCAAGCTTTTTAGATATCCTGCCTTTATTAAAGTGGCGTCTGAGGCTGTTTAATATAAAGTCTATTCATCATTCATGTGACCTGTAGATCACCATAACTACCAAGTATAGAAAACAACATTATCGTCACGTTTTCTGACACATTTCCTCTCAGTGGATTGATAAATTTACAAGAAAAATATACATGACCCTTAATATAAATGAAAGCACAGTACATTAAAATCTCTTTTCCCAGTCTGAAAAAAACATTTTTCTGATAAATCTAACACAACATCAAGGCACATAATCAAAATACTTTGGATGAGGAAACAGCCTCAGACAAGATAGCTGAAAATGTCTGGTGAGGTGAATGAACCAGGCTGTAAATGAGTCCACCTCATCCGCTGCCGTCTGTGTTTTCAGATCTTCGGTCTGGAGTCTCTGCTCGGCTCAGACACTCTGTGGCCTGTGCTGCTGGCTCTGACCATCCTGCCAGCCATCGTGCAGAGTATCATGCTGCCCTTCTGTCCCGAAAGCCCCCGTTACCTGCTCATCAGCCTCAACCAGGAGGAGGAGGCAAGAAAAGGTCAGTTTTGAGCCAGTTTACAATATGCTAACAAGATGGCAGCATTAGGATTTAATGAGACTGAATCTAGAATCACTGGTGAATTTTTAACGATGTGCGAATTGAAGCCCATCCTGCAGATGAGGTGGCCCTGTGATTTATAAAACATTTACCATGTAACATGTTCGAAGACCCTTCCAGCCTTTCTTTAGAATACATTTGCATAAATCATGTACTTACTTCCTCTCTATTTATCCGCCTTTTCCTCTCTGTAGCCCTGGTGCGTCTGCGCGGCACTGAAGATGTGGAAGAAGACATTCAGGAAATGAAGGAGGAAGGGATGAAGATGGCCATGGAAAAGAAAGTGACCATCCCCGAACTCTTCCGCTCCCCCAACTACCGTCAGCCAATCATTATCGCTATCGTCCTCCAGCTCTCTCAGCAGCTGTCCGGCATCAACGCCGTGAGTAAACCTCATATCCTATAATAGAGTGCAATGGATATTATTATTATAAGTGTCAGTCTGATGTGAGAGGGCGGTATTCAAACCTGTCATCTCACAAATGAATCTTTAAAGGAGCATTCACTAAAGTTATACAAATGTTTCTGACAAGCACTCGACAAGAGATGCTTCTTGGCTTCAGGCAATGTTAGATTGAGTGGAATAATCTAGGCCTCAAAGGGTTAATGGAAAGAGACACACACACAGTGGTATTTACTGGTATTTTGTTAATGAGGTCATGTAACCAGGCTGACTAAATGTGTTGACGGTTGCACCGTCTGACCTGCGGCCTGCGGCTAAAGGCTGCAACATCGATTGAACTCTGACAGACGCAATAACACTCATGACCTATATCAGTGACCAGTAGAGTTAGACAGACAATGCAACTGTGTGTGTAAGTTTCTGCTGTGTAATTAATCCAAAAAAGTTTATATATTTTTTTCATATTGCAGAGCATTTTAGCATCTTTCAGCTCCCTGTTTTGGTATTGTCCTGCAGTTTAAACCCCAAACTGTTTCAGTCCACTCCAGTTTTTAAAAGCTCCAAAAAGCCATTGTACACCACCTACCTAGCACCAAACAACAGACAGACAAACTAAGCAACAAGCATGTGAACATAGTGGAGTGTTTGTTGGGGTCTGGCAAAAAATGTGAGGTCCCAAAGGCAGACACGATGTAAGACAGGTAAAGACACAAAAGCGAGCTGAATCCAAAAATCTAAACGCAGGCAAGCAACAAGACTGACAAAAACAGGCTGGGGCAAATCCAAAAGACTAAAGAGAAACACAAAACTAAATGAGCTACAAACCAGGATGGAGCTCAGGGACACAGGCAGCAAAAAACCCCAAGGGCAGGAAACACGCAGAGCCAACTCAGAGTACCAGGAACAACACAGGACCTGAGAACAGAGAACACAGGAGACTGATGTGGAGAAACAGACAGACTGGGAAACACACAGGCTTAAATACACAGGCACTAATAAATAAATGAAACACAGGTGTACACAGGAAAAGGGCAAGAAAGAAACCACGGTAGGAAGTGGGATAACAAGACATGTGAGGATGAAGCCAACAAAATAAGAGGAGGCAAAGATCTAAACTAAATGAAAAGAAAACCCCCCAAACATTTAGCACCGAGAGAGCCAGATATTTCTGTCAGGAGTTGGTGGTGGAGCCCAAAACAGAGATAAACGGAGAGCAAGGTAACACTGAACCATTTATCATGCCATTGTTTATTTTAAAGTTGCGACTGACTTCGTAAATAGTAACTAAACACTGTGTAGTTGACCTGTAGACATTTTTTGGATGCCAGTTATTTCAAGTTGAGGTTCATACATTTTATAAGATTTTATTTAGATTTCTCAATATATACCTCAACATCGACAAAACAAAGACCCACAATCTTAAACAACAAAGTGGAAACATTTTCAACTCAACCTCAATATGTCCTGTCTGCTTGACATAAATTAAACATATTTTACATAAAAAACATACATGTTACATATAACTCAAACTTTCAAACCATTTCTCTCTATTGAGTACCCCCATCTTTTTTCTTTCACCAGCTGAAAAGAACAATACGATCCCTCAGGTTCTGTTTATAACCTTTTACATCCTCTTAATAAATGGTTTACAAAGCATTTCATTGTTTAGTGTTCATACATTTATTAAGGGTAGTTATTATCAAGTGTTACTGAGCTTTAATATTTGTCTTAAAATCACCAGGTGGACATGGACACAACTTGAAACAAATCACTCAGCTTTAAAGAGTGATAATATGTCGGTGTCAAATCAGCCAATTCATGCTAGACTAAATAACTTTATTCACTGGAGTGAGTAATATCTCTTGATCTGTCTCCTCGTTCAGGTCTTTTACTACTCGACCGACATATTTATCAAAGCTGGTGTCACTCAACCCATCTTCGCCACCATAGGAGCCGGAATCGTGAACACAGTGTTTACGGTCGTCTCTGTAAGTGTCTGACTACACATTGGTTGTCTCAATACAAGGCGTGTTTTGTCTTTATTGGATTATTAATCAATCTTTTTCTTGTTTTGACCCCAGCTCTTCCTGGTTGAACGGGCGGGACGAAGGACGTTGCACCTGATTGGACTGGCTGGAATGGCTGTCTGCGCCCTGCTCATGACCATCTCCCTGTCTTTGGCGGTGAGTGATGGTTACATGGTGTCTTGTCCTATGTGACAGAAATATCGCATCCTTCTTGCTATCATGTTACATCGCCTCATACTCTCTGTTTTTCTTTTTCTGAGCAGACGACCAACCAGGCTCTTAGCTACCTGGCCATCGTGGCCGTGTTCGGCTTTGTTGCCAGTTTTGAGATGGGTCCAGGTCCCATCCCCTGGTTCATCGTGGCAGAGCTCTTCTCCCAGGGGCCCCGACCTGCCGCCATGGCCATCTCTGGTTTCTCCAACTGGACGGCCAACTTCTTGGTCGGGCTGGGCTTCCCTAAATTAGCGGTATGAACACATTTATTTCACTAAAACCCTCAGATGCAGAATCAGTATGAGTTTGACGTGAAGTTACAATCATCTTCCTCATCTTCTCTCAGGAACTGTGTGGTCCTTACGTCTTTATCATCTTCTTGATCCTCCTCATCTTTTTCTTCGTCTTCACCTTCCTGCGAGTGCCCGAGACCAAAGGAAGAACCTTTGATGACATCGCTCAGGGATTCAGTGCCAGTGCAGCGAAATCCCCACAGTCCCCGGGGCCTGAGGCGGTGGTCGTCGGCCTGCCAGAGAGCAAAGATGTCCCACCCATGTCCCCCACAGAAAAGGTTCCCATGGTGGATCTTCCAGAGAACCCATGAGCATCCTTCACAAGAGGAAGGAAAAGAGTACAAGACAGATGACAGTTCCCAACCACTAAGATATTGAAAGGAGCAGTGGGGGGGTGTTTAGAAAAAGCCAACTCAGTGTGTCAATGCAGAAATACGATTTTTAGTTTTTTAGTGTGCCTTTTTTAAATTAAATACAGTATTTTTTTTTTTTAACACACTCAGCAGTTACAAGTGCTAAAATAATCCCATGTAATCCTCCTTTCAACACAGGCCAAACTTAACTGAATTAACAGTACTATCTGTAGACAAAACCAGTGCCAGCTTCATGCCTACTGCCTTATAAGCGGATCAACATACGTTCAGTATTAGCCCGAGGTCCTCGGCTACCCCCAGTGTTAAAAGGTTACAGGATTTGCGGGTTTTATGTATTGAGGTCAAGCTTGAAAATCCGTTTTTGGAGCCCGGTAGTTTGACCCAAAAAAGGGCTGACTTGCTGCTCTGTCTGCCTGAATGAGGTGCCTCGCTGCTTGGGGGGAAGGAGCTGAGTAGATAGCTGACTGTGTAAAAAATTAATATATTTAAGCATTTAGAAGATGAGAAACAATTCTTCTCATCATAGCACAACGTACCCTATTAGCTGAGGATCTTGCGTGTTGTTTGTCCCTGAGGAGCAGAGAGAATATACAGGCAGAGAGGTTGTTTAATTTAATATGTTAGCCTAGTCTGCCTGACTCACTGATCCTTTATCTGACTGATGTGCAAGTTTGCATTGATAAATCCACAGCGTTTGTCTGTGATGCCGAAGTAGCAGCTTTAAGATGTTATAATTGCACCTTTTCATTCTGCCTTTGACTCGATAGAGAGCCGAAGTCACGGCCCTTCTGGTGGAGCTGATTTGACCTTATTTAGGAAAAGAAATGCACAGTAGTCGATAGAGACAAAATACATTTTTGAACCCGTTTAAATTTGTGCTGTGAATTACACATATGATGTTTGTCGATTTAAAAGGTAATTTTGAAGGCAAGAAAGTCTCAGTTTGCCGTAGAGATAATAAGATGCCAGCTGGTTTTGTGTGAAACCGCTCAATGGACTACATAGCCGTCATCTCGGCACAGAAAAAGTATTAGAAGGGTGTTTTTTCACAGTCTTATACTTTATTAGTTTTATGAGAAAGTGTGACTTTCTTGAGTTGAAAAGCTATCTTTCAAATTGACACAAATCATATGTGTGATTTATGGCACAATTCAAACAGGATCAAAAACAGACTTTTTTGCTCTTCCCATTCATTAGAGTACATGCTTTTCTGAAATGAGGTCCCATTACGGTCCACCAGAAGGGGCATGATTTCTCCTCTCTGTAATCTACAGAGTGGTGTCACCTTCATGATCAAAGTAACAGGCAGAATCATGTAGTCGGGGAAGAGTGAGCGGATCATAGACACACTGCCACGTTGAATCTCAGCATCTGGAAATACAACCTCAGATCAAGCCACCTCTTAAAAAAAAAAAGTTATACATGAGACATGACTCTGAGGTTACCCCCCGTTACAACATGAACGAATCACTGACTGATGATGACGAAGTAACAACAAGGACAGCTCTGTAAATTGTTACTGTCTGCTTCAAGTTTATTGTTTGTATGATGTAGTTTATCACTGCCAAGCCTTTTCAAAGGCCTTCTGCTCTACAGAACACAACCTAACCTCTTGTTTCGTATGATTTCATTGCACACCTAGTACGACGGAGAAAAAATGTTGTAGTGCAGTTGGACACAGACACTCAGGTGGCTTCTTGTGATACACCGTATCATCGACTTCTAACTGAAAATACATTTATCCATCACTGTACTTGAAAGTCTATTGACAACTGTATGTAGCAGTAACTTCTGAATCACAGGTCATGAAATAAAATGTCTTACAATCTCTAAACTAGGGTTACATCAAATCAAAAGTGTTCATCAGTGGTACACTGTTGTTTGGGAGATGTGTTGAAACACATTCACATCTACTGATAATTAAATGACAACAAGTATTGTGGTATGATACTGTATTCGCCACGTGTGTAGGGAAGCCCATCCCTGCCAGTACAAAAAAGATAAAACTTGAAGCCTTGATAAAAACAATATTCCCATGGTAAGTCATTTTTATTAGACAAGAATGAGATTTAAAAAAAAGGTAAAACTACCAAATAAAAATTAATTTATCATAATTACAACCTTTTATTTATTTCGTATTAATGACTTCTATTTAATATTTTTGACATTTTATTTTCATAATTATGACTTTTTCTCTTAAATCTCAAATTAATGACTTCTATCTAATATTATTGACTTTTTAAATCTAATAACTAATTGTATAATTTCATGATAAAGTACTTTATGTCTCATAATTTTGATTTACCGTGGGAATATTTTTTTTTGTCAGCCTTAGTTTTAACTGGCATTAATGGGCTTCCATGCACGTTTGATGGCGACATTGAATAATAACACTAACTGAATTGTATTTATTGCGATGGCTAACGCACAAAAAGTGTCTTATTGTATGTATCGTATTTGTTTCTAATTGTTTTAAATCATGTGTATATATTGTAGAATCTTCAGTTACCACATCATGATCAACTGTTACAGCACAGTGTATGTGCCTATAAATGTTCTGTCAGTGTTTGTGCAGCTGCTTTTTTCCTCTTGATGTGTGCGCGATCTCAAGGAAGCACTTTTCAATATTTGAACTTAGCAGCGTTTTTCTTTTGCACTTTGGCAGTCAGGCTTCTTTTTAACGATTGCTTGTATTCTGTGTGGCTCTCTGTTACATGTAAATATCCTGTGTTAGGGTGTGTATGGTTTCTGTTATTTTGGGTTTTTCGTCATCCTGTTTCATCTACTGTATGTTACATCCACTGATTTGTCTTGCACTGTTACTGTGATATATGCCACTATATTTCCTAAATGCATACAGAAGTGAGAAGAAAGTAAGCCGAGTGTCATATTATTTTCTATGTTAATATCCTCTTTTCTCCTGCTGTAATATGAGTGACACTTGCTTTGAAAAACTAAAAAGGAAAATAAAGAACTCCTTCTTTTAAGGGAATGTGTGACTTGAATTATGAGCATCAACAGTCAGATTTTACCGTTTGCACTGTAATGCGATGTGTCAAAGCAAGTCTCAAGCCATGAATGTTTAATGTAACTGCAGTCTGTGCTAAAGTGAAAGTTTGTGAGGCTTGTCTGGTATGTTGTCTGGTACCCACTTCTGCACTGTGGCAACTCCATTTCCATTTCTGCCCTGTGACAAAACCTCAGTTAGCTGTGCCGTTATTTGATGTAGAGCTAACCAGCACTCTGAAATACTGAAATAAAGCCATGAGTCCAAAACCAGAGTTCAGTTTTTCCCTGCGGTGGCGGTGCCTGCTGAACAGTTGGGATTAAAAAGACATATTCATGATTGTGTTGACATTTTTGGGAATGCTTGCGTGAGGAGTTATGAGGTCACATTTCCTCCTGGGTCACACAGCTTCAGAAGCCAAACCAGAACACATGTAGAGATGCAAGAGAATATTTAGCCTGAAGAGGATTTCCTCTGGAAATGTACTTTAAGCAAACATTCGACTTAGCTGTTGTTGTTCTTGCATTACAAATCCAAAGTGAATTGTTGTTGATGTTATATTATTAGAAAAGGAGACTAAAAACACACTAGGGGCTGCCAACAATGATTATTTAGGCTAACAATTATTTTCTCTATGGAATAATTCATAATTTAGTACGTAGCAGGAGTTTCAATCTGACATTATTAACGTTGTAACATGAAAAAAATTAATATTACATGTCATTTGCTGTGATTAATCTTAATCATAGTTCTATTTGGAGGTAGTCTGGCTCCAAGCTTTCCCATAATGCTTTGAGAGATGTAAACAGGAAGTTTTCCCCCGTCTTTTATATAGAACTTGTGCAACAGTATGACAGATGATACATCAGTTTTTGGCTCTTTAGACAACAGAGCTCATAATGTGAGCAAACCCTAAAGGGCGATGGAGTCTCTTCTAATAACTGAATGGAATCAAAAATGTGTTGTGTTTTTTGTTGTTGTTGTTTTCATGTTAATTTACCTAAGTGATTTGTAATGTAGCGATAGTTCCCTTATGAAAACCAACAATAAATGTTGTGCCACAATACATTTAAAACGAAGAAAGTTCTGATTTGTTATCGATTATGATTCCAAAAATAATGTCACTACTGGTGGGAATAAAGAAGAGACTGGGATGAATAAGACATCTTGCGCTCTAGTTAACTGTACCACACCCAAAAGTGTTGCTATAAAGACAGGAACTGAATAAGTGATTGTTGTTTCTATTTCTTCATCACAGGATGTGCACTTTATGAAGGAACTGATGTTTGTTTACAACCACTTTTGCGTTTAAAATCACTTTATCGGATGCTAGAACACACAACTTACTGTTCTTTTTCATGATGTTAAGTGTACATACTTATTAGTCTAAAATTGACATTTAATGCTGCCGTATCTCATTAATAACTACACTTTGCTAACATTGGGTTAGAGACATAATTTTCCTTTTGGGCCACACACTTTAGTTTACCCCAGGCAGTTACCAGTTAGCAGATATCAAAGACGCTACCATAGCAGCACAGTTCATAAAATAAGCCCAGCATAAAAGTCGGACCATGCCAGACTATTTATCTTTGAACATTACAGTTTAACATGAATTGTAGATGAATTAGATGCATACATTTTAAAATAAAATAATGAGAGAAATACATGGAACTGTAGGTTACCTGATTAGTAATGCGCAGTTTTCTACCCGGAAGTTATTGTAAACAAACAACAAAATGGCGCCATCAGAAGTAAAAGCCGAGCTAGCTAGTAGCAGTTTATTAGCCATGTACAAAGGATGTACGCTGCAAACAGCTGTTGAAGGGCGACTTTGATACTGACGACAGCACGACGATAGTCAGGTAAGTTCTGAAGTTACAAGAAGCCTTGTTTCTGTGTTTTAAAGCCGTATTTATGGACGTTTATTGGCGATATCAGTGTGCTCAGGTTTGATTCTGAGGAAAGTGGATTTAATGCAAATTGCTACAACTGGGAGCAGAGCAGGAGTTTTAAAGTAGCTAAAGGTAAACCTACCTTTTTTAGGAGCCCTGATGTAGAGCTGCAACAATAAACTGATTAAACAATAAGTTGTCAACTACTTTTTAAAGAAGAAAAGTCAAAACTCTCTGATTATAGCACATTAAATGTGAATATTTCTGATTTTAATCCTATTTAACAGGACACTGAATATATTTAGGTTGTAGATAAAACAAGATATTTAAGGTCATCTTGGGCTTTGAAATGCACTGAATTTTTTTTCTAACATTTTATTGACCAAATAACTAAAAAACTACTCCTCAGAGCACATGGTGAGCTCTTAATCTGTTTTGTTTGGTCCAACCAACAGTCAAAAACCAAAAGACATCCAGAGAAAACTTGCATAACCAAAATGCACATTTAAAAACCTAGAAACACAGATCTGGGAGTTGCTTTTTCCTAAAAGACTACTTATCAGATTATCAATAGTTGCATTATGCTTTTGATATTTGAGTAACTGATCAAACAGCTCATAGCTTCAACCTTAGAGAGCATCCAAAATGCAGAGATTTTATTCAAGTGGACACATGAAAATTGATTAAGAATTTTTAATATCCCTCCTTAATGACTAGAGGACAGCAATCCATTTCCCTGTCCACGTTACCCGCTGTACCTCTCAGTCCCTCAGAGTAAAGGGCCTTGGGTGCAGGGCCCCCGGCTGGCTAGGAATGGGGCCATCTAACTGTGTCAAGCCAATGGGCAACATCTCCCTGCAAGAGTCTCCTGAAGTCTTACTCATTGCAGTGAACTGGGGCATGAAAGCCCATCAACAAGCTGCAGTACTGCAGTCTGACCAGCGAGTGGCGTGCATGGGCCAGAGGCCAGAGGGCTGCTCAGCTCTGTGCGTTTGCATGTGTGAGTGCATGTCTAGATACTGTCTGGATGAGCAATCCTGTGAAGCGAGGAGTGTGTCTGAGTAGGGGGGCGGTGTTAGGAAGAGGGAGCACGAAGCCACATGAAGGATGGAGAGCGTCCAAAAATGTGTTGAAATTATACTCATTTTCCATAAAAGGTAGAACTGAGAGAGGGAAAAAGAAGTTGGGCACTCTCACATGCCACAGCTTGAAAAATGCAAGTTACCACAGTGTCCAGACATGTGAGGGATGCCACAGTTTGAGGCACCGTCTGCCAGGCGGCCTCGCACAAATGTGTGGACGAGAGCTGGAACTGTTAGACATGTCTAGACAGTTGTTTTAGAGACCAGACAAACTTGTTTATTCATTTTCCTACTTCCTTCTCCTTCTGTCACTCTCTCTTGTCAAGTCTCTTTGTTTCGCTCAATTAAAAAAAAACTCTCACTCTCCTCTTCTCACCCGTTCTCATCTCTCTCTCTCTCTCTCTCTCTCCCTCCCGCGTCTCTCTGACAACAGTGTTTTGTTTACTTCCTCTGTTGGCAGTGTACTTATTGTATGTGCTGCTCTGTAAATATTTTTCTCCTTCCCTCATCCATTCATCCATCCACACCCCCCATCCTTCCTCTCTCCCCCTCTCTCTCTCTCTGTCTCTCTCTCTCTCTCCTCTGGTATAAAGGGAGCAAACAGACTCCACCCCCTCTCTCACCCCCCTCTCCCTCCCTCTCTCGCTCTTTCACACACACTCATTCTATCTCCCTCTTTCATGCTCTCTCCCTCCCTCTCTCTCTGTCAGTGTCATTCTGTAGTGGAGATGTGGAGTGTCTTTCTGTCTCTCTGTTTGTTCCTCCAGCCTAATTCAGCAGAGGAAGGTAAGGACTAAACTTTTTACTTTAATTTATTCACCTTGCGTCTGCGATTGTGCGCATGTGTCCGGATTGGAGAGTTTGTTTCGCGATCATGCACTCGTAATGAATCCACAAGTGAAGGATGCACACTCCTGTGCTAGCTCTCTAAGAATGCGTGTCGCTCTCTGGGAAAAGTGTGTAAAAACTGTGGCACGTTAAGGCCGCAGCACCTTGAGAAACCTCAATTTTGGAGCACTACACCTCCAGTTTGGGACCCCCTGAATAACTACCACCTTTTTCCCCTGCCCACACAGCCCCATGTGTGTTAGTTTTGCATCCTTTTTTATTGTATGTGAAAGCATCTGTGTGTGTGTGCGTGAGGACTCCTGTGTGTGCCCCTGTGCCAGCACATCATAGGACTTTGTTGGCATGGAAGTGCCAGGTGCATGCCGGGGCCTATCAAGCTCCCCCAACAAAAGAATATGGAAATTAGGATGGAGACAAATGAATGATAAGTTGCATAACCCGTTTCTCTTTGCCTGTGTATTTGGCGACCCCCCCACCCCCCCGTGTCACTCATGATCTCACGGATGTGACAGCCGGAGACCCCTGCCCCCTCTCCGCTGCCGTTATCTGTGCCTGTTTGGCTTTTTAATGAATGCCTCTCTGCTTTCAACCCTTTACACTTTCTCTGCATACATGGAAATATTAAATGTCTTACAAAGTGGCAGAGTGTGCATGAGAGTAAGGACTAAAGAGAGAGAGAGAGAGAGAGAGAGACTGTCTGGAGAGGCTGATATTTAAGCGAGACTTCCATGAAGTGTTTTGCCACTTCAGAGTGGGCTGACTTGAGAAACCTCACGATAATGTGATGACTCAACCTGCCTTTTTACGTGTGTGTGTGTGTGTGTGTGTGTCCATACGTATGTATTCTTTAAGGTGCGTGCATGCTTTGCTGCCTGCCTATACATAGCTCCTCCATCCTGTCCCCAACACTTGAGAGGGTTTCAGCCGTCACTCAGCACGCAATTACATTCAAAGGATCTGGCTGCACGTCGGAATGAGCTGCACCTGTTCACGCTCATCTCCCACTGGCTTTAGTTTACTGCGAGGTGTGTGTCAGTTATAGTCTATAACAGAGGTAACTTATATGTCAGCCTCATGCCACATTATGTGAGCGGTGCTTGTAACAGATGGCCTGGACTAAGATGAGACAGAATGACAGAGAGGCATAGAGGCTGCACGGTGTTACTGGCCTACTGACTCTGTTTGTGTAATTGAAATAGAGCTCTTCGTAATACAGTATTAACCCAATAGCATGGACGTTCATATAAATCCACATAAATTGAAACGTTTAGTTATGTCACGGAGGGAGGATTTGGCGCCTGCCTTGGCTGTGATGGCAGTACATGACGTGTCTGTCTGGGCTGACTAGCAAACTGATTTGTTTACTGTCTGTCTTTCTTTTGTTCGTCTGTCTGCTGCTTTTGGAGTATATCTGCGTATACACCACTAACAACGCGTATTTCTCGTCTGTTTTTCTCCCACAAATCATAAAGAAGAGCGTCATTTTTAGCCTTCATTTTGAGCATTGAAGAGCATAAAAGCTAGTTTGCCACCTCGACACATGCAGACAAACTGCAGAGCGTGTGACTGACAGGGCTTTTGATTTGTCACTCTCTCACGCTGCCTGTGTAAGTGTTGATGCGTTCGCCCACATGCATTGTTGATGTGAAGCCACATGGCTGGGCCCTGAATTGTTGGATCCATGTTGAGGATTGCATGTTCACACTGAAGGAGAGGCCTATGCAGGAGGCACACCTGATGCCCCTCCAGCTCTTTTTGTCATGGATGAGTGCAGCTGCAGTGATGCTCACTGAGCCAGGCATATCCAGAAATTAACCTTGTATCATTAGTGAAACTTATGTCATACCCTGAAAGGGCAATCTAACCTGGTTTGTCAAAAAGACAACTGGCTGCACAAACTGTGGCCTAAAGTGATTGCCATTAACAATGCTGATAAAAAACAAGAATGACTTTATGGATAAAAATTTAACCAAGGTAAAAAGGTGTTATTTGCACTTGTGAAAAGTAATAAACTGTCACCACAATTGCCATTAATTGATCAATCTACAATTGATAAAGTTAGTTAGAATAGTTGCAACTGTAGTCTTATTTAACCAACAGTTAGCAAGCATGTTCTTTAGGACACATAAATGCTACAATACTGACATTTTTTTTATGGAACAAAACATGAAAAGATGTTTAGTAGGGGTGTGACGATACACTCAGCTCACGAGACGAGACGAGACGCGAGATTGGGTTCACGAGATCGAGACGAGACGAGATTTTAGGAAAACCACAATGACAAAATATATGACTGGACCAACAGACTTTTATTTTACTGAGTTGCACAAGCATTTTGAAATGTTTTATTATAACTTGCATGCACCAAGTATTAAAGGTAACAACATGCTGCAACTACACAGTCATGTTCTTTTAACTGTTAATAAACTTATTCTTTCACAAATTGAAACTAGAACTAAAATTTATAAAAGTTAAAACAATAATAAAAAAATAATAAAATTGAATATTTCCTCCTTTTCTTTTCAAAGTGCAAACAATATTATGTGCAAAACCAAATCATTAACTGTCAATACAGAGTGCAAACAAAGCCTGACCAAGTGTAACAACATGCTGCAACTACACAGCCATGTTCTTTTTTAAGAATATTAGCATGTCCACATTGTCTGGCAGCAGTTGGGATCTTTGCGCATTGACTATGTCTCCTGCTGTTGAAAAGATGCGCTCACTTGGAACGGAGGTAGCAGGGACAGAAAGGCACGCTTTGGCAAGGTGAGACAGCAAAGGATATTGGGAGCAGTGTTGTTGCCACCACTTAAGAGGGCAGCCACTGAGAGGGATAGAGGCCTCTTTTCTGTAGTTTTCAACTTCCCTCTCAGCCTGTTTTGAACTGTTGGACATCTCTGGCTCAGTAGAGAAAGAGTTTCCTAACAGGTCCTCAAGTGCTGTCTTTTTGGGAGTAGGTTCTGTCACTTCGGGCTCATCATCTCTCACAGCCTCCTCTCTACCATGTGTGGGACAGTGAGCTCCACCTGCTGCCCCTTCTTCCCTCTCCTCAGCTGTGGTCTTTAAACAGAAGAAACACTGGTGTTAATTTTGATAAGCAGCTAAGAGACACACACACACAGATGTCACATACAGACACAGACACACACACACACACACACACACACACACACACACACACACACACACACACACACACACACACAGACACACTTCATCACTGATATATATATACCTGTTTTTGCAGCAACTGTTCTGCCTTGTTCTGTACCCTCAGGAAGACGGCCTCACACTGGTCATGGTCTAGCTGAGGTAGAGTCCGGAACCTTGGGTCCAGTATCGTGCACTCCAGCAGATAGTTGAAGGCATCCCCACTGTATCTGTTTGCAATATTCGTGAGGATTGCAGTCTTTGTGTTGGCCACAGTGGTGGAATCTCCATCATTTGGTGTCATGTTCTGTTCAATCATGCTCTTAAGTGGCACAATGAGAGACACTGTGGGACTCCTCTCCTCACACAACACTGTGGTGGCTGTCTTCAAAGGATGCAGCAGCTTCACAAGGTCTTCAGCATCTCTGACATCGCAGCTGTCAAGTGTATCAATACTTCGGGCGTTTTGTCTTACCTCATATCTGCTGCGATAAAAACACCTATGTCTCTTGTTATTGTTGTGGCTCTGGCGCTTGACTGTGGAAGTTGAGGTCCGAATGCATTTGTCAGCGTCGTCTGGCCTGTTAGTGTTTTCTTCACAGGTGCAGAAGCTGATTTGAGTACCGAGCTGTGGTGGTGCTGCATATGACTCCGCATCGTGCTCGTATTACCCGCGGTGTACGGCATTATTTTCATACAATGTTTGCATATTGTCTGTGTTTTATCAGTCACTCTACTGCCATTTATCATTTCCGCCGGGTACCCAAAATGCTGCCAAACAGACGATTTAAAAGTGGCGGGGGCATCTTCAATGGTCATACCGGTATTTTCCGACGTCATTCTGGCTGCTTGCTGTTTCCCCTCCTTCTCCTCCTCTTCTTCTTTTCCTTCTCCTTCTTTAGGTTCTGGCAGGCTAGACGTAGCAAATGCGCATTACTTCCCCCACAGGTCACAAGTAGAAGCACAGCCAGTCAAAATTCTCTGGTAGAAGCAGAGCCAGCTTCTCTGGTAGAGGTACAGGGGTAGAGGTTTGCATAGCTCACAAATCTCGCGAGACAGATTTTTAACGCGACGAGAAATATCGTCGAGTTTAATCTCGCGAGATCTCGTGGCACGAGATCTCGTCACACCCCTAATGTTTAGTCTCTGTTGACCATGGACCTTATTTCAAGCATTTATCCAATCCATTCAAAAAACCCCACTGACTTTAAGGCGAGGGAGCCAGAAGTGCAAAAATGCCAACTTCATTCTTGGTTTTAGGCCTCGTTCCTGCAGCACCCTATGTAGGCATCATGGCTGATGATAGCAACACTGGGCAGAAAGTAAAAATAAAGCAGCATAATTGAGATTAGCAAGGGCAAAATAATTGCTGAATTACAAATTGTAATCCATTATAAATCCTTTAGTAAGTCTACAGTATTACTTATCTCACCTTATTACATTCATCTTGTGACTCTTCAACCTGTCAGTGCTCACTGGTCGACACAGTATGTAATGGAAAAACTAATTTGTCTCAAATCAAGTATGGCATTTCTGTACTTCAATTTTTAGTAACTAATTGACTGAAATATCTACTAATACAGCTAAATCTGTAATAAACTAATCCTTAACCTGTCCAATTCATCATTGTTGCTGTAATCAAGGAAATAAATATGTAATAATGTATCAGTCACAGGGACCATTTTCTGCACAATAGAGTGTGATACACCCTGGCCTTTGATACACTTGATCATACTTCTGTACTTCTACTTAAGTTGTACTTAGCAGGATTTACTGTCCATCACGTGTGATGAAGTCTCTTTACAGGTTAGTAATGGAGCTTAAAAGTAATGAAAGGATCTAAATCATCATCAGTCATCAGTCAGATAACAAAGAAAAACACCAGGCTCCGTGGCCTGTGCTCGAAGTATTACTCATCTTGACTTCGAGCCATGTTTACATTCTCACTTTAAGGTCATCTGGGCCATCTTTCCTGCCATCACATGCCGTCTGGCTTTAACAGTATTAATTAAGCTGATTACTATCCTTACCCGGGGTGAAATAAGCCGCCTTTTCAGGACATTACGAATTAGAGAAAGTGTGATAAGAAAATAAATGGCATGCTCGTCACAGTGGGAGTGCAGAAGGACAGATGCCACTGACAGCCCTGAAAAGCTTCCTGTCCTTGTGTCTCCTGCTTGCATGTGCATCGAGCTGCAGAGAGAAATCACATGCTGGTGAGAAGTGGAGGATGTAGCATCCCCACCATTGACACAGCAACACTTAACTGTGACCAAGCACTATTTTTAGCCATGTTTTTGCATGTCATTTTGAAAAGCAACATAATTTTCTGTGGCTGTTGAGAGCTCTGTAATGACATTAGGCCACTTTTCCTCAAATGAATCACATATCTGCCATTTGTGATATGAGGGGTTGAAGCCCTGAGGCAGCCGCAAGCCAAGACTATCTGCTTTGAGTCAGTCAGTGTTGTTGCAGATAGCATCACAGATAATGTGCCCATGCAGACAGAGAAATGAGTTAGAGCCAAAATATAAGTGAAAGATGAACGCGTGGTATGGACTGCTGTGACACGGTGGAATGTAGTTTGTGGTTTTGAGTTTCACATTAAAGCCACACTTGGCAGTTTTGCGTGTTGGCATCAACTGAAAAGGGCGAGAGCCACATTTGATTGTTGAAGGCTTCAGTGTTCATAGGCGACGCAATGAGATTACAGTAAACTGATCTTCTTCCCAGATTCACATTCCTTCTTAGTGGCTGTTGAGGGTGGAGATGGTGATGAAAATGTGTTTGGAGCAGGTTCTGTCTTCATTTCTATTGAGGAATGAACTTTTAAGCGGGGGGGGAAACAAACGGCTCAGCCTTAACACCATTGAGGGGTATTTTTCCACAGGATTTTTGGCCAAATGCGTTTATTGGGTCTCATGACTGCCTCTTTCATGACAAATCCAGGCCTATCGGGGCGTAAAATACAGTACACATCCAAAGTGTTTCAACAGTTTTGTAATCCTCTGATCAAAAAAGAGGAGAGTGAAGTGTAGGAATATCTGAGTAAGTACAAGATTTTTTAAATCTTTTTTTATTTTTGGGATATATACTTAGATGCGCTCTTGCGGAAAACTAGATGAGAACGTTGATGACACATTTATGTATGTACCCTTAATATGAAGCCAAGAACTGTTATGAATAATGGGAAGAAGTCTGAAGAGGCCAGTTTGTTTACCAGGGAAACTACAGCTCACAAACCACTTTATCAAAAACCACAAGAGAAACACATAAAGACACTCTAATATGAGTTTGAGTCAAACATAGAGAACACAGCCAATCAGAGGCAGAGAAGTGAGGGTCAGTGGGATCCATAATAAGGTGGATGAGTCCAGCTAATTTCTTGCTAAACGACAGCTGGCGTGAGCTTTCTTTTCAATCAACAGACATGAGACTGGTGTCGACATTCTCATCTATAGACGACAGTATACACGGTCAGAACTACCTTTCCAAAAGCCAGCGGTCCAGTTTTCACACCCATGTCACTCTGTGATTTGCCTGGAGGTGTGAAAGTAAACTGGATTTGACCTTTTTTGTCCACTTTTCATTTGAAAATGCTTCCCAGTAGAGACTGTCTGAGAATGTCTGTCTGTTATAGGTGTTTTCACTTATATTTAGTCAATATCACTTGTCCCCCTCTCTATTATAACTTTTAACCTCGCCGTCAAGTGTAGCTCATTAAAGACAGCATGTCTTTTTCTAGCAAAACAAGTATATTTATGATGTATTTCCAAAATGTTGAACTATCTTTGAAGATGTAGTTACCCAGCCCCATCCCCCAGATGATTACCCAACCAAGTCTCATATTTGCTGTCTTGTAATCAAGGAAGAGTCAGTTTTCGTGAAATATCCTCCTACCTGTGCCTGTTGCTGCCTGTTCAGCGACTCATAGCAGACGTTGCTCTGTCATCTCACCTGGCTTAAGTGCTGTTTGTTGCAGCTGCACTTTCATTCAGCTTAACCACGGGAGAGTTTTTTGATAACTCCCTTTGACATGTGCATACATATTTCTGGAATCGCGTTAATCCCCCTGCTTCCTTCCTCCCTCCTTCCGCTGTGCTCCTCCTGCTCCGTCTCTGTCTTGGCGTATCACTCTCTCGCTGTGGTTGTTTGTAATGATGGTTTGGTGTTTGGCCTTGTCCTTGACTGACTGTCTGTGGGTGGGAGCATCTGGAGCGTATAAAGAATGGGTGGAGAGATGGGTGGATGAGTGGACAAAAGACAAAACACGATCTGACCACTGCCGAGAACGCTTGCAGGCACTGTGGGAATTTTTTTTTTTGCCGAAAATGTGTGAGTGTGTGTGTGTGTGTGTTCCTGAAACTTGCGATTACCTGTGAGCTCAGTGGCTCTGCGTGCGTTTACTTTGGTGTTAAGGCACATTACACGCTCACACACTAACACCCCTCTAGCTTACATTAATATTAACACCTGAATTCTTTGCAGCGTGTCAGGGGAGCTCTATTGCCTGGAAAATGTGCGGCAAAGTAGCGTACATCTGCCATCAAAGAGGCGCGACGTGAACAACAGCACTACACTTAGCGCTGGAGAGTGTCGATGCATGCATGGCCACACAGAGAGGAAAAGTGTTGGGCAAAGAGAAATGGATGGAGAGAGTGGAGAGAGGGTCACTCAGCTGAAGTGAACACTCGAGCAGCGGAGGGGACAGTCATGAACTAATGCAGGTCACCTCTGCTCGACAGAGGAGAGCGTTTACACCCACGCCAACGAGCGAAAGAGAGGGGGGAAGAGTGAAAGAAGCACATTCATATGCACAAACACAACTTCATCCTCCTCTTGTCGTTCCTGGTTCACAATCCTGCCTCTTTCATTCTATTGTCCACCCCTTTTTTTTCTCCATCAAAGCTCTTCCCAAACAAACAGCAGATCCGACATCAATAATGGAGCGCAGCGTATCTCCTTATTTAACATACAGAGAGGCCTGCCCTGCTGTCACTTTTCAGATGAATAATACACAGAGGGGGAAGAGATGAAAGGGACAAGGGACAGGATGGAGGTAGAAAAAAGGGGGAAAGGTATCGAGTGCAGTAAGTAAAAGACCTGAGTGGAGCAGGAAGACGTGAGAGACGCTGTGCATTAACTCAGCACTCAGGCCCAGATTGCAGACTCAGCACTTCTCCAAACTGTCAGGGACAAACTTTGAGTGTCTCGGCTGCTTGGATGGACCAATAACAGAGATGCTGTTGCGTCTGAGAGTTAAATAAAGGGGCTTTTACTGCCGAGTGGACCTGCCAGCAAACGTCCCTCTCTTTTGTTCAACTTTGTCTCACGCGCGCGCACACACAGACACACACACAAGATCCAGTCATGCTGCCTCGGCTCGAGCTAATCCTTGAAAGGTGTGTGTGTAACGAGGCACTCTGTGCTTATCTTAGGATGCCGCGGTGAATTATTCAACACGCTAATGTCACGCAATGAGACATGCATGAAGCTCTTTGAACACCCCTCCATGTAATCCTCATGTACAGGTTTGTCAGGGAGAGAGAGCGGGGGGCGACATGCCGACCTGTGGTCCCCAAAGCCCCACTACAAGAAATTAAACAGTAGAGTCATAAATATTCATGTCAAAATAGTTGGCTATATATTATTAATAGATGACTGTGCCCTGGAGCAGAGGGTTAATTGAATTTGGGATGACACATTTGCTGCACTTGTGTGTGTGTGTGTGTGTTTTGTGTGTGTGTGTGTGTGTGTGTTCTTATCTGATATAAATAGGATGGTGCTTAATGAGGTCACAATACATATTTGAGTGAATGCGCACGTTTCATGCGTGACTTGTTTATATATATGATGATCATTTATTATGTTGACAAATGAGAGATGTTTTTGTGGCAACAGGCACAGAGCTCGGAAACCAAAAGGCTCTTTCTATGTGATCCCACACACTGACGGGCGTTTTCTACTATTTTTGCCCAACCCATTTTTATTAATGAGGGTTGGCTAATAGAAACACGGGAAAATTAACAAAAGACAAAAGACCAAAATTATCATAAGGTTTTAAACGAAACCTCTCTAAAACTGTTTCAATTTAAACAGAACATAATAACCTGAAGGATTTAATGCGGGTCTGGTGTACGAGGCTGCATTAGTTCTTAGTTTCTAATGAACTGGCAACAGGCTGTATATCCTCTGCGGATGCATCATGAAAACAAAGCAGGAAAGGTATGTCACTAATGAAAATTGTCATTCTTCTGAAAGGCTTTAGACATCCTGGCTTGGTGGATTTAGTGTTTTCCCTGTAGCTGATTTTATCCTGATCGGCTCTACGATTCCAGCGCCAAGCTGTCCAGACATACGCTGCACCAAAAAACTATTTATTTTGATGCCTGTGGTTGCATATAAGCCTTCGCTGTCACACTGCATTTGTATTCTTTTCTTGATACAATTCGTATCACTCCAAAATCCTGGAGGACTTCCATGGAAAAATGTGTGAATTTTAGTAAGATTGACGTAAAGACAAGCTAGTGGGTGAAAACAGATAGACAGACTGGAGGGGAGGGGAGGCGGGGGCTTGTAAAAGAAGAAAAAAAAAGAGGAGGGAAATGAAGGATTGGAGGACAGATTTGCTGGGTCTCCATCTGTGAGTGTAATCCTTAAAAAAAAAATCTGTTTACAGCGCCGTCACAGAACAGAGAGGTTGGGGGGGGGATTTATGTCATAAGCCACAAATAATATCAGTTTCTTACTATTTGATTTATTAAGGAGCAGGCAGGCAGAGGGACATGGAGTGTGTGTGCACAAGTCTGAACACCTGAGAAATAAAAACTGAGCTATCTCAGTGGGTCACCAGTGTTTTGGGTACAGAGACAGGGTACCTTTTCAAATCCCATCCTGTGTGTGCGATGATTATGTAGATAATACATCTCTGTTGCTCTTTGTCTGGTTGTCAGAGAGAGGGAAAAGAGAGAGCCTCCCTTTTCTCTGGTGAACGATTGTGTGACATGAAATGGAAACGAAAGCATTAAAATTGGATGACAACAATAAGAGGAATTATTTATTTGTAAATAGAGGCGGATGGCTGCTTCCTTCCACGATGCTGCTGTGTGTACATTTCTGCAGCCCTTCAGGTGATTAGTGTTGTGCGTGATTGAACGAGGCACTGTGTGTTTTTCTCCATTAGCTCCATCTGTGTGCGCATCCTAAACCTAAAGTCTGATGTTTTTGCCACCTCTGTGTGCATGACAATCTTTGGCCGGGATTCAATCGGCGTCTCCACACAACAGAACGGGGCGCAGACGGTGCCAGACTGAAGGAACGGCAGCCACCACGGTTTTTGAATACTAATGGAAAATTCAAGGGCTTCAGTTTTGTGTGGGAAGCTGCCATGTGTCAGCACGCAGCACTCAGCATTAAAGTCACTGTGTGTGTGTGTGTGTGTGTGTATGTGGGTGTGTGTGAGAGAGAGAGTTCTTTGCCAGCTTGCTTTTTAAAGCACTTAAACTGGAAAGCAAATTATAGGAAAATACACTTAGACGTAAAAAGTCACATGCTATCCTTGCGCTTTCACCGTCATAGGACATGTGCAAATCCGGAAAACCCAAAATAATAGAAAAACCAACACTGTACGTATACTGTAGTGGACGAAGGTTCTGTTTTGGCCAGACAGCAAGAAGCATCATCTTGCTGAGTCTTACCCAATGTGACAGCTACTGTAATGGCCTTTAAAAGTTGGAAAAGTTGACCTTTAATCAGGGTGTCCCATCAGGTCAATCAGTTTAATTTTTTAAAAGCCAGAACTTTGTGCCCAAATGCATCATCACTCACGATCAGTTATGAGATTTGACGGGTGCACACAGCTGGAGCCTTTTCCTGATTTTATTGCATGGGGGAGAAAATCAAAGAGAAATGTGGAAAAAACCTGGACCGGCTCCACGAGCGGTAAACCAGTTTCCAACCACTTGTGGTGTTGAACAAAGGAATCAAAATGCTGTTCTGTTGTTAAAGCTATTACTTCACAGAGTTCAGCTCAACTTCAGCATCAGTGTTTCATCTCCGGCATCACAAAATCGCGCAGTCTGTGTGAGTCCATCCTTGAGAGACTCTCGTGATTACAAATTCGGCTTCACACTCGCTTCTCTTTTTTTAGCACTCTTTCTGTTTAAAGATCCTCTGCTGACATGTTTTGATATGTGTGTAAAGTGCTGTGCTTTGATGAATAATGTGTGGTTTAAAAAAAAAAAAGAAAGACAAAAAAATCCTTAAAATTAGATCTACTCCTTCTCACTCATTAAAAAATCCTGAATTCAAACAAGAAGAACAAGAAGAAAAAAAAAATGTTTTTGGATGGAAAGAGACTTTAAACCCAGCAATCTGCAAATCTTGTTTGTCTGTGTTCTCATACATTGTCTTTGTCTCTGCTTCCTCACCTGCCAGTGATGCTGCTGGACACAACGGAGTCTACCTCAGAGCTCGGCTGGACCACCTATCCAGACACGGGGGTAAGCGGCGAGCTCGCTGTCGATGTGTTATGCAGCTGTTTGAGCGTTAAAGCAGTCCTGTTGGGAGGCTGAAGGAATGTGCTGCACACATGTGACACATGGTTTTGTTTAAAGTGTAAAGTGATCGCATTGTTTGTTGGGCTTTGTGGCGTAACTCTAATGAGGGATTAAACACATGTACAGAGTACAAAACAGAAATGACTTGTTTGGGAAGAATTAAGTTGCTAATGGTTGTCCTTGGTGTAGGGTTGCGACTAAAGCTTATTTATTATTCATTGATTTGCTCATTGTTTTCTTGATTAATCATTTGGACACTAAGATGTCAGAAAATAGTGAAAAATGTTCATCACCCTTTACTGGAGCCAGTTTTTGTCTGACCAACAACCCAAACTCCAAAGACACTGGATGTACTCTAATTAAACCGAAGGAAAAGAGCAAAGTGTCACATTTCTGAAGCTGAAACCATCGAATGCTGACATTTTAGCTTGAAAAATGATTTAAACTTAACTTTCATTATTTCTTGATTCCACTGAAGTGGTATGAGCACCAGCTGCCTCCTGTCATAAAGATCTTGATCTGGTTGATGATTACAGCCAGTGACAGAAAACAGCTAAGACATTTACTCAAGTACTGTCCTTAAGTTCTTGTGTACAGTCATTGGAGAACTTTTACTTCATCTGTGTATTTTTTATTTTAGATTTCTTAATGCCGTTACTCTGCTATTTTGTGACTCATACAACCTGGATAAATCGGAATCCGACCCTGATACAGGCAGTAAGAATGACTATCATAACTATATAGGAACAGACAGTGTTTTTTGCTGATGGTCTCATTCATGTAGGTCAGAAAGAAATATCAGAATTAAACTGAGAATGTTTCATAACCAGTGAAAAATTCCTTGTTGTACGTTTTACTGATTAATACTTAATCCAACAAATTACAAATGAATAAAGTAGCCAGATACGGTTTTGGTGTAGTTTTGTTGGGGATGAGGAGAGATGATGAATGAAAATGATAAGTGTTTATGGTAAAAGGTCCCTTGTCTAATTAATAAGTTAATTCACTCACATATGTTATTAATTTAGGAAAAAAATACTGTTTATTGACTTGACTTAAAGCATTAAAAATTATTTTGAGCTAAGTTGTCAAAAAACACATTCGCTCTGCCTCAATACTCTGCTCTGAATTCGTCTCACACATGTCCAAACACTTAAAGTCTGTTTAAAATAGAGCCATTACGATAAATGCAATGCATTTCTCACCATGTTTGCACATTTTGAACACATCATCCTGGCAGCTGTAGTAGCTGGCCCATTTTCCAAGGCTGCATCGATTTCAGTGATTCATATAAACAGCAGGCTCTCACAAAATCTTCTCTGATATTTTTGCTGTAGACAGTAACACTATCCAGAAAGTCTTATATTGAAGATCGGGAATAAGATCATAAATGCGTATATGTAGTTACGGGTGAAGGTCGCTGCTATACCTCGCATAATGTCCGGCATCTGACATTGATCGGTTGAGATTTTGGCGGGTGACACACAGCCTGAGAGTGCGAAAGGTCTCGCCCTGCCTTTAAGGCAACCATGGGGCTGAAATGTTTTTTCCTCTATCATGCCCTACTGTGTGTCTTCATCTGTGAGAAGATTGCAATGATTGAAATACAGATCTCCCGCACTTGAGCTACATTGTATTTAAGGTTGTCACATCGCCTTAAGCTGTATAAATATGTGTGTGTGTGTGTGTGTGTGTGTGTGTGTGTGTGTGTGTGTGTGTGTGTGTGTGTGTGTGTGTGTGTGTGTGTTTGGGGGGGTTATATGTGTGAGTACATGTTTGTCGACTTGCGTGACTGTGCTAGGGTCAGCTCTTGGGTCAGTTAAAATCATTCATCTGTGAGTGATCGTGGCTCAGTTCTAATATGGCTCCTAATTACACACATACATCGTCTTCATTGTCATCGTCTTTGAGATAATCAGTCAAACCATGTGAGTAAGTGGAGGACAGGACGCGTACTTGTTACTGTGGAGGAAGTTCTTATGCCAATTCTGCCAGCACATAACTATATTATTCTTTAAGACTCCAAACATTGGCGGTATGGTGGGAACTGCTTTATATGGATAAAAAATCATGGGGAAGAGTCATTTCTATACAAATGCTGTTTAATGAATTCATTTACAGCAAACGTTTTTGCCTCTGAGGGCAAAAATTCAAACTTAATGGTAGGTCTTAGAAACAAAACAATGCTACGTTCAGAGGTTCCCTTTATCAACTGAACACCTGTGCAAAGTGTCACTGTCAGATATGTTCAGGTCATTAAAATGTTTTTAGAATTAGGGGTCCTTTATATTTAAAGAGCATATTTACCTCACAAAAATAAAACGGCATAAACACTACGACTATCTTTTAGAGAAAAAAAAGTCACATTTTTAGCAGGCCCAGTTGAACATTTTGGACAGCCAACCGTAGCCCGCGTGAACTACTTTTGGCAGCGTTGGTTTATAATGATCAATCGGTCGGCTTACATTCTTCATTTTGGGTCTTTGATACATGAAAAAAATGGGAAAGCAATTCAAAACTATTGTAATTCTATGTTATTTACTCCCATGGTACTTTGCCTCATGGTAACCTGTCATCTAACAGTAATAAAAGAGAGTCATTTTCTCGCAATAAAAAAGCTTAAGACAAACTGCCAAGCACGAGCCAAAGAGATGCAGCAGCAACACGCAACAGTTCCTCAGGCTACCTTGTGTAGCCCACTTAGATAACAGGAAACAGTCGGGGGCTGCTAGTGATGGAGACAGAAAAAGAACTGGAACCTGGAAACCGGAGAAAAAAAGACCTACAGTAAGCTGTACTTTATATTCGGCACTCTGCTGTATTATAGTGTATTTGAATTGCACAGTGCGGAATTTGTACAGTAATTAAAAAAGCATTACAAACGGCTGTGCTTTTATTTTTGGAATAGTTCAGTAAATAGCCAAGCTGGCTAAGTTTATGAATCCTACCATTGCCAAGGCCTGACCCGTCCTACTTTAACCATTACCAGTGGTCACGCCTCAGGCCTAAACCTAACCAACCCAACCAACAAAGGCCACTTGAAGGCAACAACTACTAACCAATCAGATGCAGAGTAGGATAGTTTAGGCAGTGGGATTTAGACCTAGGCAATATGACCTAAAAATAATATTTTGATTTCTTCATCACTTTACTTTAATGCTGCTTTTTAAACCAGGGAAGACAACACTTAAGCCTTAGCAATATTAACAATATCCCAAATCTAAGATGATATAAAGTCTCATATAACATTTGCATCTGTTTCAATACTTTATGTTCATTAAATGAATATACAAATGTCAATCAGATAGCACGCTGCCAGAGAAATAAAGAAAAAGGGGGAGTAAAGGATGTGATAATCATCTGTATACAGTGATCGAACCGTACAAGGTTTCCTGTGTACGTGCCAAACATCCGATATATGACTTTAGAGTATAAAATTATTTAGTTCTGGCAAACAATTGAGCCATTTACGACCAGATTATTACATGCTGGCAGCTCAAAAAGCACCAGATGTAAATACAGTAGTCTCTAACCAACATCTGGCAAGCACACTTACATACACACACACACACACACACACGCACACACACACACGCACACACACACACTCAGAGCCTTTTATCTCACCTTACACTAAACTTTAGCTTTACGTTCTGTCATTATCACCCCAGTCTAGCCTCCAGTGTTGGGCCATAATCGTACATGATGTTTGATTAATGAGGGCCTCCCGTGTGATGGGAATGTGCAAACCATGATGGCCACTGCCGCATTTGTGTGTGTGTGTGTGTGTGTGTGTGTGTGTGTGTGTGTGTGTGTGTGTGTGTGTGTGTGTGTGTGTGTGTGTGTGTGTGTGTGTGTGAACAAGTCAAGCATTTGCAGTTTTTTTTTTTTTTTTTTGTGGTCCCTGGATGAGAAGTGCTTCTGAGATGGAGATATGGTTATTTGACCCGGGGCATCAAGCTGAGAGAAGGAGAAAGACAGACCAAGAGAGAGGGGTGGGGGGGAAGAGGGAGGTTGAGTGTGCACGGGTGTGTGTTTGAGTGTGTGTTCTTTTTTTAACCCTTTCCTCACTTTTTCTCTCCACATCCCGTCCTTTTCTTTTGCTTGGGGCTCTGTGGATCTTCTTTACTGTGCTCTCCTCCTGCTTCATCTCGCTCTCTCACCGTCTCTCCGTTTCTTTTAATGTACCGACGAGCAGCAGCCCCTCTGCTTCTTTGTCTCTGCCTCTCGCTCCCTCTTTTAATCTTTTCCTCCCTTTGCCCTTCGCAGACCCAGAGCCACTGGGTCTCTGCTTCATATTCTCCCTTTTATCCCCCAACTCAATCTCCACTCTGCCCCCTATTTCCCTTCGGTGTCAAACCAGCAGACTCTCCACTTCCTACAGCAGTCTTTGCTTTATTCCCTCCCCTTGTTTCCACGCGGCTATTCTTCCATTGTGTGTTTTCTTTGTGTGTGCGTGCACATGCATATGTCTTGGGGTATCTCTGCGTGCCTTTCTCTGCGTCTTCGCGTTTTTGTGTGTGTGTGTGTGTGTGTGTGTGTGTGTGTGTGTGTGTGTGTGTGTGTTGTGTCTTAGGCCCTGCCCCTCCCTGCCCTCTGTCACTGGAGAGATTGCTCTCTGGCTCTCTGGCATTTCGGTTCAAATTAAATCACGGAGATGAGTCGTCCCTATTTTTTTTCTTTCTTTCTTCCCAACGCTTCATCCACCCCTCCTCCCCAATCTGCCCTGTTTTTTTTTCTTCATCTTCTTCTTTCTTTCTTCATGAGGGAGGGAGAAAATGAGGGGAGGAGAGGAGAGGACAGGAGGGGGTTTTGGGTTTGGGGTCAGAAAACAAATGAAAGCTGCTTTTTTTTTCCCTCAAAGGTACAGAGGCAAACTGCACGCAATGCCACACACGGCTACTCTCTGTGCCTGAAAGTCCACCAGCTTCACTGCAGCCACCTCATGCTGTCGCAAAAAAAACACACACATGCTCTCTGTTTACTATTTCCTCACTTTTCGCTCCCTCCATCACACCATGAGCTCTCTGTTGTCCCCTCTATCCGCTTCCCCTCATTCTCATGTCTGACAGAGTGAATCACGGCCTGGGAGAGACAAAATGCGTCCTTTCACTCCATTAGACTGACAGTGCCTCGGACTCTTTCTATCTGCTCACTGATCTTATCATTATTTCAATTTGACCAAATATGAATGCGCTCTCTCTCATCTGTGGTGCTACAAAAAAAAAAAGTTTGTGTGTGTGTGTCTATACTGGCTGTCAGAACCACACAGAGACAGAGACATGAGCATGCAGAGATACACAGAACGTAGAAACACACACACCAAAAATTCACCCCGATATGGTGTCAGGACCTTTTGTCCTTTTGCTATTGTTGTAGGGAGAATAATGATGATGAGGCCTAATACATAATTCCTCTGTGTTACAACAGAAAAGGCCCTGCTTGTCACTCAGGGCTACACAGGCTTAATGCAGAGCCTTTTCATCCTCGGAGGCACCGTACTGTATAATTGGTGAAACTAAGCCTGGCGCCTACATTTACATTTTGACTCATGTGACAGAGTCTCTGTGCAGCTCGCTTTTTTTTTTTCCTCCCCAAAGGTACAGCTCATGTCCGAATCCATTTGTACATTAACAAGTATTCAGATGCTTTAAAATAGGGCAAGATCTGCTTGTTTTATTACAACAGCTGCCACAATACAGAGACACAAGTGTCCGCCACCCATCTCACGAGAACAACGATGCATACATGCAAATACCAAACCAGAAAACTAAAAAGAAGAACTAACCACATGTCACATAAAACTGAATCATTGTTATTATATTACACTGTTAGGCTTCTGAAACATAAGACATTGGAAAATGCCAACATCATCTTGAAGTTCACATACTTCCTTTCTTATTAGCTCTACAAATATTTTCTTAGAGTTTGAAATATGTCCGCCTCTATGCCAGCATCAATGTACCTTTTCAGAAGTGACCTTGTTGCTTTGGATACTTTGTACAAAAGAAATCGTACCTTTTGAAAATCACCTACATTATTTTCCGTCTATTATCCAAGACATACTGGAACTGTTTTCTTGAAAACCTTGGTGTTGAAATTTTCTAGCTCTGAGATGACAGTGCTGATTTTTATTTTTATTTTTTTGGGTCGGCAGTTCACCCTTCAGCCTTGGCACAAAACCACATTGCAGTATAGCCAAATTGTTTTCATAATGGTCAAATGCAATAGCTGCTGTTGGTGATCAGGTTCAGCGACAGCGTCAGTCAAACACTACGTACCGTACATGCAAACAACTGGACTGTTACACCAGACGGAAAGCTTCACACTCCTGCATGTGGTTTATGTTAAGGGGAAGATTGTGATTTTGGTCATTTTGGTTATTCAAATGTATTATGCCTCAGGTCATTGTTGATCTTTTTCTGTGCTAAACCAGACCATGATTTCTCTGACCTTCATCAAGTGCTGCCAGTGCCAAAACCAAACCATAAAAAGTTGAATAATGCTGTAGCCACTACCAGCTGATGCTGTGTTGCAAGATTGTGTTGAAAGACGAGACATTGCGTTGTCAGAGAACATTTTACTGATATATTCAGTGTCAACATTTTTGCAATTTTGCCAGGTACAATTATTAACATTTCCAAATTATGTTGACAGAAAACATAATTCAATAGACATTACAGCAGAGACCTGATAATAGAGGTAAACAAACCACTTTAAACTTTTTGAATAGAAAATTCTGCAACACTAGAGATGGCAGGTGCATGACACATATATTCCGCCCCGTCCCCCCCCCCGAAAGCCAAAATCATCTGCTTTATCACAGTCAAGCCAGGAAACAGTTTCAGCCTATTTGTCACAGCTGCAGACAGACCTCTAATAAATATGGAAGAGGAGAATATTACGCTAATGCACAGAATTACCAAGACAGTTGATGTTATTCAGACATTAGACATAAAACGTGCTTTGTTCAAGTGCTCTGGTGGGATGAGTTGACGGCGTTACGTCACATGTATAAAAGTAATTTTAAGGAGACAGGGCTGACCTTTTCCTCCAGCCTGACCGTATGTCAACAATTGGATGGATTGACATTCAAGATCCCCAGAGGATGAATCCTTATTATTTTGGTGATATTCTGACTTTTTCCTGCATCACTGTCAGAAGAATGTTTCCCAAAGCCTTTGGTGATCATTTGACGTTTCCTCTTTTTGCCCCCCTTTAGCTTTGACTGAAATGTCTTGACAATTGTTGAGCAAAAAGTCATGAAATTTGGTGTAGACACTGATGTTCCCCTCAGGATAAATTCGAAGAACACTATACTCGCCCATCTATTCAGCAAACAACATTATCTTTTTCAATTTGTCCAGATAGATAGATAGATAGATAGATAGATAGATAGATAGATACTTTATTGATCCCGGAGGAAATTCAAGTCCAGTTTATTAATGAAAAAATACTTACAGATTAAACTTATGATGTGACATGCTAATTAGCAAATATTAGCACACTAACATTCTAAACTAAGGCAGGGAACATGGGAAACATTTGCTTATTAAGAATGTCAATGTGAACATGCTAGTATTAGCATTTAGCTCAAAGCGCAGCATCACAGAGGCACCAGCATGAACATCTCCTGCAGCACCACAAAACAAATTTAATTAATTTCCACCATGTTGAGGTGGAACTTAATACTATCAGATACTATTTTAAACATTCTCTTGTTCAATGCAAATTTGTCTGCAACACTTGTGTTATGCTGTGATTTGTAGTCTCTAGAGGCTTCATGAACTACTGATTTTGTAATCATTGATTACCTCATTAGTCAGTGGAAAATCTATCATGGATGACAAGGACATAGAGATGACCCACATCATTGGGGACATAGAAGACGAGCTTTGCTATTGTGGATTCAGTGCTGTGTGTGCCTGTTTGTTATATTGGGACAAAACAAATACTATTACATTTATCTCACTAAGGATGAAGATATCAAACAGGAGTGTGCGATGTTAGTAAAGTTACATGACCCACATGTCAGCAACACCGACACTATGCTCAATATTTACCTTGTGACATGTAAACCATCTTTGAAGATAAGAGGGAGTTATCACTGTGGACAAACCATAAACACAGCAGGTTTATACAGTTTATACTGGGTGATTCTGGAGCTCCCTGCTTAAGATCACGTTTCTCTTCCTACGAAGTTCAGTTTACACAAGCTCATAATATTGTTTCTGTCTCTCTCAGTGGGATGAAGTCAGTGTCCTGGATGACCGGGGGAAGCTTATACGAACCTTTGAGGTCTGCAATGTCAACCAAAATCCCCGACAGCAAGACAACTGGTTGGCTACGCCCTTCCTGTACCGCCACTCCGCTCCGCGGGTGTTTGTCACGTTGCGTTTCTCGGTGCGTGACTGCGCCAGCCTGCGGTCACCGTCACCCACCTGCCGAGAGACACTCACCCTGTTCTACAAACAGGCCGACAGCCAGAGAGAGCTGGAGAGGACCTGGGTAGCTGAGGTGAGACACAACACCAGATGAGATGCACTTTACATGTTTCTGTATTTACATAGCAAATGTCATTTTACATTGATGTTAGGAGCAAGTTACACCCTACTTTGTTAGCTCTACACGTCTCTGGTATCAAGCACAGATTAGCTATCTCACAGCTATTTGCAAAACCCTTGCTCCACGAGACAAGGAGATTAAAAACTGTCCAGAGTGAAAAACATAGCTAGATGGAGAAATAATACTAAAATTACAATTGTATCTATTTTAGTAGTGGTTGTCCAGTAGTGAAGCAGATCTGCATAAAGCTAGCTCTTTTTAGGACCAAATTTAGACTAGTTATACAGTAACATGTAATATTAGCCTATGTGTTCATGTTAGGTTACAAAATGGAGATGTATGTAAAACTAAATTAGACATGCACTGCACAAAGTTCTTTTTAATAGAGATATAGGTGTTAGTAAATATTTACACCTAGTAGCTGACTGAGGTCTAGCTATACTGAACTAGCTAACGACAAAATTAACATCAGCTTGCTAATGAACCTTGGCTTTAGATTAAAGAGAAGGAGAGGGGATATGAAATATGTCTGATAAATGTGACCTAAAATACAGTTTTATCTACTGGTGAACTCGGGGCATCGTGCCGTGGTGGTCCAGGAGTACAGCAGTTCTCAGCAAGACCAAACCTAGCCTACTTACACCTGCTTATGTTAGGCTACTGAGTGGAGATGTATGTATAACTAATAGAAAACATTTAGTGCCAATCAACCTACTTTTATGTGACAGAGATTTAAACACCAGCCTAGCTGACTGAAGTGACTAACTAGCTAAGCATGTTAATGACCCCTGGCTTTACGTTACAAAAATGTACTAGGCAAGATTCGATATACCATTGTTCCCCCTCAAGTGTTTTGGGGGTCTTCATCAACTAAGCAGTCTGAATTTCAATGTTACAGCCCAGCACCCTCATAGGTGAATGAATGAACAGGCAATCTGAAATGCTCTGATTGAGGTGCATCTCATTTAATAAGGCCTAATTCCTCTTGTTTTTTATGATTATTCTGTTTTTTGTCACTGCTATAGGGCAACAACCTTCAACCCGGAATCATTTATGTCAGTGAAATGCAATTTTCATTGATGTTTTTGCCCATGTTATACCAAAACAGCAAAACCTCTCATCATTACATGACAAGGAGTAATTGTATAATCATCCTAATGATTGTTTTGCTTGCCAAGAAAAGCAGCTGAGATTGACGTCCTCCCTCGGCCACACTGGTGTGAAGTACAGACGTGCTGAGGATTATGGTTTACAAAATGCAAAAATGTGACACTGTGGCCTCCAGAAATGTCACTCCAGTCCCACTAATTACATCTCAAGGCATAAAATATGTGACAGTGACCATTTTTCACTGACAGTAGGAAACTCACCTAACCTCATGTGTTGTCAATGATGCAGTAAGCGACTGACACTGACTGTTTTATTTATTTATGAATTTAGATGAAGTTTTCTTTCATGCAGGGACATTTTCAGCTTAAGGAGTCTGCCTCGCCTGTGCCACATGATGTGCAGTCGCAAATCACAGTGGGAGGGACTCAGTATTTGTATAGATGAATGCATTTCTCCTGAGGGAAGTGAGATGCTTTTTAAAAATGCAAATCAAAGCCTGATGAGGAATCAGAGGAGAGTCACAGAAGAGCAGGAAGCACTGCAGCGCTGAAAGTCTTTTGCAGGGACTTGAGCACGAACCCCCCGCTGGGAACTGCATACATCTAAGTCAACGTTTACCCCCCCTCACTAAACTACTTCATAGTATAGATATACGCCTGGGAAAAACAAAGAAAAAGTCTCTGCTTGTCTTTCATCTTCTCATGTTCCCCATTATGTCTGTTTTTCTCTTTTGATTTAATGCATCATAAATTTCCGATCCCACTTCATCTATCAACCAGCTAATTTTAACCTCCATAATTTTCCTCTTGTTTACTTCTTTTCCTTCCTGTCAACCACACATTCTCTCCGTGCTATTTTGTGTTCTCTTGACCTCTCATTATATTTCCCTCAAATGTCTGCTGTCCACTCTTCTCTCTCTCCTCACCACAGCCTTCTACTGGGGAAAAGGAGACGAGGGAGGGCTGGGTGAAGATCGACACCATCGCGGCTGATAAGAGTTTTTCTAAGGTGGAGCCCAGCTCACCTCACCAGTATCAACCCAACAGATACAGCAGAATCAACATCAAGACGCGCAGCTTTGCCCCTCTCACACGCAATGGGTAACCATCATTCTACTACATTTCCCTGATCATGTTGGGTTTGAACCTCTTCCATCTTAACATCTGAGCTGTGTTTCAGATTTGTCTTGGCCATCGTCGACAGTGGAGCCTGTGTTTCCCTCATGGGTGTGTCTATCTTCTACCGGCGCTGTCCAGCCACCAGCCTCTACTTGGCATCCTACCCGCCGACTCCCTCAGGGGCGGAGCCGACCGCCTTAGTTCCCGTGAGCGGCACATGTGTACCCCACAGTAAAGCCCAGGGCGGCACTCCCCCTCGTATGCACTGCAACGCTGAAGGGGAGTGGATGGTTCCTGTCGGAGGATGTGTCTGTGATGAAGGATATGAGCCGAACGTCAATGGATCTGCCTGCTTGGGTAAGTCCAAGGGAAACTGATTAGCTTGATTCCTAATCCTGGCATCATGTGCACTGATGAGCTACAGTTTATCAGATATATGTCATGATACAGTAAAAGTTGGGGGAAAAGTAAAGAATGGTCAGAGTTGATGCAACAGAAGCAGAGATATTCTGACTTTAATCTTCATCTGCCTTCTTCAGACACATTCCCTCCTACACTTCCCATAATGCATAATTAATTTTCATTAGATCCCTCATGCCTGCTCGCCACTGCAGTTATTTTTCTTGACTTGACCTGTAAAACTCCACTCCAACTTACACAACATCCCACAACCGTTTTTCAATTCTGGGCAAGCCTGAACTCCAAGTTCACTCCAAGTTGAACAAACACAATTTGTTGGATTTAATTCAAGTACAACATGTGGCCTGATCATAAATTATGTTCTGTTCTTTTTGACACTTTACCATGTCAGTTAACAGTGTTATTTAGCTATAAATTGTCCATCTTTGTTTTTGCATCCAGAACTGTCTTCACATTACTTCTCAGATGGTTTAGTGTCATGATTATCTGTTCAATACTAAGTATTAGTTTTAACTATTTTGCCTTTTCACAAAGAACAACAATAGGTTAGTTACTAATAGGGCAACATGATGGTACCACACAATTATTCCAAAACCCCAACAGCCCAAAATAAATTCCTACAAGACAGAAAGCCCATTTGTCCAACAGGGTTTTATTCTGAAAACTAACCCAACTGGTCCAGTGGCGTATTGTAATATCAAAATACACACTCTGGGAGCGTGACATTAACGTAACTTATGAACTTAAACCCAAACTGTGATCTTTTCCTCAACCTCTCCACAGTGCTTTAATGCCTACACTTAACTAAACTGCAACCGTCAACCACATGTTTTTTATTGTTACCAGGATCACCTGACAAAGGTCACAGATATTAAGGGATATTTAGTAACATAAGTGAGTTCTTGAAACCAGAGTGTGATTATTTGTATATGTATTTATATATGGCAACAATGGGGGCATCAGAGCAACAGGCCTTTTTTTTTGGAAGGCTGTTGGACAAATGGGCTCTAAGTCCAGTGGGACACTTTTCGAACTGTAAGGAGTTTAAGAATAATTGTCGTCACAACAATAGGCAGTCCTTATGTAGTGGACCTATGTATGGAGTATATGTCATGGTTTGCTGCAGGCACAGTATACCCTGAATTTTGATATATAACAATACATTTTAGATAGAATATTTAATTTATATTTATAACAATACATTTTAGGTAGAATATTTAACTTTGTTCCATCTTCGTTTGGTAGTTAAAACCTCCAATTAAAATGTATTTCCTGGTAACTGACTTTGATCAGCGAACTTCCCCCAAATTTAAATGCACAAAGTTGTGACTGAGTTCAAGAGATCTCATTTGAACTCAAATCTAATCAATAAGCATCTTGGGCTAAACTTGACTTTCCCTCAGCTCTCTTCTTGGTATTTTACTGAGATGCGAATTGTCTGGATCAATACTGAAAGGTTCTGCTGTCATTCTGATGCACAGCTGTGTTTGATGTCGAGAACAGAGGGAAACGAGGGCAGGCAGGTCAGGTCGAGATGAGATGAGAACAGGACTGGCAGTATTGTAACCGTGCAGTGCATCTGTAGTGATGTTAGGCACACATACTGTCTTTCATCAGTTAAGTTTTACGGACATATCTACAGAAACACTGAGCTGCTAGATTCATAATTCATAGCTTAACTTAACTGGAGAGGAAAAGAAGGAAGAGGAGATCCGGCTATAGAAGAGCACACAGCTGAGAGTGAGAACAGGGTCAGCAAAACTGGTCAAAAGTGTTTGCACTTCTCAAAGTGAGGGGCAAAAAGAGGAAGGAAAAAATTGGAGAGATGTCCAGACGGACAGCAAGAGATATAGGGAGAGAGCAAGGAGGAGGGAGAGAGGGGAGAGAGCCACAGTGAGAGGGAAGTGACACATTTAGGTCATGGCGATGTAATGGCCACTCGTCTGTGAACGAGTGACAGAAACCGCAGGGGGAGAGCGGGGGAGTGGAGGCAAAACAGAGAGAGGTGGAGGCAGAGTGAAAGATAGGAGGACGCAAGTTAATGACTTAAAGAACTGAGCAGGCAAAAGATTTCGAGGGTGCGAATGAAAAAAAACGACTGTGTGTCCCTCTGTGTGAATGTGTATGCTCGAGTGCGTCTCACTGTGAAGCTGGTACATGTTTTACACTCACATGTGTGAGGACTGAAAACGCCAGGATTACAGCATAAAACTGAAGTCTACCAGGAATTTCAACGGCCGTAATTGCTGTGCTCCCTCGTGTGGGGGCCCTCAAAGTCTAACTAACTCACGCACAATTAATTGTCCAAACGTGCCAAGTCAGCTGTGAAATGTGTTCTTACTCTTTACATCTGCACTCGGCACGCCACTTGTGTTTGTCTTCATTTGATTGATATTTACTGACAAATCACCCCTCGGAACTGTTCAGCTGTCGGAGCAGAGGCTCCCACTGACTGTCTATGAATGATCTAACACATTGCTGCCCACGCTGCTCCGGCTTTTTGTTCCAACCCTCATATGATTATGTTATGTTGATCACTTCACTGACTAATGATGTGGATTGGCATCATTATATTGTTGTCCTCACTGGCTCCCTGGGAATGTTGAGAAAAGAGGCAGATGGTTCACTGGCTACGCGGTCGTCAAGGATTATTAACAGTAGCCGATTCTTGTTCTCGCCAGAAAGTGGAGCACCGAACTCTCTTAACTAGTAAGACTTGTACATTTTGTTCTTGTTTGAATTCAGCACCAAGGACATGTAATAATAGCACAATGTGAGCAAACGATAGGCTGTGCTGCGCTGAACTTATGCGTCGGGTTGCAAAGGAAAAAAAAAAACTAAAAACTAACTAAAAACACACAATTCCCCAAAATGTTATTTGTTATTCTGCCATCAGCGCTTTGAACACTTTGCCAAGAGCTTAACTGACATTTATTTTCCCTCTCAGTACTAGTGTGTCATCTTAGATCATTTTAACAAACACATTATTTAGCACACTAACCGGGACCGTTTGAGGACAGATTGCAATTGTGTTTTTCTCCATTTTTCACTATTTCATTAAGCTGTTCTGGGCTTCTTGCTAATTAAGTAAACCACTACAATGTAAATTAATGCCATTTAATATCCATGTGAGAGTACTACACCCAGTGCAGCTTTGCCCCCTCAAGCAAGACATAATTTTTAGGTACAAATAAGGGACTCTTGCTCCTTCATTTTTCTCAGTCTCCTGTGGAAATGAATGTCAGTGTTAAATGATTGCCTTTAACTACACACAGCTCTAATTGCTTTCTATTTTAAGATTCAAGGGGTCTTCCGTAATGTAGTTTTTTAATTTTGAAAATGAATTACACAGGGAGAACTGAAGACCCAAAAATCTGTTACTTTTTTTATATAAAATTCATTTCGCATGAACTTTTGTCCAAATGACCAGCACTTTGAGCAGTGTGGTGTTATGTTTAGCAATGTCAGTTTTTCAGCTGGTCTGTTGATCGGTGCACCACTGAAGTCCAGAGAGAAATGTCTCATCAGTTACTGTGTAGATTGCACTGAAATTTTGTACAAACATTGTTGGTCCCCAGAGAATGAAGCCTAGCAACTTTATTGATTAACCGACTATTCTGCCAGCGGTTGAAAGTTCATTCTAGTAGAAACCCTAAACAAAAATTCCAGTGGACGAATTCTACATATTGTGGACAACTCTGCTTTATGACCAAATACCTGCTCAAGTAATGACATTAGGGAAAAGAAAAACATCTTTAGAAAAATGTAAGATGGTGAAGAAAAAACCTACTTTTTAGATATCAGCAGTGTGTTAGCATGCTCAGTCTTATGTTAGTGTCAGGTTAAAAACAGTAAACCCAGCACAGCCTCACAAAACCACTTTGCATGGCTTAATAGTCTTAAGAGTAGACAGACTCAGGAATTGAACCACCAATCATCGTCCCTTAAGCTAGCCTTGTATACTCTGTGAGATTACTCATCACCTTTGCCTTAGAGGTTACGCTTTCACCCGTGTCCTTTGTTTGTTGGTTGGTTTGTCAGCAGGATTACAAAAAAAAACTACTGAACAGATTTCCATGAAACTCGGATGCAGGATGAGTCTTAGCCCAGAATAGACCCCATTAACTTTTAGTGCAGATCTGGATAAAGGGACGGATCCAGGAATTAAGTATCTCTCTTTTTGTAACGTTGCAAGACATTGATATTTTGTGTTAGTTTCTCAGGGAATTGTGCATGGAAATTGATGAATAAATCAGGTGTTTTGAGGTGGCTGGCATCTATGAGTGAGTATAAAAGAGGACTATTGAGCCTTGGCGGAGGTATGCGCTCTCCTACCATTTTAGCTTAGAATTTCTCAAATTCTCTGCCTCATCAGGACTGTGTGCGTGTGGTAACAAGCAAAACAACTTTTCAACCATCATTAGATTTCTATTCAAATTTAGCCAAATGTTGATTGTTAAATGGAAGTACATGTCAGTGTGCTTTGTGATAGAAGCCCTACCCTGTTGAACCTCTGATGACACAAGAGAGCAGAGAAACACCAAAACCAAAACAGAATAATAGAATTTGATTGAGAAGCTGATTGAGACAGTAGGATCATTGTGCAAGTGTAAAAATAATTGTATTTATTGCTTTGCATACATTTCCTCAGCCAGTGTAAGATCATGAAATAAAATCTGTTTGAAATGATAACAAATCACTGGAAATGACAACAGCACTCGAGAGTAACTACTGTGAAAGCTTTACAGTCGCCTGTTAATCTTCTACATCTGCGACGCCTGATTATTCTGATAACTCAGACTCACCCAAACAACACTCCGCCATTTGGACTGATGATAAATTAAACTGAAGCATCAAACACTCACAAAATCACAGCCGGCATCTTGGCAGAGAGACATTAAAAGATCACTCCTCAATTATTCACAAAGCTGTTTATCAAGAGCAAGTTTAAAAAAGCACATCTGGCTTCTGCATGACTATATGTGACATTCAAAGCAGAGTTTGAGATAAAAGCACGGAGAGGGACGGCAAGCAGCAGCCGTCTGCTGTTGTTTTACTGTGCTACGAAACAACAGACAGACAGTTTCCTCCTTTGACATTTGAATCCCACGAGGGAGATGGAGAGGCCGAGAGGAACAGGCGGAAACACAACTGAGCATGAGACGCGATTACACCTGTTCAGTCAAACATGAAACATTCCTTTAGTTTTGGGCTCCCCGATTCGGTCCGAGCTGGTTGCACGTCATCAGACAAGTCTTTCCTTTCTCTATTTGGATGCCTCTCGTATGTTTAAGCCACTGTCGAGGATTTGGGACAAGGATTAGCACCGAATGTTCAAATGGCCTTTGAGTTCATTTGGATCTGAGTTTTCTGTGGCACGCCAACTGACAGTGAAATATTCAACATGTCAGATTGTCCTGATTTGTCGCCCACAGCACTCACTCTTAGCACAGACACGTCCCTGAACTATCCTGAAGCATGTTGTGGTAGTTGTTTCCCACAGGCGTGTTTGGCCAGGGGAGGAACTTTAAAATACAAGTGTGATATTGTTTTGATGGTGATGGGTGACTGAACTCTGGTCCCTAAAAAGACATTATTCACCAGAAAGCATGGATATCTTCCTCAGAGCAGACAGCAGGGCGGGTCGTGTTCATTTTTTATTCCAGCTGTGCTTTTTACCACAACTATAATATGTCAACTGGAATCTCATTGGCACTTGTTGACATTCAGTTGCTTTTCCAGTCTATTAATAGAGTTTGAGCTTTAGGCACAACACAGTTGAGTGACATGATCGATGAGATATACATACAGTCGTATTGACTGTGGGCTGGACAGGTGATGGTGACAAATTAAGCTGAACACACACAAGTACATCACATCGTTAGTCTGTGTCATCAGATTTATTGAGCATGTTGGATCATCAGAGCAAGTAGTGTAATGATCAGATGACTATTGACTGTTCTTTAAATCCAGCTTGTTTTAGCTTTATGATATGTCTCAGAATATTGATCCTGTGAAGAAATACTGTTTCCTTTCAATTAATGTTTTTTCATTTTGCCTCAACAATTTTACTCTTGAATGACTTGAATTGTGTGGCATCATCCTCAGTGAAAAAGCTCTAAAGAATCATCGTTCTTTACCTTGTCAGCACCGAACAGCTGTCAGGCATGGTTAGAGACGAGCTTGAGAGCGTAGTGGTGGATGTTGCAGCAACAGAATGGTATCTTTCCCCCAGGAGGCCAAAAATCAAAGCTAAAGAGATTGATTCGACTTGTGTTCACCAGGAAACACAATTTCAAATAATAATAATGCTTCGCTGTGACAGCTGGATTATGTTCATTTTCAGGTTCATGATTTTATTTTAGGTTACTTCTAGAATAGGTTTACATGCTTTAATGCACGCGAGAGCCAGTACCACTAACAATAACAGAGGAGCTAGTCCTAAATTAATTCTTGTGTGCCAAACTGGCTGCTAGATGTGTGTGACTCCTTGATGTAGTGTGATGACAAGATGTCACAGAATTAAAGGTGAGTAAAACTACTTTTAACTTGCACAACAACCTCTTAAACACGCCTGATGAGAGGAGAAAAACAATAAAGCATAATAGGTCATGATCAGTGCTGTGTTCATAACCTTTTCTTTCAGTGCACCCAAGTAGCCAGAAAATGTGTTATTGCAGACTCGCCTCTAATTTGTGGATGTAATATTTGTATTTTTTTTTTTTAATCTGCTAAATGAAAACTACCCATCATGTCCCAACAATCGAACATTTTAATTCATTCATTCATTCAGTCAGTCGTCATTATTTTAATTTTTTTTTTTTTTGAATGAAAATTGAATTATGTGCTCATCAGACCCCATTGAGCAGCTGGACAAATAAAGCAAATAAAGGAAAAAAGTCTGCAACTGAAAATTGTTTAAGGTTTAATCAGGTATAGTCAAGCAAACAGACTATATAATCATATAAAATTACAGCTGCATTTACACTGAGAACAATTTGCAATATGTAATCTTGTTATTGTAAGTGGAGATGTAATTTTTGCCCAAATAGTGCCCTTACGAAAACTTTGATGACCAGAAAGCTGCCTCATTTGACTGATGGGGACTCACAGTATTTGTGGGCTAAGTTAGATGTGTTTAAAACTTGCTGTGTAATTTAATATTGTGCAACAGTTTGCAGAGGAGAGAATTATTATTAATTATTATTAATTATTAAATAAAGCCTGCCTCCCATTTCTTGCTACAGTGTAGTTTATGGTCCGTCCAAAGCTGCTTGTTTATATGAGAAAAGCCAACGAAGGATTGCAGTATGTGTGTTGTTGGAGCATGTATGGAAATGGAGTGAATATTAAAGTGAATATGATTCAGTGCTTTAAAGTAGAGAAAATAATGGATGGAGAGACAGAGAGAGAGAAAGAGAAAGAGAGGAAGGCATTTACAGTTGGAACCTCGTGTACCCATCTCTCCTGTTGTGTGGTCGCATCTGTGACTGAGCTTATGTGTGTGTTTTGGTGCATGTGTGCGTGGGTCTGTGTGTGTGTTTGTTTTTGTACGTTTCTGAGAGAGAGAGAGAGAGAGAGAGATTATGCTGGGAGCCAAAAGAGGGAATGAGTGCATGAAACAGGGAGAGGAAGAGAAAAGGAGAGAAAGTGGGTCAGCGATCTACATACCAACATATTATGTTAACGTCATATTACTCACTGATGATGTCTTTTTTTCTATATCTCTTTAGCCCTTTGGAAATTAAATGTAGCTTTCAAATCTATCTGTCTATCTGTCTGTCTATCTGTCTATCTATCTATCTATCTATCTATCTATCTATCTATCTATCTATCTATCTATCTATCTATGTTATATATAATATGTATTTCTGAGTTAGTATTATTACTTCATTGATATTAGAAATTCTCAAATTTTCATTTAGTTTCAATTTCTTCTCCAAAACTATATACATCCCCTTTAAACTGGAAAATCTGATTTCTTGATACATTATTTTGGCACACACATGTCATTTGAGCAAAGCTACAACATCTGATAACGTCAAATTTGAGAAGCTGGAACTAAAATAAGACACAGTCATATAGAAAGTAACATTTCAGTGAAGTAAACTGACTGTTTTTAGACAACTTGTTTTTTTTTTTTGTTTTTTTTTTTAAAACAAGAAAAACCTTGTATTCATTGGTTTTGCACATGCATTTCTTCTTCACAATTTGAGCAGAGCTACAATGTTTCGATATAAGAATAATTCGTTTTTTATTATATTAACAATTCATCATTCAGGCTATTAATTTTCAATTTAAAATAAGTGAAAATGCAATTCTTTGGACCAAGAGTCCAAAGACCCAAAGATATTTAGTTCACGTTGATATTAAAACAGAGAAAAACAGAATATGAACTCAAATTTGAGAAGCTGGGAGTTCAAAATTCAAAATCTTACCAAACATATTTCTTATCTAATTTTACCTTATATAAGACAATGTTTCAGTAAGATAAATGTGATTTGTTTATAGACATATTACACCTGTTCCACTTGCAGATATTTTTACTTAGTGATTTGTGTTTATTTTTTTTGTCTTTCACTTATTTTTTAAATAGAATTTTTTTTCCCAGTGACAGACTAATGTTACTATGGTCAGTTTCTTAATCAAGTAATCACTTTTACTGTTATTTGCAGTACTGCTCTTTACAGAGGCTTATAAATGTATTAAAAATTTTATTAAGAAGATAATTAACAAGAAAATAAGACATTTAAAAATCTTAGAATTGAGTTTAAATGTGCATTTCCTGTAATACACCACAATATCCACATCTGTTTATAAGTCTTTCCTCTGTTCTTCACCTCTGCTTCATCCCTCCTTACTTCCTCAAGCATACTGATGTAAAGACATGTGTCTGTTCATAACGGCCATGGACTGTCTACTTTATAGCTGGAAGATGAGTGAAATATGTGTGGATGGATGTCGCCGGGGGAGGGGGTTGCAGATCAAGCGAGAGGGCAGAGGGCCTGCATCCTCATTGGCTGCTGTAATAAGGTGGTTGAGGATGAGAGGATGAGAGGATGAGAGGAGGAGGAGGGAGGGGAGGGCACAGTTGAGTTGTCTCCAGAGCTCGTAATGGCGATGAGAGCCTTTGTAGCAAAGTCATGTTTTGTGTCAGAGCTGTAAGAGAACACGTCTGGTAATGTGCAGCCGGGACATAAAAGATAGAGGAAGGAGCATATTTCTCTCCTCTCTTTCGTCCTCTGCTTCCTCGTTTTTTTTACCCACCCTGCCCTCATCCTTACAACTGTCTCGGGCCATCCGTCTCCATGTTCACTTCTTCCCCCTTTTTATTCGAGCGTATTCTCCCTCTGCGATCTCTCAACATCCTTTTACGTCTCTCTTACCTCCATTTTTTTCCCTCTTCACACCTGTTTGAAAGCAAAGTCGGCTCTCCGAGACAAGTGAGAACACAGAAAGCCTTTTATCTGTTTATTCTTTCACTTCTTACCTTCTTATCTTCCACTCCCACGGCGCCGCAACACCGTCCAGTATACACACATGCATCCACGCACACATACACAACATGTAAGATTTGAGATACGTCACATGTTCCTGACAAGGTTATATAAATAAGGTGAGGGGTTCATTCCCACTGACCATAAAGAGCGCACACACACACACACACACATCCTCCCTCATCCTCCGACTCTGAGGGTGTGTTTACTCTGTTTAAAAACATATGAGGGGATCCTTCTTTTAAACTGCAGGGCCAGATGTTATCAGATGTGCCCTTTACACACAGATACAAGAGGGCCTCGCCGTATCAGAATATGCACACACTTTGGATTTAGCCTACAGACAGAAAGACCTCTTTTTGAAGATGCAACCTTTAGTTGACACTACTTTAGGCACTGAGACACACACACACACACACACACACACACACACACACACACACACACACACACACACACACACACACTGTGAAAATGGCAGCAGACCAACCTGGAGGCGGTCCTCTCAATGTTCTCATAGTCCTGCTCGGGATGAGCTCTCGACGTTCTGGCGTGCAGCAGCATGGAGTGAAGTGTGTGTTACTTTGACCTCGCTGCTCTGCTGTCCTGCTGTTGACATTAACAATTGGCACATTTCGCAGATTTTCCACCGTAAAACAGTATGACGGCCTGCAGGTTCAAATAGTATGAGAGGGAAATATATGCATGCCTCAATTTCTACCTGATTTTAGGGTTATCGCACATTCATTATTAAGGTATTGTAATATCACTAAGATCATCTTATGAATCTCTGCTCCATTCCCTGCCTCATTAGGGAGTAATTACACATTTTGTTGCTGCACAGTGAACATTTAAATTCTGCGAAAAGAAAAAGTTGAGGACTAAAGTTTCCCTTGTGGGCTGACAAAATTAAACGTAAAGCTAAGGCCAGCAGCTGGGTATATTAGCTCACCGCAAACTCTCCACCATAAAGAACTTTTGCTTTGAGCTGAATCAATATTTAAAACTGGTTGGATCATTTTTAAAAAACTTGCATAGTCACAACGCCTAAAAACAGGATTTCTCAGCTCAGGAACACCTCAACGAAACTCAAAGTTCCACTTACATCTTGTTTGGAGCTATTAGCACATCCTTTGTCCAAGTCAGCTCCATTTGCTGATAAAGCAGTTGAAAGCTCAGAAGACAGTGGACATTGAAGCTGACATTATTTGTCATCCGCACTGTTCCCAAGGCTAAGACTGAACTTGGTGCTGTTTGTTGTAGTTGGACAAATCAGTTAGATTTCATTCTCCTGTCTGAATGTTAATGTAAAGCTAAAATTAGCAGCTGTATAAGTATAGCTATATAAGCTCAGCACAGAGACTTGACATGGGGGAAAAAGCTAACCTGGCTCCGTCTAAAGCCGACAAAATCTGCCCACAGTCGCCTCTCAAGGTAACTAATTAACATTTATCAGCTAGTTAGTTTAGTCCGTTCATTAACCAAAGTAGAAAGATGACACATAATACCTATGCAAGCTGTTTTCCATATTTCAGTTTGCCTCCAGTTCCATATATACGGTACAGCACAAGAGTAATACAGATCTTTCAATCTCACTGCGTGCAAGAGGGCAAATAAATCTATTTCCCAAAATGTCAAACTATTCCTCTGAAACATTGATATAGGGTCAATGTGGCCATTTTCTGACATTTTGAACTGTGTGTGTGTGACTGATGGTTTTGCTGCGCTCTGCTAGCGCAGGCCACTTCCTCTGTAAACACCAGTTAATGACTGTGCAGGACAAAGCCGACAACAAACAACAGCCTGCCATGTCTCAGATGAACTTTTGACTCAGAGGGAACCACAAGCCGAGCTGAAATTGATGCTTTACCCCAAAATAGTTTCTGGTGTTTGACTTTGTCCTCTCAGAAGACCAAAACAAAAAAAACGAACAAATTAGATGCACATAGGCTGTGTATTTCACGAGTTACTGCCAGGTCACAGACGTTCCTCTGCTCAGCTGAGATTTGAAAGGTATTTTGTGTGGAATATTACTATAAAATACATCATCGTTTTCCTAACAACCTTAAATGTATTTTACTGCTCTTTCATACTCTCTCTTTTCTTCTTTACACACCATTTATTTGGGATAATAAACCCATCATAATAGATGAAAACACAATCTCAAGGTCCACTTACTCGACTGTTCTCGAGCTTAAGATCAGGCTGTCATGAAACTGTAGATCCTCAAACTTTCCATTATCCACACGTTCACTTCCATGACAACTGAACAAATGCCATCTGCTAATGAAGACCAGATGACATGGTTAAAGAAATTCAGAAGAAATGCGGAAGTCGACCTTAAGTTAGGGTTGTTTTGTCAACTCCTGTTTCCACGGTAAAAATGTAACTGTTGAGCTCTCGTGCTGATACTGATACTTCACTTTTTTAATTTGTTTCAGTTGCAAGAAGAGTCCCTTGTTATTTTAGATAGAATTTTTACTTTAGTGACTTTTTTCACAAAAAAGCGCTCAGTGTTAAAATAAATACTGAAGCTCTAGGTAAATGTGATGCCAAATCTTCATTTTGCCTCCACATTTTTCAGTGTTCCGTCTGAGTCTCATTTTAGACTGGCTCTCTCTGCCTAGATGAAAAGAGATAGTGTCACATAGCCTTGAAACGCTGCAGAGTCCTACGTGGCACAGCAGTGGACGCTCAGAATGAACACTGATCAATTTCTATTTTCTTCCTCTGTCATCTTTTTCGTCCCTCTCTGCAGCTTGTCCAGTGGGCTACTTCAAGTCCGTCTCAGGCTCTGTTCCCTGCTTAGTGTGTCCCTCCAACAGCCGAACCAGCCAGGAGGGATCGAGTGTGTGTGAATGTCGCAGCAGCTTTTATCGGTCAGCCAATGATGCCAACTCGTCTGCCTGCACAAGTGAGCTTTGTTGGTTTGTTTGTTTACGCCAGGCTCTCTGGGAGGCGTTCAAGGGGCCTCTCTGGCCATTTGTCATTTACTCAGACTGTGAGAACGGAGTTCGAGTCACTGACCAGAAATCATCCTGTTTTAGCACAATATAATGGACATTTAATTGCAGCAGCAGAAAAGAACTGTTAAGTATTTAGTTTCTCTGCTCACTTAGATTAAATTGTGTCACTGCCAAGCTTTCCTTCCATTACTTCACATGTCTAAATGTGTTTGCCAGCATGAAGCTTCTTTCATATCTTAAACTTTTCAGCAGATGCTTTCGTCAAAGTGTCTTACATTATGTATGTCACACCCCCTCCCGTTCTCACTATCTCGCCGTTTTCTCTACAGCTCCTCCCTCAGCTCCGGTCTCTCTGACCTGGGAGTATGAAAGCGGCGACGGCGGAGTTTCCTTGAGGTGGCGCCCTCCAGTGGACATGGGAGGCCGCAATGAAGTGTGGTACGGAGTGGTGTGTCGCATCTGCCCCTCTGCTGTCATCACCAACCCGGCGTTGTGCTCCTGGTGCGGGGAGGGCGTCACCTTCAGCCCCTCCCAGACGAACCTGAAACAAACCAAGGTCACCCTCAACAACCTGCTGACCAGAGTCACTTATCTCATACAGGTACTGTGGAAAACTCTCTTGACGGAACAAAAACCCCTCTCCATTATCACCTTTTAAATAATCTAAACATTGTCAGCGAGTTGGTTGTGATTCTGCCAGTTGCAAGTTATTTTTAAGAGATTTTTATGAATGATGAAACGTTTCACAGAGGAGGCGGGTCCTCTGGGCCACATAATTCCATGAGCTCCACATCAGGAAATACACAGTAACATTTATTATTTAGCTCCTGGTAGCTCAACTAAATCATGGCTCATTCCTTATTCATAATAGGCAGCTACTTCCCCTTTACGGGTGTTTGTTGACTGAACGCCACAGCTGCAAGTGTCATGCTTTGTTTCTCAAAAGCGCAAGCATGTCATAGAAGTTAATAGAAAAAGGCTTCAAATGTCACATCTGTGTGTTCTTCTTATTGACAGGTGCAGGCCATGAATGAGGTGTCAGCTTTGAGTCCTTTTCCAGCCCGATACACAAGCATCAATTTCACCACGAGCCAGTCAGGTGAGCATGGGACGGAGAGGATGAAAGGGACGAGATGAAAGCGAAGAGATGCTCTAATGATGTTTGTGTAGACAGTGTGTGTGTGTGTGTGTGTGTGTGTGTGTGTGTGTGTGTGTGTGTGTGTTTGTGTGTTTGTGTGTTGTAAGTCTGGGGTTTCTCGCCCCCTTTTTTCCTCTCTCTCCCTTTCTCTCTGTCTCCCTCTCTCCTCCATCTTTTCTCCTCCCGCTCTCTGGACAGGAGGTTGCTCGAGGTTACAATATCCTGTCACATCCCATTATGGTCACTGTGGAGAAATAAAGGGACAAATGAGAGATGGGAAGACAAAAAGACAGACCAAACGAGAGATGAAAGGAGACGAGTGGGGAGAAGAGAAGGGAGAGGGGGGTGTTTTGTGCAGACAAAGTACACCATTATACAATTTTCCAAGAAACTGATCAAGACTGATCAGAACTCAGTTCATGAACTTCAATCATCTGAAACCTTCTTGTGCCTGCTCTTAGAGGTTATTGATTAAATAAACAGAATGCCAGAAAGTTCCCTTTAACGGGTCTGGCCAGCCAGCACAGTGACTGTAACTAGATCCCACTTCGTGCTCCATAAAAACGCCTCTTCCACTTTCATGCTCTACTAAATATTCTATAACACTGCCCCCTTGTGTTCACCATCACTTCAGCTAATCACTTCCCTTAAGGGAAACTTCAGTCCAGCTCATACATCTGCTGTCTCCACTGGTGTAAGTAATTAAGTAATCACTTAATACACATTTTGATGCACTTTTGCATCAGTATTTCTATTTTATGAAACGTTATACTTCCATTCCACGACATGGCACATTGACAGATATTGTACATTTCACCTCACCCCAAACTTTAGTTACAAGTCTCTTTTCATATTACAATTTTTCATGCCCGTCCTCTCCAGTGAAAATGTATCATGTATCTTCAAATTTAGATTTTCTGATAAACTGTAGGATGTGTGTTCCTATGGGGGTTTAGATGATTGTCTTACTTTATAAGATCAATAGAAGAACTTGGATTACGTAGATTAAGTAGTATCTCCATTAATTTATTTTATTTTTTATCTGTTATTCGACAGGGACAATACATGTAAGCAATAGAATGATTTTAAATGTGCTACTCTGGATTTGATGGAGTGTGTAATCTGCAATGTAACTAGATTCATCAACTATTGTAGTGAAGGCGAAATACAATATGTGCCTCCAAAATGTACTCAAGTGTAGTACTAGTAAAGGTACATAGTTACATTCCATCACTGCCAACAGTATATGAGGTAGATTGAGCAAAAAGAGCTCAGACATTTACAGCAGTAAAATGCGCCATTCACATTTAGGGAGCAGTTATGTTGACCCAAAAATAATATGCGTATTATGAACCATTTTTTTGCACTACAAGTAATTTTACTTTAAATACTTGCTACAAGAAACTTCAAATGTTTTGTAGATTGTTGTGACTTCTAAGAAGAAAAGTTAAACAAAGTCAGTATTCTTCTAGCGCTCTACCACCGCACTACAGAGTCAGACTCCTTAATTCATCCTCAGCACAAAAATAATTTTACAACCAACCAACCCAGATAACTTTGAATCTGACCAGCAGACAGGCATCAAGACGAACTATAATTACTATTCAGAAATAGCTTTTCTTCTCGCTGATGGTCTCATTCGCTTATGTAGGTCAGATAGAGACATCAGTATTACAATGAGACTGTCTGAACATTACTTCCTCTACCGGTTGTCTCCCACAGTTCCCAGTACAGTTCCCATGATGCATCAGCTGAGCCGGGCCCCAGACTCCATCACTCTCTCATGGCCTCAGCCGGACCGGCCCAACGGAGACATCCTGGAGTACCAGCTTAGGTACTATGACAAGGTAGGCTCGGTGAATAATCACACAAGTGCTGCACAATCACCCAAACTGACTCAAAACAAACATCACCACAAAAATGTCCCTTTTCTGCGTCCTTCAGGGTTCAGACGTCGATAGTGCAGCGAGTGTGTACAGCGAGACCAACACGGTGACCGTCAACTCTCTGCTTCCTGGATCCATCTATGCCTTCCAGATCAGAGCTCGAAATGAACGTGGCTTCGGACCCTACAGCAACACCATCTACTTCACCACGCTGCCCCTGGGTACAACACTGGTTTTACTTTATTACCAATGAAATCCACTGCAGACAAAGTGCATCACTGCAATAAAAACACAACAGAACTGGTGTAATTTATCATTTTTAGAGTCAGAGGCCTTCATATCATACAGAAAGAGTTTTTATTTACGTTGACATATATGTGTTAGGACTTTTTAATCGTAATTGCTTCCTTGAGATATCTTTTATACTACAGAAATAGAACCTGACATAGACTTTAGAGTGTTGAAAGCTTTTGTTCAGACGACTCAATTGGTTTCAAATAGTCGCTGAAGAAGAACTGAGGTTTCCAACCTTTTTATGTACATCCAGACTGACTCTTTATTCTTCAAGGATGCTCTCTAAAGTGGTCTTACTTTAGTCCAAGTACTCTATTTCATCAAGATAACATACTCCATGCCAATTCAACTTTCCATGGGTCCTTGAGGATTGCCTTACAAGAGAAGTAGTTTAAAGTAAAGTTACATTTCTGACTGTGGCCATTGTGGAGCTGAGCTTTCAATCCATATTCTACTGTTAGTGAAAAGAAAATACCCTCATGAGAAATCTAAGCAGTTACAGTTACAGCACTGTTTGTAATTAGCTTAAATGGCTGATGTTTCCTCACTTTCTCTCCTACAGAGGAACATTCACATCAGATCCAGAACCGTCTTCCTCTGCTGGTTGGGTCTGTGATGGGTGGAGCAGCATTTCTCCTGGTGGTGGCAGCGATTGTGGTTGTGGTGGTGTTTCGGAGGTAAGTTGAAGGTCTGTTCACACAGTCAGACATATGATTTGATTTATTTATTTTTTTTATCAAATTCACATATTTTGCTTGCTTCTATTTGACAGTAAGAGGAGGGAGAGTCCGTACAGCGACAGACTCCAGAGGTACATCAGTAACCGAGGTGAGTATTTATGTTGCTCATTAAGTGTAATTTGATTAAAATTCAATTTAGTCAAATTAACTATTCAGTTTTTAACTGAGAAATTGAAAATGCTTTGTGCAAAAGGGCAACATATTATAGGCAAAGTGCATAATTGAGATCTGTGACAAACAAAGTCTTGTTATCATTTGTTTCATTTCGTTGAATTTGTTTATAGATGTGAAGTTTTTTCTTCTCCTTAGAGACAAAGACTTTATTAGGTTTTCATAGGGGGACATGAATTAAATTCCACTCTCCATTTGTTATAAACTCATATTTATTATTTGTAATACAGTGCTGCATCTGTATATCTGTTATTTCCCTCTGCTTTGCTTTCCGAGATCATTCTAGGCCCATTCTCATGATCATGAATGTCTTAAGTAAGAGGATGAAAATCAGGACTTAGAATTGCATTTTCATTTCAGGTGGTGTTAAGTATTATGTGGACCCATCCACCTATGAGGACCCCAGTGAGGCTGTCAAAGAATTTGCCCGTGAAATAGATCCCACTCATCTCAAGATCGAGGAGGTGATTGGTGCAGGTAGGTCTGACATTTTCGTTTCTTTTAAATCTTATCGTGATACCTATCAACACAGTATTATATCTGATCCACCTCCTCTCTACTCCAGCCCAGTTTGGGGAGGTCTCCCGGGGCCGCTACCGTCCAATGGGTCGCAGGGAGGTGCTGGTAGCGGTGAAGACTTTGCGCTGGGGGGCGTCCGACAGAGAGAGGGGGATGTTTCTCAGTGAGGCAGGCGTCCTGGGACAGTTTGACCACCCCAACGTACTCAAGTTGGAGGGCGTGATCACTCGTACCCCTCCAGAGAGGATCATCACTGAGTTCATGGAGAACGGGCCGCTGGACGCCTTCCTCAGGGTGAGACAAAGACAGGCTGTTAACAGTGACTTCACATGTTTCACTTCTCTATAAACAGAAAGAATCTCCTCCTTTCCTGTTTTTTACACTCCTCCCCCTTTCAGGAGAACGAGGGCCAGTTCAGCGTCCTCCAGCTGGTTGGGATGCTCAGAGGAATTGGAGCAGGGATGCGTTACCTCGCTGAGAGAAACTTTGTCCACAGGGACCTGGCAGCTCGGAACGTGTTGGTCAACTCCAACCTGGTCTGCAAAGTGTCCGACTTTGGCTTATCCCGACTCATGAGGGGCCTGGACCACAACATACCTACATACACTGCCTCACTGGTACATATTGATAAACTGGGCCTCTGTGGTTTTTATATGCTTCTGATTTTGTATCATGACACTTTCATTTTCACCATCTTCCTCCATCAGGGCAGCAAGATTCCTGTGAGGTGGACCGCACCAGAAGCCTTTCAGCATCGCAAGTTCAGCTCTGCCAGTGATGTCTGGAGCTTCGGCATACTTATGTGGGAAGTGATGTCATATGGAGAGCGTCCATACTGGGACATGAGCAATCAGGAAGTGAGTATGTAGCAGAATGTTGCCTGAGCACAGGAAGTCAAGATCCATTATTAATGTAAATGCACTCTAATCCTCCAGGTTAGCTGCAACAGTGTAATGATAAGCCATTACAAGTATAAGTCCTGAGAGCAATGGTACCCAGGGGCTTAATGTCTGACCATAAACCACAATGTCCTGTGTTTGCATCCCGCCAGACACCTTTATTGCATGTTGATCCCCGTCTCTCAATCCCTTAATTTTCTGGCAGCTGTTGAATGAAGATGTTCAGCACATAATGAAAATAGTCCCTGTATTAATATCACCACAGCTACAAGATTTAAGAAGTTTTTTTTTTTTTAATTAAAATTTGTGTAGTGTTATTGCACTATATGTAATAAATGTTTGTTTGATAGCAGCTATTTAGGGCTTTTCCACTGAAACTTATGGCCACGCTGAGTCAAACCATACTTCATGATTTGCATGTCTGTGACCAGTTTAAAGAGGCAGTGTGGAACTTCCGTGTTGTGCTGAAATCTGTTTTTTAGCTTATGTTTATGTATTTTCATATATGTCCTTCACAAAGAAATCCACAGTCCAGCAGATTTAAAAAAAAACTTAAACTGTCTACAGCTTATATAGACAACAGAGATGGGGAAGGTATCAGTTTCATGCCACATTACAGTCCACTCACATTAGTGATTAATACAGGTAAATTACAACAAATTGCTACACAGACCCACTCTAAATGGGCTGAGTTGTGCTCAAGGTAGACAATCGCCAGAGATGCATCAAATTGCCTCCATGCAGGTCGTGGTGACATTCATGGTAATTCAGTAACGAGGAATAGTTTCCTCTTCCTCTTCTAGATCCATTTCATCATCCTGTCACCGTGTTTTAAGAAATAATAAATACCCCGATGCCAGGCAAAAATGTCAGCACAGCCTGAAAACCCATGATGACAAATAACTGGCTGGTATCTGGCACAGTGTAACAGTGACACTAATGACTGGAGACTAACGTGCCATCAGTTAGAGGCATGTCTTCAAGCAGGTAGCCCTGTAGTTATGGAGAAGCAAATAAACGGAGTCAAGTTGATCCACCGTGTGATTATTGGAAAGTTCTACTCAAATTTTATATGTTTGTACCTTTAAGAATTGGATAGTGTTCAAAGCCCAGATAAGAAATGAAGGAATGCAATTTTCTGACCAAGCAGAAATAATACAAATGCACAAATATTGACTTACTGCTATTTGGACAAAAATATTTGACAAGAATAAAAGTCTTTTAGAGGTAAACACATTCCGCTTGCTATTTTCAGATATGAATCATGAGTAAATGGCTCATGTTGTACAAGTAAAGGCTTATTCTGTAAAGTAGCCACAATCCTAATATCATCAAAGGTAAAAAGTATCAAATATTTTATTTAAATATCTTGTTGAATAAAAGTGCATGATCTTGGGGTGGTGACTCTGCTGCTGTGGTTCTCTCAAGCAAAACAATAAAAGCAACACAACAAGACATTTTAATGCAAAAATGTTAAATGTTATACCTTCAAAACATGGACAGCCGAAGGAGGGTGCCAAAAATTGTCGACAACTCCTTAAATACATTTGCTTAATCACTCTTCCCCTCGTCTCTATTTAAAATACTCATTTAAGTGGTGGCAAAATGTCAGGCAGCTGGAATTTACATAATTTCTTCGTAGTCACTTTTACATTCCCTTAGTGGCTTGTGACCTTTTACGTAAGGCACTCACACAAGACTCCTCAGACTAGCTGACCTACTTATTATCGCTAATGTCTCGCCTGCTCCCACTGCAGGTGATGAAGGCCGTAGCAGACCAGTATCGCCTCCCTGCTCCACACAACTGTCCCGCTGCTCTCCACTCTATGATGCTCCAGTGCTGGCAGGCTGATCGAGGGGACCGGCCAGCCTTCGACTCCCTCCTGTCCTCTTTGGATCGGCTCATCAGGCACCCTGCCTCTCTCAAGGCAGAGCCATCTCGGTGAGACAGCAGCTTCTGGCAAAACACATCAGAGGCAGCAGGTGATGAACAATCTGGTGTATTTATTGGTTCTCATGCTCTCATTTTTGACATTTCCTTCATTACAGAAGCTGCTCTCAGCCACTGCTCAGTCCCACCCCTACAGACTTATCGTCAGTGGCAACAGTCAGTGATTGGCTGAAGGCGCTGAGGATGGAGAGATATCAGGATGAGTTTGATCAGGCACAGCTGGACACATTAGACAGAGTCAGCAAGCTCACGATGGAGTGAGTATCAATGGTTATTACTGTAACATGTGATTTAAAGTAAATACAAATGTTTAGATTTATTTCTGCAACGGAAAATCATGCAGATTTTTGATGTGACTGTTCATTTTCTAAAGCACAGAAAAAGTTTTATATTGTTTACTTTTGTGTTTTCATCAGGTTTGTTTTACATACTTATGAATGAAATACATTTTAAATCCTGTTCAAATCTTTGTCAGTGTTTCCTAAAAGGTACAACCAGGAAAGAGTTTCTTATCGTTATTCACAGCCTTTTTAACATGCCAAAAACAGACAACAATTTAAAGGTGCAATATGTAAAAGTTTTAGGGATGACCCGATCAAGTCTTCAGACCTGCAAACTTGTCGCTTTTCTGTGATAATTGCCATTTTCTTGGTCAAGTGAATCATGTAGAACCGGAGAGTTTTTCTTTTGGGGGGGGGTTATGGACAGGACATGGGCGTGTACCAGAGATTATCAGTGAACTGTGAACATGTGCGCGCCTGAAGGGAGCCTTGAATTCGATAAAAACAACTTTTCTAAAATCTCTACAACTCATTTTCAAGTCGTGGATGATTCTGAAGTGAGGGGGCTGACTGGAGGCTGAAGGTAAAGTACGTTGCATTCTCTGTCAGAAAGACAACAAATATGTCTTCAAAATAAGAGCTTTACATTGCACCCCATTGGAGTTTAGAACTGCATTCTTAGCATGGAGCTTTTAATTCGAAAGCAGCGACCATTAGTAGCTTGTTGTTACAACAACAAGCAACCAACGAAGACAGTTCCAGAGACCAAGGAGACGCTAGCATCTCCTGGATCTCAGCGGCTGTCCAGTTGCTCATCTTGATGTCCGCAGATGAAGTGATGGACTGACTGCCGTGATCAGCTGTTTCCTGGTATTAAAACTCCCTGGGTATGGGTCACACAACAGTGCAGGTCATCGACATATCCACCCATCCCATGCAATTTCCGGCATATCGACGTCTTGGATTTAGGTCGCAATGGAGTTGGAAAAAAGTGTACCCTTCGAGGTGGCGAATTGGCGGACCAAACCAGACCACCAATTTACCGCTCTCTCCCTAAATCCGCAAACCTGGCCGCAAAAAGGACAGCCAAATTGGTGGCTTGCTGCCCAGTAGAAAAACGGCTGTTTACTATGCAAACAAGGGCAGCCATGCACTGCAGGCACACTGTCAAACAGGTGTGCATAAGAAGGTGGTGCAGGTCATAGCATCAGCACAGTGTAGCCAGCACCTTTCTTCTTTCTTGTCAGTCTCATTTCTTATATATCATAATGTGACCATAGATAGATACTTCAACAACACCTGCCACAAATTGTGCTCTGGGTTAACGTTCAAAATTGCTGATGCTGATCAGTGGAAAAATGCCCATATCGGCTCCGATCCCGGTCCTGCAGATCAGATCGGGACATCCCTAAAAAGTTTAGTTTAAAATGTAAAAAAAATGGACAAACATTACCGACAGAATGTGAAGAAACAGTTTTGACTACGCCCCCCAAGTGCCCAAACAGTGTAATCATAACATCACATGATGCACACTGGCCAAAAAATGTTTTTTTCTCATTAGCTTTCTCTGAAAAGAAGCGTCAGTAAAAGGCTGGATATATTTTCTTGAGCGTCCCAACCCTTGTTTCACACAAATTCGGAGAGCTAAACAGAAGGTTAGCCACTTGGCAGATGTCTCCAGTGCCACACTCTTAAGGGGCTGCACAGTGCAAAAGCTGGTCCAGGTAATTTTACATCCAGGAAGTTTAACTTATTTGCCTTTAGGCACCACTGAGCAGATCATGGGAACAAACTAGGCTCCATCTTGGATGCTGCATTCAAATTTCCCTCATTAGATTCATGATTGTAACCCCAACCCCACACCTACAGAGGTGTGCGCTGACTGATATCTGACCTCCCTCCCTCTCTCTCCTCTCCCAATTACCACCTTTCCTGTCCAAGCCTGAAGCAACTGCTTCTTCTTTGTCCCTGGAGTCAGATTGCTTTTCGGAGCAGCTGTAAATTAAGTTGGTGCTGTATTCCCTGTTGTCAAACTGGCCTTCACGTTCAGTCCCAGTCCAGAGTCCCAGTGTCTCCGCAGTCCAAAGCTCCGGTACTAGTGGTGTAAACACCAACACTCCCTCGGTTTTTCAAGCTCCCAGTGCAGGCAAAGTTAGCTCATAGGGCCGCTAGCCGGCTAACTGAGCTACCTAGCTAACAGCAGCTACAGTTAGCAGTTACCATGGTGATATACTGCACCATATTTGTTTGGAATTTGTATTCGACATGTTGCCCATTCTTACATATCACATCTTCAAAACAAATTTCTCAAAGGTCTCAAAATATATTACTTTGCAACATGGACTCAGTCTTTGCACTTGTATAGGGTAAACACTGTTTCTTTATTGACAAAAAATAATGAACCGAAGCGCAAGGTTATTTTCCAGCTTTTTCTTAAGCGGTTGTCGTGACAATACTTCCATGTAGCTTCAATGTTAAGAAAGTGATTTCATGATCATTGTTATACTTTTTTCTGACTGAGTAAATGCTGCGCTTTAATGTTCATTTGTGACCATGGAAAATGCATCAATAGAAATCCTGATCTACCACAGGTTTGTTTAGACTGACAGATACAAACCCGTCACTGTTGTCCTTCAGAGAATAAGATAGCGCACTCAACAAGCTGAAGTGTTGAACTAAACTCCACGGTTGGTCTGCTCTCTCCTTCAGTGACGTCCAGAGCCTCGGGGTGAACCTGCTGGGGCACCAGAGGAAGATCGTCAGTGCGGCCCAGCAGCTCAGAGCCCATCTGACGCAGGGGCAGGTGGAGGTGTGAAATCTGCCTCCACTGCAAACCTGTGCCATGGATCTCTGTGGTTTTCATATCCCTCTGCTTGTTGTGTCTGGTTTCTGTAACACTCGTTTCAGTGGAGCACATTTTTAAGCCAAAACAGAGAGAAAATCAGCTTTCCGGTGCCACTCTGTGTATTCTGAGTAACCTAACACGACAACCAGAAGGGGTGAGAAAAAGAAAGATGATCGGGACTTCCTGCCTGTCACTCAAGACAAATAACAGAGGAGAGATGCACTATGGGAGCTGCAGTCCAGGTCAAAGTGAGGTTGGGTAAATGCTGAGGAGGGGAAGGACATTAAAGATTGCGCGATGTTTTTCACTAGATTTCACTTTATTGTTGTCTGCCTTCTTCGCTCCTCACCCATCAGCAATCCTACCTCTCACCCTCTCATCCACTACTGCCCCTCCATGAAACATTTAAATTCCCCCACCCTCATCGAGTACAAAACAATTATAAAAATGCTTTTTTTTAAAATACTCATGGAGTTTTCTCCACACAAAGAATTGCGTGAGGACAATCAAAGCCTTTCTAATATTTTTTGAGTTGTTTGTAAAGATCTATCACTTCCTCTCTACTTAAAAACGCCAAATGCTAAAAACCTGTGAGCAAAAAAGGAAACAGTGTACTACCTAGCAAGCTATGGTGCGCCTTATGAGGTCTTACCATCTTTTAGAAAAATGTATAGTTCATTCAATGTAAAAAATAAAAGATAAAAAAACGCTATGAAGTCCAAAATCAGCACTGCAAACCCTGAGGTTAGATAGGATCACTGCCATGAAATTGGGGAAAACAAAACTGATTAAAAAGGTGTTTTTTTAAAAAAGATATAAGCCATGTTTTCCTTCTTTAAAAGACATATCCAGGGTTTGAAAGTAGCCCTGTTTGTACAGTTCACTCTCACTCTCTCAGCGACAACAGAGCTCATGAACCGTGATGCTACAATCTTCACCTCAGCTGCAAACACAAATCTGTGATGAGGACAGAACCGAACGGCACCCACCTTTTATGTGTACATTTCACACTTCACCTCTTTTTGTTTGATTGCAAGAGTAAAGACACTGAGTCATTGGAGCTTTGTGAATGTGTGAAATGGGAAAGATGGACAAAGTCTGATCTGATTTACACTTGAAGGAAGGAGGCAAAATGCTTTGTAAGTACGTGTGTCTATAACATATGTGTGCTATAAATGAGGCCGTGTTAATGTGTACATCAGATGTATGCTGTACATGATGCTGTGTGTGAGTGTGTGTGTGTGAGAGAGAGTGAGTGTGTGTGTGTGTGTGTGTGTCTGTGAGAGAGAGAGAGAGTGTGTGTGTGTGTGAGTGAGAGTGTGTGTGTGAGAGTGAGAGAGTGTTTGAGACAAGTGTGTCAGGCTACGCACACATTATTAGCTGTGTTTACTTGTACGAGTGTTCACCACTAATCCATAATTGTGCAAATTTGTAAAATAAATGATATGATTTTATTTAAAATATTGCATTTGTTTTTCATTTTAGAGAAATATAAAATATTTTATTTTACATGCCACTTAAAAAAAAACCAAAAACAAAACCCAGCCATATCTGAAACATTCCCCGTGACCTCCCCTCGGGGGGGTCATATTTTACTCTGTGTCCGTTTGTTTGTTTGATGGTTTGCCAGCAGGATTACACCACAACATATTTTAGGTTTGACAGTATTTAGTCATCAACCAATGTATTAGCCAAAATGGAATTTGGTCCTGATGGTACATAGAAAAGACTGTGATCCCACAATCCTCTGAAGAACAGGAATGTACCAAATTCATTGAAATGCATCCAGTAGCCCACAGGAAAAGTCAGAATTGTCATCGTCATTAGGCTTCTTGCTCTGGAGACCATGAATATCTACATAATAGTTCATGGAAATCCATCCAGTAGTTATTGAAAGATTTCAGTCTGTATGCCTTAAAGCCAGAAGTTTGATTGCTGTGTAAAAACCGAATATCTTATTGGATCTTAGTAACAACAACTTGCATTAAAATGTTCAACACCGAATGAAAGACGACTCAGAGTTACAGCCTTTGCAGTTTAGCATGGTTCTAAACGCCGATTGATATAAAACTTTCTCAAACAAAATCAACACACATTGGTTCACATTGACGTCCATCCCCGAAAAAAAACATACAACGCTGTTTGATTCTATATCTGGTTCATGTGGTTAAAAAACCATGAATTCGTCAGCTCCGACATGAATTCATTCACCTTGATGCGCTCACATCACCTTGACAGCATTGAGTGAACAGATCAGCAGGTTTGAGGTGAATCTCAGTTTGGGATCTGCTGGGATCAGCAGCAGTCCGCAGACAGACACTGGTTTCCCACATGTCCCGCAGCTGCTGATATCACAGCCGATCTGGACTGATAGTAAGACCGCTTACACAACCCCCACATTACTCTGGCAGGCTGACGCGGCTGGTGCTGTGCTGTGTTTTAATGTGTCAGACTGCAGCCCAGTCACCGGTCTTCACATTGGCCCAATGTCAGTTTTACAAAGACATGCTGAGTGGTCCAAAAAAAATATTCCACCACTCAGAACTTTATTGTAAGTTATAGGTCAGATCACAAAGTTTTGAAGTAATTTTATTTTTGTATCTGATGGTGTGTTTATCCTCTTAAATTATTTGTCAGCTACTTGTTTAGAGTTTTTTATACATATATGAACACAAATTATTATCTGTATCTAGAAATGATGAGGTATTGTGATAGATTAAACTACCCAGCAGTATATTTATAGAGTTTCTTAACGGAACTAGCTACATTAAAACGCTACTGAACTTTTTTTTTATCATTATATATTAATTAATATGATATGTATAATAACACTCTAAAATAATATAGCACTCTAAAATTATATAACACTCTAAAGTAAGTCTGTGTGCATAATGAGTACTTTTAGTTTTGAATCTTCGATGAATTTTGCAGATTAAACTTCTGTACTTTTACATACTTACATTATCAATTCAAAACATTGACTTGCAATGGAGTATTTTTTCCAGAGTGTAGATGGAATTTCAGGAAGTATTAAGACTGTTTACTTTAGTAATAGTAGTAATACGAGAAAGTATTATCAGGAAAATATACTTGAGGCAACATGGGGTTTATGTATAATTGTGATCATGGATGCATTAATGTGTAAGCAGCGTCTTTGTTTAGTTGTGACGCTCGTTTTCAGCACCTTTTCAAATGATGATGGTTTATGTCAATAACTCCTTGAAACCTTTTATCGGTGCAATATTGTGAGAATATTTCTGATGTTTTTTTGTTGTTTTTTTTTACACCAACATGTTTAAAGTATGTTCGAGATATTTGTGTTTGTATCTTGAAACAAAAGAATTTCAGGAGTCAAATTGAGAAGTCAAGTAAAATATTTCCTGAAAATTCAAGTACAGTTCTTGTAAATTTACTCAGCTACTTTTCATCACTGTGTAATGATTATGGTACTTGAGAGGTTAAGTTAAAGTTTGTGTTAGAGGATGAGCTAAAGTGTTATGAAGACTCCATGTGGAACCTCTTGAAATCACGGTAGCCTTATTTACTTTTGTTTTAATAATGATCATTGGGCTCTGTTGTGTTCAGTCATTCTGAATGACAGCAACTGTCATGTCATAGATCTACTAGAGGCATCTGTAATAATTGTTTGCAGGGACTCTAATTAACACCGTGTTGTGATAGAAGTGCTGGGTAGAAACGGTAGACACACAAACCACCAAATCGTGTTTTTATGGCGTTATTGTTTCTTTATAAAGACATTAACAGACTGGAAACCACTGGTCTTTATCACACTGCTTAAAGATGGTGCTCTCCGTCTGGTAAACAGCTATTATCTCCACAATACCAAATGACTGCCACATTAACAGGGCCTCCTATAGAGTCTACTTAAACCCTGTTTATCCTGCGGCTGACCAGCCTGTTAGTCATGAACTATAAGTGGCGCAGCAAAAACACCTGCGCGATACATCCGAGCTGACCAGAGGAGTCGTATAAGTCGACTGATTCAGCAGTTTACAAATACTCCACACGAGTGGAAATTAACTCTGTGATTCAGGTTCAGTTGGTGGCTTCTTGCCAAACGAACTCTCCTGAAAGTAAAGACTGATAGTCTCTCAAATTACAAAAAAAAAAAAAATTAAAAACTACATGTATCTTTGTTTTCAGCCTTCAGAAGAAAGTGACATGATGTTGCCAACCTCCAAATGCTCATTATGGTCTTTGTAATGTGGCAATTACCATGTTTGTGAGCATTCCTGTTGACACATCAATGGTGCTCAACATGTTAAATCACTGTGAATGAAAGCAGCTCGGATGCATGTGTGCACAAGACGCAGCATGTCGGGGAAAAATCACGCATCATGTCCGTGTTTGCGCCGCAGAATGATCCCAGCTTCACCTGGAGAAGATGGTAGGAGAACAGAAAGAAAAGAACGCAGCTTCACAATCGTGCGTTCACATCTGGTTCTGAATCACCAGCCTGTGCTCAGACTTACATGCTTGCAATTTCCAAACTGGTTTTTCCTTTAACGGTTCACTTGAAACACCGACCGCAATGTGTTGACTGTCATGATGTTGCAGAATTTTCCTTGTGGTCATGCAGGTTTTGGTGGTATAGAGGAATGCAGACAGGCCTGATAACACCAGAGATATGTACTGGGATTAGGGACCAGACCATTGGCACAGGTGACATAATACAGACAATAACTTTCAGATCAGCATGATGAAGGACTTCTTGTTCCGACGACGAGTTGAATCTTAAAGCACAACTTTCTCTGTGGCCTTCCTGACCTGCGGTGAAAGTCAACCTACTCATTAAAGCCTCACTCTCGCTGTCTTACCTGTTGGCCCTTCCCTCATCCTCCCTCCTCTCCACCCATTCATTGTCAACCCCTCCACGTGTCTCCTCCCCCTGGGTCATATATAACGGTGATGCCACAGGGATTCCACTCCTCCTCAGGGACATTTTACAGGTGTTGTTTCCAATTTTTGACTGAAGTGTTATGACTAAGGTGCACGAGGAGTTTAGGAGCGGCACTTTTATAGTTTAAAGGTAAGATTGAGACGCTTTCTTCTAATTTGTTTTTTGTTGTTTTTTAATTCTATGTTTAAAACAGTACAAAAAAGAATCCAACACAAAAAATTATGAAATAATTGGCTCTCCAACTTTCTTTCTTTCTTTTTTTTTTATCTCACGTGGACGTCACCTGTCTTTTGCTTCCTCCAGTCGAACATCAGGTGTCAATGTCACCGTCTCTAGCCAGATCTGCTCCGAGTGAGCTCAACCATTGGTGGAGCCAGCTGAGGTTTCGCCTCCAAAATAAGAAAGGATGGAACGAGATGTTGGATGAGACGTTTCTGCTCTACACCAAACAGTAAGAGACTCGCATAAACATTTTCAACTTCTGTCAACTTAAAATTCAGTGTGTGTCTGAATTAATTATTTGCAAGTGTAATGTCGACATTTATACGTATATTACATGTACCTATATTTTTATCTCTCAGCATCAACGACATCCCTCTATTCTACGCCGCTAAAATCAACAGTGTTGGTTGTATCAAGAAGCTGCTCAGCTGTGCATCCACCAACATCTTCGAGAGAGGTAAGACCGAGTCGCAAGGACTTCATTGTTTTGTTGCTCAGTGTCAGACGTGACCCATGACACTCCCATCCTGTCCCTCAGGATCTCTTGGTGAGACAGCACTTCATGTGGCGGTGATGAACGACAACCTGGAGGCTGCCGTGGCTCTGATGGACGGAGCCCCTGAACTCATCAATGAGCCCATGACCTCCGAGCTCTTCCAAGGTTCACATACATGGACTCACTGACACAGAGAAGCAACAAATACACATGAAGCGGTTGGAATTCAGTTTCACGCGTAGCAACTACGTAAATGAAGAATTCAGGAGACAGGCCGAGATAAGATATTAAATTAATATATTATGTAGACATTAAATATGGATGCATGTTGCTTCATCTTTGCTCAGAATAAGTATGTGCCATCACCAGTAGCATTGTGCAGGATTTTAACATGCGATAACGTACCTTTACAGTGTGGTATTGTAAGTCTTACTTAAAGGTTCAGTGTGCGCTATTTCGTCGTCTAGCAGTGAAGTTGAAAATTGGAAACCAACTGAATACCCCCCCAAAAGTAACATGAAGTCTGCTGTGAAAACATGGCAGCACAACATGTGGACTCCATGGGCTCCTTTGGTATATATAAAAGACTTATTCTGTAGTAACAAAAACAAAATGATTCTCTACGAGTGATTATACACTAAAATACACATTAAAACATAATTTTGAATATAATATTGCATATGCGCCCATAGATCCCACACACTGGACTTTTAATTAAATGATTTAAAACCTTCTTCAGCCCACCGGTCACAGCCACGCTCATAAGGAGCCGGTCTATTAACAGAAGAACACACACTGGTTTGTTGTAAGCCTCACACAGCAGGTGACATTGGTGACATTCCGAACGGTTCATTTACCGATGCGCTCTGCTCTCCACCCCTCTGACTCTCTCAGGCATTACTCCTCTCCACATCGCTGTGGTGAATCAGAACATCAACCTGGTTCATCATCTAATTAGTCGCGGGGGTGACGTGGCCACACCTCGAGTCACCGGTCTGTACTTCAGGAAGAGGATCGGAGGGCTCATCTACTATGGTAAGTCAGCAGTTCCACCAACGGTAGAATGAGTGTGGTGACTGTAGCCTGCATGTTTTTGTTTAGTTTTTTTGTTTTTTTTGCTCAGTGACGCAAAACAAATGGTGTTACCTCTAAATATATATTTGGTGAACAGGTGAGCACATCTTGTCTTTCGCCGCCTGTGCTGGGAACGAGGACATTATCTCCATGGTAATCAACGCAGGAGCCAGCACCAGGGTCCAGGACTACCGTGGTACGCAACACTTCCTGGAGAAGATCACATTGTTATTTGAGATCTGTGTATCAGTCTGATCGTTTTTTATTATTAATGTCCCTCTGTCTCCTCTGCTTGTACCTCCTGTCTCTTGTCGACACACTCCCCTCCTTCTATTCCCCTGTTTGCTGTCTAGGTAACACAGTGCTTCACATTCTGGTTCTGCAGCCCAACAAGACGATTGCGTGCCAGGCCATTGACCTGATTATGGCACGCGATGCAGAGCTGGACCAGTCTGTGCCACTCGACATGGTGCCCAACTACCGAGGCCTTACACCTTTTAAACTGGCTGCCAAAGAGGGAAACATTGTAGTGAGTGCAGGCTGAGGGAGGGGGGAGAGGGGGCTCGCAGGGTGAGAACCCAACATGAAAGGTGAAGCAGATTATATCACTAATCCTGTCCTTGCCGCTGTGACTCCCTCTGTCTCTCTCAGGCATTTCAGCACTTGGTTAATAAAAGGCGTTCAGTCCAGTGGAGCCTGGGCCCTCTGACCTCTTACCTGTACGACCTGACGGAGATCGACTCGTGGGCCGACGACATGTCGGTGCTGGAGCTCATCGTTGGCAGTCCTCAGAGAGAGGTACCATACAAGATGCACAGTATTTTGGTTGAAACACAGACTGTCTGGTCAGAGTTTATGACACAAAATAGATCATAAACATGAAATAAATTCCATAATTCTTCAGGCAAGAGGAATACTAGAGGTGACCCCTGTGAGGCAGCTGGTGAGTCTGAAGTGGAACCTGTATGGGAAACATTACTTCAGGTAAAATTGATAACAGTCATGTGATATATCTAAATGGTGCACACACCAAGTCTCCTGTGACAAAGTGTTTTTCTTGCCTCAGGCTGCTGCTGTTACTGTACCTCCTGTACATTGGGACCTTCACACTGTGTTGTGCATATCGCCCTCTAAAGGACGCTCCGGAGAATTACACAACGTCAGACATGGACAAAACCATCCGAGTCCAGAAAACACTTGATGTGTGTGAGATTTGTAAATGAGACATTTCATTGTTACTTATGTTGTGATGACTATATACGGTTGGGGAATATTACCAACTAAACATCTACATTAGATACTTTAAGACTCAAATACTATTTGGATGGGGGAATTTTCACTTTTACCAGAATAATATCTTCTCACGATACCTTCACTTCTCCTTAAGTTTGACTTTTGGGTACATTTGACACAGAACTGTAAAATATTTAAATAGATATCCCATCCTGAGGTTATAACCAGGCCTTACCTGTTCGTGTGTATGTATAAATGTCTACGTGCACCTGCATGTGACACACAGTCTAATGATAATGTACTTTTAATATTAATACATCTATGTTTCCTCTCAGGAGAGTTATGTGACATATGAGGACAACCTGCGGCTGGCGGGTGAGATCATCAGCGTCCTGGGAGCTTTGTTCATCCTGCTGCTGGAGGTGAATTATGAAACATGCTTCATCTTCACATTGTACTATAAATACAGTTAATTTCACTGCCACGTCCTCCTTTATGTCCCTTCTCCAACACCAACAGATTCCTGATATACTGAGAGTGGGAGCAAAGCGTTATTTTGGCCAGACAGCACTGGGAGGCCCCTTCCATGTTATCCTGTGAGTGGAGACACCTCTAAGCACTAAAATAAAGCACACTGTTCTGAAACATTGTCTAATCATCCGGTGTTTTACTTGGCCAGGATCAGCTATGCCTGCTTAGTGGTGCTGCTGTGCGTGTTCAGAGCCACCGAGGTGCAGGGAGAGGCTGTGGTGATGGCTCTGTGTTTAGTCCTTGGCTGGAGCAACGTCATGTTCTTCGCCCGAGGTTTTGAGATGCTCGGCCCTTATGTCATCATGATACAGAAGGTGGGAGTCAGACGCTGTGGCGCATGTTATGTGAGCTCATGAGTCATGCAGTCGTAGTAGCAGCCATATGTTTCTCAGACACCTGTTGTTGTCTTGGTTTTTGAGGTTCACCAGTGTGTGTTTGCAGACTGACCGGCCGTGTGTCTCATTTCCCTCTAGATTATATTTGGAGACCTGACAAAGTTTATGTGGCTGAGTTTCATTGTGCTCATTGGTTTTTCCACCTGTGAGTATATTCCTGGCGACACGTACAAACAGACTTTAACCCTCAGAACTCATTAAAGATAAGAAATGGGAGGATTTTCTGCTCACTTGTGTACTTTTTAAAAAAAAAAACTTTTTCCTCTCAGCTCTGTGGATGGTGTATATGACCCAGGAGCCAGGGTCCATTCCTGCATACCGCTCCTTCCCCATCACCCTCTTCTCCCAGTTTGAGCTCAGCGTGGGCCTCATAGATCTGCCCGTGGACCACACCATCACCACCCCACCCATCGTCCATGTGCTGCACTGCACCTTTTCTGTGGTCTCCTACATCCTGCTGCTAAATCTACTGATCGCCATGATGAGTGACACACACTGGAGGGTGGCCCAGGAGAGAGACGAGCTCTGGAGGACTCAGGTAAGATAAAATCATATCAAGGCAGGGAAACACCTCATCATCATGGCCCTGTGTGCTACTACGATGTTACAGCTTTATTGATGTTGTGCAGGTGGTGGCTACAACATTGATGCTGGAGAGGAGGCTGCCCCGCTGCCTGTGGCCTCGACTCGGGGTGTGTGGGCTCAACTACGGTCTGAGGGAGCGCTGGTATCTCAGGTAAGACGATACAGCAGTAACAGGCGCAGAAACAGAGGCTTAAAGTGAAACTCTTGCCAAAATGCAACCTAGGCTTTTTTGTGAATGTCAAACCTTTGTGTGAAAGCATAATGACAACGAAAGAGGCACTTTTAAAATGGCGATTTTGATGCTAGCGTAAAAGTGCCCCATATACTCCCATTGAAAATGAGTTTGAGCCAAAAACAAAAATATGGTCAATCTTAAAAGTGCCTCTTTCGTCGTAATTATGTTTTTACACAAAGGTTTGACTCGTATACATTCACCAAAAAAAGCCTAGGTTGAATTTTGGTGAGAGTTTCACTTTAAAACATATCAAATGTAATTTAACGTGACGTTCATTGAAGTACATTTCCCCTCCAGCTCAAGTCGGCAGTCAACATTACATGAACACCCAACATTATAGGTCCCCTCTGCGGATCGTTGCTACAGTCAGGTTAATACATAGGAGTGAAGAATCCCAACTTTTGAATCCCAAAAGTTCAAAAGTGATCTCCAAGCTCTCCTCCCTTTGGTAAATTGCTCTGGATCAGACCAGAATCTGATGTTTATTCCTCCAGAAGGTTTGGCACTGCATCCAAATCTCTTCTCCAGAGCTGGCCAGTTTTTCCAATGTAAAGCTCTGCATCATCAGCATACAAGTAGACATAATGTGCTGTGAACCTACTGTACTGTGGAGATGTTGGAGATGAATTCTTAACAAAGGTATCCCTTAAAGAAGAATCACACCGAAACACCATTAAATAGCGAAATGACATAGAGAATGTATCTAGACATTTTAAGTGCAGTGACATCAACAGTTGAAAATTTTTTTAGGCTTACTATTTTTGCTCAAAGTAATCATACACGAAGAAGCTTGTCCATTGACCACAACCTAAGTCCTCTGTAATGCACCTCAGCCACAAGTCATGTTGTGCTATGAGTAAGAAGCGAAACTCTCACTCTAAGTGTTCTTGAGCTATTATTATCACACCACCTCCACCTAAATTCGGGACAGTTAAAGTCAAGTATTTTTTTTAACTCTGAAGACTTTGACAAGACAAGACAGGACATCTTGGCTTCTCCTGCTTCAGTTTCAATACTTTAAAAATCACGATGAGTTTAACTTGTGGGAGTTTTTCCTCTTGAATCAACTGTAACTACTTTCTCACTTTCTTTCTCGTGTCTTTGCAGGGTGGAGGACAGAAACGACCCGATGTTTCTGAAGATGCGCCGTTACATCAAAGCTTTCACCAATGAGGATGAAAAGGAGGAGAAGACTGACACAATGAAGGGGTCGATGGCAGGGACTCCCAAGCTCAGACCTAAAAACAAAGCAGGGTTCAACAACAGGAAGTCTCTGTCAGGGTGGCAGATGATTCGCAACAGCGCTTTGGGTTTGGAGATTGGACAAGAAGAGCCTGAGGAGGACCTGGACATTAAATATGTCTAGGAAGAGAAGCTTCCTGAGCCTGAAGTGAATTCTCTGAGGTGTGAACATTTAATACGTTGATGAAAGTCATCAAAAAGGACTTGCAAGCTGCGGACTCAAATGGCTCAAACTCTCTGTACAGTCAACCGTGCAATTATTCCTGCAGTATTATGCTATAGTGAAGAGTGCCTTATTTTTATAGCAACATAGAAAATATGTAGCAATTATATATGTTAAGCTAGAACAAAGTGAGACTTAGACATTCGACTCATTACTTAGTTGCATGAACATTTTTATATGAGAATAAAACCTTGTTGAAACAAATGCACTGGCCTTTATTTGTCTGACAGCAGTATAAAGAATGATACAGTGTGTAAGAGTAAAGCACGTATAGAATATATTAGTTCTTACATACGTAGCTGACATGTTAGGATACAAATACAAATTAGCTTATAATATAAAAGAATATTTTTTTTATTTGCTGGGTGCTATTGATTATAATGTGCAGTGGAAAGAGAAATGATTTGAAAGGCTATGGAGGAGTTGATGCTTGTTGAAGGAATTTTGATTTGCTCATCATTCCATTGAAGAAGACCGATGCCGTCACATCTGCAGCTGACAGATGAAGTAGGTGTAGGTGTGGCAGGGAGCTGTGAACCAGTTCCTCTCAGCTGGGCTATCACTGCCGAGGACCCCACAGTCACCCTTTGACCGGACTCCTGCCCAATAACTACAAACACAAGAAAAGAATATTGAATATTACACAGTGATGGAATCTAACTAAGTACATTTACTTACAAAGGCTTGATACTTCTACTTCACCACAATTCAGAGGGAAATACTGTAAATACCTCAGTCATTAGTTACTTTGTGGATTGATATTAATACTAGAAAATATAATGATAAAAGAAATTATTAGTACATTTAGATTTATTTTTATCCTTTCCACCCAGATCACTTTCAGACAAACCATGAGAATGGTACATGTTTAGGGAAATGACTCTGCAAATCAATCAATCAATCAATCAATCAATCAATCAATCTTCATTTTCCAAGAATCACCTCTGTTGCAGCACAGTGTTGTTGACCCAGGTCCACCTGTTGCTGTTCTGTCTCAGCCCGATCCAGTACTGCATCTTCCCCTCCTTAGTCAGAAATTGCTAGAAGACAGAGCACCACTGACATTTACAGAAGAATATCCATCATGTGTGTTATTACTGTCTTTTTAACTGTGTGGTTATACTTCAGGAACAGGTAATATCAGATCCACCTGAAGACTCTGGCTGTTGATGACAGCCAGAGATCCTCCTCTGTCGCTGCAGTTCCTCTGGCTCTCATTCCAGTTCAGCCTGAAGGTGGACAGGAAGAAACAAGAGTGGCCGAAAGTCAGCCAGCCGTCGGCGCACTGCTGACACCTGCGCTGTGGAGCGGGATCTGAAAACGAAACATCAGTTTGCGAAATGTGGGCAAAAAATGAATGATGGTATGAAAAGTTAATTAATAATTTCTATACCCCCGTAACCTCACTTTGGTTTCTAAGTCCCCCCCCCCCCCCCCCCTATTTTTGAGGTCTCAAGGTCGGCATGTGTGTGGTGTGTAAGTATGGACCCACAATGCAACTTAGGCACTGAGTGACATCACTGGAGGTAATTCATCTTATCAAATGCAGCATCCTCTGGAGCCACGAAAGGCTTCATACTACTTGTTTCACATATGTAGTTGTGCTCCCAGAGACCTAGAAACACACTTTAATGTGTACAATTTGTGGAGTTACCCTTAAACTATCTGTGCGTTAGATTAGCTTTGTTTTTCCTTATGGTGTTTGGTTTTATTTAAAGTTTTTGCTCCTATCTTTTTACACTTCCACGTTTTTTCATCACGAGTGAGGAGACAATAAAAATGATTAAACTCAGCTGAATCCTGGGTTAAATTAAGAAAAGTGCTCTCGGTTCTCTAAAAAACAGTGAGCCAACTTCCTCTGACACCAAAGAAACTGAAAACAGAACTGTCACTAAAAAAAAAAACAGCGATTGAGAAGATGTGTGTGTTTTCTTTGACATAGAATTGCATTTCGCCCCCTCGGCATCACACTCACTGTGGGTTTGAACGCTGGGGAAGAAAGCCTGGCACCGCTCATAGCTGCAAGTGTCCTCCACTAACTGTGGGCAGTCTGTGGATCCAGTTTGGACTAGAAATCAGAGAAAAGTGGGAGGAGCTGTAAGGGAGCAGACTAATGCCTGCAAGCTGCAGGAAAGCAATGGGACAAGCTTTGTGTTCCTGTATCCATGTCTGTTGTCATGAGCAAAAATAGAATAAAAGCAATGTGATCCTGACATATATTCCCTTTTATTCCTGGAACAACAAGCCTTTCTAGCTTTGCTCTAGTGCTACAAACATAACCCGTCAAGCTGTGGCTTGTTTTCACATAAATTCAGACTCATGGCTGCAGACACTCACGTTTCAAACTGAGGACAATGACGACCAGCAGCAGGATCAGGCAGATTACAGCCAGGAGTAGACAGACGGCGCGGTACAGACGTGTGTTTCCCTCGGCCGGTTTCTCTGTGAAGAAAGAATCAGCCGGATGTCACTGAAAGATCAAATGAGCGCAGCAGAAACCACCATGAGGGCTATAAAAAAAGAAAGGGGAAAAAAATACTTCGTCATACCTTTTCCCCCCTCCAGTTTAACAGATAACTTGGACCCAGGCGACAAATTTTCACTGGCTTCGTCTTTTTTATCCTCGCCATAACTGCGACAGAATTTGATGTACATGGAGAAAATCGTCCTGGGACTTTGTTCTGGAGCTTGTTTACCTCGTCCTGCTCTGTCTGCCAGCCAGAGTGCAGTTTTTAAGATGCCCCCCCTCCCCTCATTGTCTCATCGCCATAGCAACCTGACATTTATTGAATTATTCATCGAGCACAGTGCTCGACTTGTCCTTGGATTTCTTTTTTAACTTCTGACTGGGTCTCTTTTTGACTCTGTCTTCAAGGACAAGAGTGTTGGAGAGGGACAGACTGATCCTGACGCACAGGAGGCGTCACACTCCAAAACAACAGATTCCTTTCTCGAGGTCATTTAGGAGTGTTTGTGTCAAACTCAGTGCAAAGACAGGACATACAGTCAGAACCGATTTTTGAGACACTGCATATGTGATCAAGGTTCACAGTTTTGCGTGCTTTATCAAGGAGAGGGATTAGACCAGGCATGGCCGAAGACTCTCCTAAATAAAACAAAATGTCTACACCAGGGTGGCCACCCTCCCCTCAAGGGCCACGGGCCGATTTTCATATTGGTAAGATTACGTTAAAGGGGCAATATATAGTTTTGGAGAAGAGATTCAAACTCAGAATTTCAAAATATTAATGAGTTAATAATACAAACTTGGACATATTTACTATTCAATAATTGAAGAAAGGTCCTGAGAACACTGTTTGAAGCTAGGCAGGTGGCAGGGTCCGCCACATATAAACAAAATAAAACAGTATGGAACTGTGTTGTCCTTTCAGGTCAGTTTGTTTATTCAATTTATTCAGTCATGAAAACAAAGAGAGTTAGTTTATTTAGTCTGTTTAGGCAGAAGAAAAAATCAGTCAATGAAGATCTTGTCCTCCCCAAAACTACATAGTGCACCTTTAAAATAAAAGAAAGATAAGTAAACTGTCTTAAGTGTGCTTTGTTAACTAGTAACTTGTGTACATCATTATTTATTGCTTTACACCATTTGTATTTGTTTGCCACTATTTGGACGACAGGCACATCTTCCAGTAACAGTACTTTGTCACAGCTGTTTACTTCTTCTTCCTCTCTCGCTTTCTTTCTCTTTTCTCTCCATTTTCTTTCTCATTCATGGAATTGGTGCGATACAACAAAACAAAAGGCATGAAAACTTTTCTTTTTTTTTAGAACAGTGCACGTGTCAGAATATCTGGACACTGAGACACGATAAACACACTTTATTGTGTGGAGGCGCTCGATAAATCTTGTCATTGTTATCTATCAAAACACAACGGACTTGTATTGTCTATCTAACAGTTGTGTTACTGTATATGTAGTGCAACCGGTATTGTTATTGCTGCTGCGTAGCAACTTGATTAAGTGTTTTGATACTAAAGTTCATCTTCCGAGCAGAAAATTTGTCTCGTCATGGCAGGGAAACCCCAGCTGTTGCTAATAACGTTAACAATGACTAAGATATATTTACATAAATAATCATTTCCTTTATGTCAGCTGGGTTTAATATAGAAATATATTTTTACACATCTGATTATCTGATTGCTGATAACATACGCATTTGAAAATGAGCTACTTTGACTCTGGTGCCCCATGTAATCTGAAACAGTAACTAGTTACAAAGTGTAGCAAATGAAGGTAGCGGAGTACAAAGTGCAATATGTCATGTCATTGTCTGTAACCGCTTTATCCCTTTGTTATGGGGTCACAGGATTTACAAAGTACAATATATCCCTCAAAAAAGTAGTGGAAGAAAGTAAGTATAAGAAAATATAAAGTGGCAGAAAATAGAAATACTTAAGTGAAGTACAAGCTACTTAAGTACAGAACTTAAGTAAAGGTACTTTATTAAATAACTGCTTACTTTACATTTTAACTTTTGTAGATTTTTTTTAAAGAAAGAGGAAGGTTTGAAAATATTAGGAGAACATTAAGAAAGTTTTGAGTATTTCAATTGTTCATCTAGAATTGGAGACAGCAAACAGTAAATCAAACTTATATGAAAAGTTCCTCAACTATTTTTCTTTTATATTACACAGGAGAAAATACCTTAACATATTATTTATGCTATTTTTAGGTACTTCAATTTTCTTCCAGAAATTAGGAGATGTTAAACCATAAAACAACCACAGAGTCAGTACTGAAGTTTATGTGTCTTACTTACAAACTGCAGCTTTCTCATTAACATGAAAAGATCTTACAATTATTTTTGTGGCTCAAAAGTGTCCCAATTAACTTCTGCTTTCTTCTTTTGTTTTTTGATTGAACATTTTCCTCTCAGAAACACTCATGTCATGAATTCTTACACATCATTTTTTACTTTAAATTCAAATTTACTGTAAGGGAAAATCTGACTTAGCAGTTTTAGCGTTAAATCAAAATAAAGTGGTGTGTTTGTCACACAGACAGACACACAGATGCGTGCTTCAAGGCGTGCAGAAACAAGATGTCTGCACGTGTTAAACGTGCTTTACATATAAATTGTACCTGCTTTATCTTTCATTGGAGCGCCACCATAATAAGCCTCTGAATAGATATCATCCGATGGACTTTGTAGCTTGGAATAGTGGTCAGGTTCTGCTTCCTCTAAAGTCAGATAAAAATAGACAGACACATTGAAACAGAGACAAAAACATCTGCCATTTGCAACAATAATATCACAATATTAAGGAACAAATATGTTCATATCAACACTATCTTGGTATTTAATAACACTTTTTGGAAAGTCTTTGGAGAAAAAAAAAACCACACACTTAGTACATTACATGCAGACTTTTCAGTTCTACAATGTAAGCATGCGTTTGCATCCTGACTTAATAAAAATGTCTTGTACCTTCAGTTTTGGCCTCTGGCGTCGGCTCACTTGCTTCTACATCTTCAATTTTTTCCCCCTCTGCGGAGATTTCGTGCATCTCCATGGCTCTTCTCTTCTGATTCTCTAACTTTCGATTTGCACAAAGAGTCTTTTAGGACTGGTTGATCAACTGAGGAGGTTATGTAAGCTTTGGTCAAGCTGACACAAATTCAGATGAAACTGCTGTTGCAGAATTATGTTTTAAAATTGACAAGTGTCCAGTTAAGAATGTGACTCATCTGATCGGTAAAGACAGACTACTTCCCCATGAAGAGTTCCTCAGTATTTATCTTCCTCTAAACCACATGTGATAAATGTTTAAGTAGTTTTGAGGGAACGTCCTTGTAAATTATTATCCTAAATTACCTGTTATCTCAGCACGCTTTTTAAGTATTACACTGTGTGATGATGACCGGCTTTAATTCAAAGGCTCGGTTAGCAAAAAAAACCGTTTAGATTCATATTTTCACTTGTACTTATTTTTTATTGACAACTAAAAACCACAGGTATTGCAAACAAAGGACACACACATACAGAAATAATCATATAAAAAGAAGGACAAATGTATGCATTTTTCATCTTTATTTTCCACAAAAGTTTATGATATTAATTTACAAAAAAAAATACTATTTGCATTAAATACAGATGACTGAGAAAGATAACGAGAGCTCCCTCAACATAATTTTAATAACTTCCTTTTGCGATGCAGTCTTCCTTTCTTCTTCACCCTTCCTCTTTCGTCTTTAACCAAGTAAGGAATCAATATGACTACGAGAGCTAAAAATGCTTTACGGTCACACCCAAAATACTGACAAAGGTAAACCTAAAAGACCCATCCGCCTCGCGCAAAGCCTTCCTCCCACCATGCACTGAAGTAACTTATCAAAACTAATATAAAAGGATAATAGTGGTGTGAAGCATTACAAACAGCCATAACTCTTATTCCTCAGTCTCACTTTGACTTTTCTCATTCTCTCTGCGTCTCTCTCGCTCCGTCTCCAGTCGTTTGTCCTCCCTCAGGCACCGTACACGCTCTCGTTACTGTAGGTCATGTAGAGAAACAGGTCCTCCTCATGGTGCTCCTGAAACATAACGAAGAAGAGGAAAACGCATAATTCAGTGTGACAAGCGTGCTGAAGAATGTGCTAACAGACGGACACACCCATAGAAGTACTGTTCGAACATGATAAATGCAGATAGAATTATATCTGTTAGCCTTACTTGATTACTTAGAGGGAATACAAAGCCTCTTAGAATATCCATATCAAAAAATGACTAGAGCTTTAATGTCTTTTCTCTGCTCCATGCCTCTGGTTCTTCTCTTTTTTTTATTGAAATGTTTGTGGCTTACTGACCGGATATTTGACAGATGAGGCGAAGTGAAGCAACACTGCTGTCTAAGCAGATCTGTCTAACACTGTCTGGCTGTGATGACACTTCTGGTATGTTGTGTGAAGGGGGAAAATGTTTGTGTGTAAGTGGAAACTTTGCAATTATGTAAGCTGTTAATACGCACTCACAAACAGCTGCATGAAACGGTGGCGATCTGGTAAATATGCTTGTACTCCTGCTGGTGGGGTGTGTTTGTGTGCGTGTGTTGGAGAGGATCCTCGTGTGAACGCATGTGGAGGGATGCAGTTACCTCATATACAGCAGAGAGAGGGGAGCTGGATGGGGGAAGGGAGTTGTTGACGAAGAAGAAGAGTGCCTCCTCCGGTCTCAAAGACACACGCTGGCGTATCAGGAAGCACAACTGGCCAACTAAAACAGGAAGGCGAGAAAGAGAGAAGGATGGTCAGTGGTCACGTTCAGTAGTTTCGTTTAATTTGAAAAGAAAGAAGGCAAACAGCTGTGGGACATGACCTGGTCAAAGGTCAGACTCCAGACAGATTCCGTGACAGAAATCTACACGTTTCCAAAAAAAACCTACAAGCTAATTTTGATCCCCAACACTCAAACTAGCCTGCTGAATCCTGCAGTTATACATTGCAGCACACTTTATGGACCTTTTATCTCAGTAGGCATTTTGATTTGTCACTTCAGAGAATGTACAGGTGAAATGAGTAACATTAAAGATGGCTCAGTTCCCTTTAGACCTTAAACACATGTGTACAGATATATCTCTTAACATTTTTTCTTTTTTTTAATTCTGTCCACACAACATTCCTTTTACAAAATATCTCTGTACACAGAAATGCAAAACAATTCCACGCATTCAAGAAAGCATGCTGAGCCAGTAGGTGGCAATAGCAGCAAATATCAGGGAAGAACATCCTGAACATATGTGGTGATATTCATGTGCACAGTCATGTTGGAAGAGGAAGGGGCCCGCTCCAAACTGTTCCCACAAGGTTGGGAGCATGGAATTGTCCAAAATGTTTTGGTATCTTGAAGCATTCAATGTTCCTTTCACTGGAACTAAGGGGCCAAGCCCAGCTCCTGAAAAACAACCCCATACCATAATTCCTCCTCCACCAAATTTCACAGTTGGCACAATGCAATCTGAAATGTACCGTTCTCCTGGCAACCTCCAAACCCAGACTCGTCCATCAGATTGCCAGATGGAAAAGCGTGATTCATCACTCCAGAGAACGCGTCTCCACTGCTCTAGAGGCCAGTGACGGCGTGCTTTACACCATTGCATCCGACGCCTTGCATTGCACTTGGTGATGTGTGGCTTGGCTGCAGCTGCTCGGCCATGGAAACCCATTCCATGAAGCTCTCTGCGTACTGTACTTGGGCTAATCTGAAGGTCACATGAAGTTTGTAGCTCTCTAGCAATTGACTGTGCAGAAAGTCGTGGTGATATTTATTTTCCTCCAGAAGTAGTAACTTAAAAACACACACAATAGCACATTTTTGTGTATTTATAGTTATTCGACACATACTGTATTTCTTCATCTTTTCTAGCAGTGCTAACCAAATGTAAACAAAGTAGTAGTTTGCGGTTGTTGGTGTGTTGTATCTTTGGCTAATCACAGATATGTCTTTGAATATGTCGCCAGCTAAGTTCAGAAAAGGTCATGAAATTTGAGAGACTAAAACCGGGCATTAGAAGTGTTGGCATGTGTTTGTCTGTTTCACCTGTTAAATCTGAGGGCACTAGATATTTCTTCTTGTCGAGTTCTGGAGCTCGTGACCTCGGGGCCCTCTCCACAATGATCTGGTTGAAAAGAGCCAACAGTAATCAATCATCACTGAAATCTAAACATTAACAAAAGAATTCACACTACTTTACAGCTTAAATGAATATAAGAACTCATAGCTATCCTCTTCCAATGAGAGCGCTGACATTAGAAATAAGTCTATATGAGAGTGACTATCAAACAGTCACTGACAGTGAAAAATTAGAAGTCATACTGACCGGTATCTTGTCAGGATGCTTGGCCCGAACTCTCTCTCCTTCTGCTCTCCTCACCTCTAGAGGCACTGAGCGCTGGTACTGACTGCCCATCTGAAAACAACCCAAGGACAGAAAACAACACCAGAAAACATGAAGTCCCTCACAATGGCATTATTTACTAAGCAGACAAAGGAGAAAGAGCACTGGCTGACTTCACCAACCAGTGCACCAGTGCATTCAGTCAACAAGTGATATTGCCTGCCTGAAGAGCACATCATTGTTTACTGCAAGATGAAATGCAGACATCTTTTAATCAAGTGGTTTAGTAAAGGGCATATTCTACACTATATGCACTGTATCTCTATATATCTGCATTTAGCTATTTCACTTTAAATGACTTAAAGGATAAATCAATCATCAAAACTGTTGGCAATCAATCACTAGTGCTGATTGATTAATCAACTGACTAATCTAATTTATTAACCAACGTTTTTAGCTGATCCTTGAGCAAGACTGCTTTACAGCACTTTTGACGGGATTCTGGCATCAATGTGATGAAATATTTTGTTTTCTTAAACATTTAATTTAGGATGAGTTGATTAATCAATCATGCAATTATTTGTTTTCACTATCTAACATACTGTTGTGAATTGATAACAAAACAAGACAATGTAAAACTTTTTAAGGGTCATGCAGTGAAAAAAAACAACAATGGTCTGCAGTTTAATCATTAATGAAAACAAACACTCTTTACAACCCTCTTCTTATCTCCTGAACCAGCCCCAAAACTGTCAAATCGGCTCATTTTAACTATGAGTGGATTCTAAGTTAAATTTCTAATGTCAAAATGTGTAAATAAATATAACATTATATGAATATTATGAAATGTACATCGTGTGATTCGGGATTTTAACTCTCGACTAGGGCTGGGCGACAAAATCGGCTGTGGCTCTGGTAAACAACAGTATCAGTGGTGAGAGAGTGAAGCTAACGATGAAAACACTAGTCAGCAACAATATCGCTTAATGGTCAGAAACTATAGAGGCCTAATCAGGACCAAATTAATCATACTTCTAGATATTTTTTATTATTATTAGTATTATTTTGTGCAAAGATTGTTGCGATCACGAGTTTCTGGGTTCAGGAGGTTTGGCTTGTCGTGAAATGAGGCCACGTCACTTCACACAGCGATGTCGAAATCAGCTACCTAAACGTACCTTCCCTTTAAAATCGACACAGAAAACGGCACAACCACATAACCCTGACTACCAAGAATATTTGGAATTGACTGAACAGCATCTCCTCATTTAAAACAAAACATGCAAGTTATGGCTTCGCTGACTGTAGCAAAAAGGGCAGTTTTATGCTGCTAGCTAGCGCTAACAACTGCAGCTAACCGATCAACAGGACGCTGCTGCTCGCGTATTATTACCTTCAAAATAGACAAAAACACGTTTCACAAAACAGGAAAGGTCCAGACAGAAACCACTGGTCCCTTGTGTTGTCAAGCTTCTCAAAAGAATACCCGGAGTTCCAATTATTAGATCAAAATACAATCATAACGTACAGGAGCGCGATATATATGTCGAAGATGTCGACTGCTGAACGACAACAACAACAAATACTGCAACGCCCACCCACCGCATCTGTAACCAATCAGAGGCAAGAGTGTAGGCCGATAAAGGAATCATCCAATCAGATGAAGGAGAAGGCTGGGTTTCGGTGCGCTCATTGGCTGAATGCTGCTGTCCATCTTCACATGTTGTGGCCTAGTTTTCCATGACTGATGGCACATGTAACCAATAGCAGCTCTTGTAAACTGGACCAGGCCGCGGCAGGGTCACGCCTCTGGTCGCGCCTTGGCCAGCCTACGTGTCTAACGTGAGGGCCTTTCTTCACTATTTGCACAGTTCTTATTGTTCTGTAAACAGCTGCTGTACACACATCTGGCTGATTACATAAAGCTCACGTTGTGAATGTGCAACACGGCTGCTAAAGTGCAGTTTTATTTTAAATGTAAATCATATATCATCTCATCATATCATCAGTCATTTTTATTAAACAAAAAGAAATTACGAGAGCAGAAGTCGTAACTATGACATAAAAGTCAAAACTGTGATACAAAAGCGATAATTATGAGACAATAAGTAAAAAGTTAGAGATAAAAAAAAAAGTCATACAAGAAGGTAGAAGTTTTGAGATAAAAGTCGTAAAAATTGGGAGATAAAGTCGAAAGTATGAGATGAAAAAAAGTCATTATTAAATAAAAAGTCAAAAAGTCTGGATTTATCTAGTAATTTTGACACAATATTTCTGATAACTAATCACATGGTTTTGACTTTTTATCTCATAATTGTGATTAATAATGCCATGGGACTGGGACCCCCCCCCCCCTTTTTTTAAATCAATGCTAAGTTCTCTTTTTTTTTCTTTAAGAGCCCCTAAGATGAAGGAAATAAGCCACAGCTCACTCTCAACAAGGCATGAATATGTTCAAAAGTGTCTTTATTCCACCATATGAATTCACTGAAATGTTACCAATGTGTGACGGTATGATTTCCGCCAGCTCTCCTGCATGCAGGGGTCAGCTTCTCAATAGACATGCACCATTCACTCAACAATTAGATTCTGTTCAATATACACAAATAATAATACATTTTGCAAAAATAACTTTTCTTGGAAAAAAGGTGATTTCCCTTTACAACTATTTCTCGAAAACACCAGTTCATTGATGTATTGACATACACACAATGTTTGTCATCTACTGTAGATAACAGTTAATACAGTCCCATCTACCTTAAAGCCTTTTGGGCAGGCCTCAGCAGTTCATGCTTTGCTCAAAGGCAACAAATTGTTCCACCAAGTGAAACAAATGAAACCCAAAGCTTCATTGAGATGAACCCTTACAGCAATTCAGTCGCTGCATGCTTCTCAACAATTCCATATTATAGCACTGAATGTCAATGGCACTGTTTCCAGCAGTTTGAAGCAGACAACTGATTCTTGTTCTTGATGGCGCAGCCAGGACGCCCCTCATTTTAGTCCCGCTCTGAGCATCCTGGTCAGACAGCAGCTGTGGCCGTTGTCAGTTTGAGGGCATCTGACAGGTTGCGTTGCTTGACTCTAGAGTTGGATATGGTTTCCAAATGGGACTCAGGCACCCATCCACGGTGCCGGTCAGACAGTCTGGTCCCCTCTACCCAATCTGGATGACAAAAGAATCCAACATTACGGAACTGAATAACTATTATCTAAAAATTACCGGTTCAGGAAAGCTCTACAATCATTGAAACATTACACAGTCGAATTGCACTTTCCGCAGGGGAATGATGGGAATAGTAGTGTAGGGGACTTACGGTCACTGCTTTGTTGGTGCACTAGAATGACATCAGCTTTGTCTAGCGACAGTTCATCGGGCTGCTGGGCAACAAAAGCTCGGATACACTGCATCTGTGCAACATCTGTGAGGACAAAAGTGAAGGTACATTTTACAAACTATGTAATGCAGGAAATGTATGTACTCCCAACAAAACGAGCACTATGAATCTAGAACTGATGGATGTTCAGGCTAAAGTAGTGTGCTACCAATGCTATCAATGTCACATTTCTCATTCAAATGTAGAAATGTGTAAAGGAACTTTATAGTTCAAATTCTGGATTTTATTTGAATTGCACTACAGGCGAGAAGGGCAGTTTGTGTTGCCAAGTGGGATCTCACATTAGAGTCAGAAATTTCCCATGAGGGTGACATGAAAGTTTTATCGTCCACTAGGCTGCTACAGCACTATAACTGTCTGTCAGTGTTAAATGTAGGCAAAATTAATTTAACCAAAAGAATGCAGCATCACCACACCATGTCACTGCTTGAGAAGTCATTAACAACGATTAAGTAAAATATCTTTAAATTTTGATTTTGTTTTGAAAATACCATAATGTGTTGCAAGATATGCAACTTTACGTGTATGTGGATGGATTATCTATTTGCATTGCTTTGCCTTCGGGTCGGTCTCAGATATTCCCGTTTCAACTTGGGCTATGTCATTCTTAAGTTTAGGAAAGTCTGATGTAAGGAGTGAGTGGGCTCCGTGGGGACTGACCTACAACGGCTTATGACCTACAACTTTTTACAAAATCTTTACCTTGTGCAGCAGAAAAATCAATTTCAGGATGTGGCCGGGAAAGAGCGGATATCCAGCGTAGCTTATCACTCCTGATGGGAGATAAAGCGAAGATGTTTGTATATCTGCTTCTAGTGATGTAACAGTGGACAAAGACATCCCCCTGCCACTGAGTGAGTCTCTTACTGTGTGTCAGTCCGTAGCAGCAGGGCTTTGTGCGACATGTGCACCCGGAACAGGTTCTTCTGGAGGGAGTGAAGTTTAACACGGCAGTTCTCTGCACGCAGCTCTGATACAGGAGAGTGGTCGATTACTGTGAACCTTCCTCCCCTGGAAACAGCACAAAAGAGAGATGAGATGGCGGAAGGAAAGACCATGATGAGCTTGATGGTAAAGATATGAAGTAAACAGGATGTAGGAAACGGTAATGAGAGACATGCCAGCTAGGGAGGATTTATTCTAACATTACAGAACGTGCTTGACTCACTCTTTTTGTAGTGAAAGCAGCAAGTAGTCATTGAAAAGGTGCATATAAATATTCCTCTCTGTTTCCTTTAGAGAGAAATCCATCAGTTCAGTGACCGGCCCCTCTCGCACTAGCCTCCGAGACTGACTGATCAGAGGAAGAGTCTGTGAAACAGAGACAAAAAGACAATAATGTCAGCACATTATCTAATTTTTGTTCACCACAGAAATAGCTTTATCTTATCTTAGTTAACTCAAAGTCAACTTATTAACTGTTTCTGGAGATTTAAACCATATTTCATGGTCAGTAGAATATTTTTAGACTCGTTAACATCACATCTGAACACTTACTACCAATTAAACTGCAACAAATAAAGTTAGCAGAGTTCCGTTAAAAAAAAATATTTATTTGTTTGACCAGCTGTTCATATTAACTTTGATTTGCAGTTTTGATCATGATTTTTTAATTCTTGCTCATTTTGATACCAGAAGACAAGAAAATCAGATAAGGAAGATGAAGTTCTTTTCAAATGTTAGAAGATTTTTGGTTCATGTGAATGATTGTATAGATTAAAGCACCAGATGAGGTTGAGAATAAATCAATCGACTGTAAAACAATAACATGTTGTATTCCTATCATGAGGATGTGATCAACGGATTACTTACTCTGCACTCAAAGTCCACCTTAGCACTGAGTGACACCAGGGACTCGATGCTTTTCATCTGAGTGATGCTGTCGTTACTCTCTTGAATCAGCTAATGGAAGGAGAGATTAAACGAAAGACAGGTTTATCACCACAAAGACATCCAGGATATTATTAAGCAGCAATATTATGTTACAATTCTGCATTATTGTGAAGTGAAAAGTGCATGTTGCTGTACCTTCTCCAGAAGTTTCAAAGCTTTGATGGCCTGAGTCGCCTCCGCAGTACCAGGAGTGGTTCTCTTCACAATGTTCTGCACAGAAACAGTGTGTGTGTGTTAAAGTGAGATAAAAGGAGCAGGATGGAACATGCTGTGAGCCATCAGCCACACACACACACACACACACACACACACACACACACACACACACACACACACACACACACACACACACACACACACCTGGACCAGCAGTTTAATTCTTGTGATCCTTTGGAAAGGAAGGACAAGGAAGGAACGAAGAGGAAGCCTCTGGCAAACAGGACTCCTCTCTAATTTCTCCACAATCCTCTTGAATCCTTGATTCTCATTCCTGAAACAAAAAGAGACAGTGCAATTGAAGTTTCTATGAAATCTGAGAAGACGGCAAGAGACAAAAAAAAAGCTTGACAGAATGTCTTACATAAGTCTCTGGTAGGTGGCATCCTGGTAGGACTGGTTGGTGAGGTAGGGCACATAAACCATTTTAAAACGCTGACAGTGCCGAGCGATGATATCACACACAGTAAAGTCCATGATGTCTGATTCCACTCGCTCCTCCAGTTTTGATAAAAAACTGTCACAAAAAAAAACATCTTTACGTTTAATTTCCCCCACGTATTTGCAACACAATCATTTCATGTATGTTCCACGTCGGATCTAAAAGATGACATTTCACTTAAACATGAATGTGGACTTTGCATTCACATCTTGTTCCAAGTAGTGTGTAACATGTCTGACCTGTGACTGATGGCACGAACATCTGCCAGCCGGGAAAACAGCCAGTTCCTGTCCTGTGTGGTCAACAGCGCCCCCAGCTGTTTGGACTTGACAAAGTGTTCGACAACAATGTCCAAACTCCGGCAGTAGGAGGCCTCTGAGGTCACCACCTCAAATCTTATCTACAAGGAATAAAAAGAGAAATATGTGATAAATAAATGAGAAAGATACTGCAGATGAGCAAAAGCCAGCCAGTAAATGATTGCTCATAGGCACTCAGTTGTTGGCTCTCTGTAGACCTGGGCATTTTGACAAGGATGTGACTAAGTGAGGAGGATGGTTTCACAATCAGTAGTTCTCCTGCTCAGACACATGCCTGTTTACAAGGAAACACCTTCAGTACCAGAGAAATGCAACATGTTTGCACAATCACGCTGCCTGCCTATTAAATGTGGATCACTGGTGGGGTCATTCTGAGATGTGGCAAGTCGGAAGACTTCTCATGTTTTTATAGTTTGAGGTGTGATGCAATAAGTGACTATCTGATTCATGTGAGCCATTTACCAGAAGTCACTGCTGATGTGAAATGACACTCAAAACAGTCCAATGGTCTAAATGATTTTTTTTTTTTTTTTTTTTTACATGAGAGCTCTTCATTTCATAAACATCAGATATGTCACGCAGAAGGAAAAGTAACAGATAATGCATTTAAATATCTGCAGTGTTGTGCCAATAACTTTCCAGAGAACAAAGCGCAAAGCTCACTGATTCTATCATTGTTCAAAATCTTGTATTTCATTGAGGTTTGACAGTTGTGCCCGCAACTTTCCAAAGAAGTGTGAATGCATGTTTTGAATAAGATCAGCAACTCTGATAAAAGCTCGCTCTCAGTGTTTCATTCCCTGGAAAGCATCCAGCATTTATTAAGGAGCTGTTCATTCCTGCCTCGGAGGAAAATCAGGGGATCAGAGAGTGAAGTCTTTTCTACCACCAAATGGTGACTAGACACTGATATGTGCAGTATTACCTCCTGTAGTCGCCTCTGGTCCTCTGTGAGCTCCTCCAGCCCTGCACTGTTCCTGACTCCAGGCAGCTCCCTCCACAGCGTTGACGACTGTGTGAGAGAGATGGACAGACGTGGGGAGGAAGGTCTGCCTTCACATTTGGGGGGCTCAGGGAGAGGCAAGCTTTTGACACTGGTAATAGAGCCTGTGCTGGACAACGAGTGGGGGTGCCGGACAGGAGGTAAGGGAGGAAGGGGTCTGCGGGCAGGAGGAGGCGAAGGAGCAGGGGATGGGGTGGATTCTTCGCACACGGAGACGACATCGGAGCGAGCCTGGCGCAGGATCTCAAAGTTCTGGGCGGCCTCGCTGTACTGCTGGTAAAGCTGGGCAGCATCTGGGAGAAAGAGAGGAAGTAAGACAGACGGGGGAGACGAGGGAGTAACAGAAAAGAAGGTTGAAAAATACAGGAAGCAAAGGAAAGAAGTGTTAGCCAAAAGTTCTTGTTTGCATTTGACATTCCTCTTACACATACTTGTCAGAATGCAACGTCGAAGTGGCAGCTGTTTTTCCCTGAGCTGAGATATGAATGCTTGCAGAAACCTGTCTGTGGCTTGCACAGACACACGTATACACACGAAAAACTCACACACCCTCCTGCACCATTTATCGCAATATCCATGTGAATCATAGGTCACGATTCGCTGCCAATTTAGGTTGTTTACTTTATAATTTTTTAATGGTGTGAGCCAAGAGTACGCTGCTCAGATTTCCTTTCATTTGTGTATTTCATTTTAACTCTGAGCCACCATTTGCAGAGAGGGAGATAAACAGTAAATGGGACTGGATTAACACAGAGATGAATCACGCAGGCAGAAAGGAAATGCTCAACCACATCAGGTTTTTCCCGACTACGGCCCAAAAAGACACGATCTGAAGATACGTCAGTGTGCCACCCACACAGTCACAGTGATAAATTAATTAAAAAAAAATAGTGATCCTGTAAAATAAATCATATGCAATAACATAAAAAGGCATTAATAAAGTGGTTTTGTGCTTAATAATTTCATTTAATACTTTTATGTTGCATGACCTGATTGAAGCAATAACAAGGATGAAACACAACAAGGTTACTAAAGTTCAAACTATGTCAAGTTGGTCAAATGTGTCTACAGAATAAGCAGGATGAGACACTGGTGCCTCATGTGTTTTCAGACTGGGAAGTCTAATTGATCAATTAAAAGTGTTGTGTTTGTATTATGATAGCTCATCTGAACCTCTTAAATCTTGCCCGACCAATTCCTGCGTATTTTAAGAGAAAAAACTTATACTGACATAATTAAAAACTAAAATAAATTTAATCGTAAACTAAAACAACAAATTAAAACATAGAAACCCACTCTGGAAATTCACTGAAACTAAACTGAAAACAAAAATTAAAAACGGAATCAAAACTATAATAATAAAACTGAAACGGAGATACTCACTGAAGAACCTTGAGTTCCTTCTACGTTTGTCGATTGTTTCCAAAACATTCCTGTATTGCGAAAAAAGAGACAGAACGTATATTTATTCATGACTGTACAGACTGTCTTTTCAATAATTACATTGAATTTCTAGAGACAGGATTGTGCTGCCATTTAAACTACTTAATATCGTCATCCTGTGCACAAAAAACTATTTACCTGAAACGCTCACTTTATGTATTTCAATTACATAAATTGCATATAGAATTTCAAGTTAGTCAATCACATAAATTCTATGTGAATACATATCTACACATATGACATATTATTATATATTTATAAGTCTAGGCAGACAGAAGTTGTTTAATTTATTCACATCAAGGCAACCTGCTTGTTGCCTTGATGTGCTTGTCGTGTTACATACTTGACACAGAATTAATGTAATTGAGGTACATAAAATCAACATTTCAGGGAAATTATATTTTTGAGCAAGTATTCACCAGTAACAGTTTTTTAAGATAAGGGACATGCAGTCAGATATTTAAATTAGAGAAACAAATGGGAAATGGGAAACAAATGTATCACACTGTGTGTGATTGTTTCACTCACCTCAGCTCTACCTCTCCCCAACTTTTGCTCCGATCATCTTCATCATCTGGAATAAAAAAGTATCCATTCGTTGAAATGTTATACAATAGCATACCTCTCAGGGCACTGTGTACTGATTAACTAGAGTGGACTTTGAATGAATAAAGAAATAAATAAAACAAACTATGAAAAATATCTTTCAAATAAATAAATAAATAAATAAAATAATGGTAGAGGAATCCTACATCACAGAAAACTGAGTGTGTGTTCAAAACTAGTGCTCTCTTGCTATGTCGCAAAGCGGGATCAACCCGAGCCTTTTATCTCCACCTCTGCTTCTCCCCGCCCACTACCTGAAAACCACAACACACTGACGCAGTTTCCAGTGTATGGTAAAGTGCTGCGTTCTGAAACTGCACCTACTGTCAGACGTCTGCTTTTGATTTTGGGTCATGTGTTTGACGTGACAAGAAAATGATGCAAGACACTGTCAAAACAAGAGGAAACGAGTGGGAGATTGTCTGCGATTAAAATTGCCTGTGTGTTAAATCAACAGTCGACCTCATTTAAAGGGTGCCCACCCATGTGGGGGCTGGAATATTTCAACCTGATTAGATGATAAAAAAAATAAATTAAAAATCGAGAGACAGAAATGACAGGTGAAAGCCAAAGGAGAGGTAGTCATGTGGCTTTCTCAAGGCTGATTTTGAGCAGCGTCTCAATTACTCTCTTTACCTGTTGTAGAGAATATTCTGGTCCTGCGATCCCTTCCAACGCCTTCCTCTTCCTCCATTTCTACATGCACTCCATTTCTTCTTTCAGTTGTTTTACGGATTCCCCTTCTTCGTATACGAGCCTCAGGACCCAACTCTCGGAAACTGCAGGTGCTCATCAGAGTCCCCACTTTTACTTTACTTTCCGCCACCTCTCCCTCTCTGCTATCCACCTCAGCTCCCTCTCCCTCCCTCATCTCTCCCCCATCCTCTGTAGCACCCCCCTCCTCAGGTTCCTCTCCCTGCCTCTCTTCTTCTCTTTCAACCATTCTGTCTTCCACCTCCTGGCCCTCACTCTCTCCGGAGGCAGACTCAGGCTCATAATTAAGAATGGGGCAGCTGTTTGGCTTGTACAGCGTGTTGCTCACGGTTAAATACATCTCCACCTCCTTCTCTCTCCTCTTTCTCGCTTCTTTTTCCCTTTCTGATAATTCGACCTGTTCACTAATTTTCACCTCTACATGCGCCTCTTCTAACTGAAGGTGAATAGAGGGCTCAGTCTCTTTGTCCATACTCTGATCCTCCTTTCCTTCTGTCTCTAACAGTGTGTCAGCGAGCGTGTGTGTTGGTGTGTCACCATGTATAGCTGAGAAGTGGTCAGCATGCATGTCGGCTTGGCTCTGCCCCATACCTCTCAGTCCCTCTTCCTCCAGCGGCTCCTCCTCCCCCAGCTCTGGTTCTGAGTGCTGTTCGTCCGTTGTCAACTTAACAACGGGCGTCTCTCCAGGCTCTTGTGCAACCCCCTCTTGTTGTTCATACTCCATCGCCGTCTGGTTGACCCCTTGGTCTGCGTGTTCATTTGCCTCATCCACAGAGTTATCCTCAGAACGTCCCAGGATCTCCCGCACCACATTTTTGGCCCATTTAAGGTGGGGGGCTTGGGAATGTCGCTTGGGCTCATCGGACATAGTCCATGCCCCGCTCAGTCGGATCCGAATGGCCTCCACCTCCTCTGGGCTCATCGCACCAGTTTTAAGTCCATCCAAGATCGGTTGGATTTCTTCAAAATTCACTTGAGAAAAAACATCAGCGTACGGATTTACCGGGAGTGAAGGTGAAGGTTGCTTCTGCTCTCTTTCCACCTCTTCTTTATTTTTCTCTCTCCACGCCATGAGGAGTCTTTCAGTCTTTGAGTCTCTGTTTATCGGCCCTATTTCGGCATATGGGTGCTCCTTTTTAGGTCTCATCTTGATAGCCTCCTCAGTTGCTCTTTCCTCCCTTGGCACGTTACACTGACTCTCCATGTCCTGGTTGTTGATGATTGGGTATTCATCATTTCTACTCTGTGTCGGATGCAGGTCATGCTGAGGTTGCAGTGTGGCGTCATCATTTTCTAACTTTGGGTTGTCTCTTTCCACTCCCATCATCTGTTCATCTTGTGACGGTGACTTCTTTGACCGGGGCAACGTTTGCCCAATCACACAGAAGACATACTTCTTTTCCCTCCCCTGTTCGTCATCCTCCACCGTCTCCTCCTTTCCCATTGTCCGTTCCTCTTCCCTCTCGTCGTCTGCCTCCCGCCACTTGGCGTCACCATGTGCAACTTCCCAAAACTCCTGACAGTCCTTAAACTCTTCTTCTTCATCCTCCTCTCTTTCGTCTTCCTCATCTCCGCCGCTCGACACGGTTACAAAGCCGTCCTCTCCTGACAGCATTCTGTCCCTGTCTTGCTTCCACCCTGTCTCACTTCCTCCTTCGCTCTCGGAGCGGACCCAGTAATCGCTCCCACCCTCTTCCTCTCTGTCACTCTCCTCAGTGTTATCTGTCAGGTTTTGTCCCTCTACATCCCTCTGCTGGCTTCCCTCTATCCTTCCATCATTGTCAGACAGATGTTCCTTCCCTCCTTTATCTACTTCTCTCCAGGCGTCATCCACCTCCTCTCCATCTACACTCACACCCTCTGACTCCCTCTCTACATCACCCCTGCGCTCACATCTCCCTCCATGCCTTCCTCCGTACCTCTCATCTGGTTCCTCTTTTACTCTCCCCCCCTCCCTTCCCCACTCAGCCCGGGTCTCCATATTCCTCTCTTCTTCTCTCCTCCTCTCATTGCCCCTCGTCTGTCTTTCTCTGTCTACAAACTCGCCTTTAGTATTCCTGCCCCTCTGTGGCTCTAACCACATCCTCCTCTGCTCTGGCACGCCACCTCTTGTCTCTCCTCTGTCTCTTTCTTGTCTCTCACCTCGCTTTTTCTCCCTACGACTTCTTTCAGCAGCTCTCTGTTCTTCTACATCTCTGTCACTCTCGGTGGTGCTCCACTCTCCGCTGCTCTGGGCTCGCGGCGGCACCCTAGGGGCCGCCTCGCTCTGGGGTCGGCTGCCTCTGCCTGTTGAATCATCCCACCTAGGATCTCTGTCCTTGCCTCTCTTCTGCCTGTACTCTCTGTTTCTGTCGTCCCCTGTCCTGTCATCCCTCACGTCTCTCACACTTTCCCTCCACCTTTCCTCCTCCCTGTACCTCTCCCGGTCTTTCTCCACTCCCCTCCTCCTGGATCGGTCTGCTTCTCTTTCTCTATCCCTGTCTCTGTATCTCTGCCTGTCTTCTTCCCTGTCTCCTCGCCTATCTCGATCTCTCTCCCTCTCGTTTATGCCCCCGTTGTCACCCTCGCTTCTGCTGTGTTGATATGTCAACTCCTCCCTCTCTCTGTCCCTCGCTCTCTCCCTCTGCAGCTCTCTCTCGTCACTGTCTCCCTCACTCCTGGTGTCCCTCTTGCCCCTCTCCCTCCTGTCTGAGTGGATCTCTCTTTCTCTTCTCCTTTGCGCAGAATGCACCCTGGCCTCCCTCTCCCCCATGTCAGGCCTCAGTTTTTCCCTCTTTCTATCCACATCCCTCTCTCTTCTGTCCCATGAATCAACCACTTCTCTTCTGTTTTGACGGCCAACATCATACTCCTGATATCTTTCCCCCTGTCGTGATTTCTCTTCTTCCGCAGGTCTTCTTTTCCATTCTTCCTTTGCCCTGCTTCGGATCTCATCTCTCTCCCTCTCTCTGTGCCACTCTCTCTGCCGTGCCCTCTCTCTTTCATCGGTCTCTTCTCTTCTCCGCCGCCTCTCTTCACCCATCTCCGTGGTGGCCGTCAATGTTCTGTCCCGATATGGGCTGCTTTTTCTTATTCTAGGAAATGTGTCGCCTTTCTTCATGCCCCTCTCCACCTCTCTCTCAGCCTGCTTCTCTATGTGCTTCTCTATGTTCGACAGCGGCCTCCCATTTTTGCTCCTGTCATCTTCTTGCCACCTCTCTCTCACCCTCATATCTCGTTCTCCCTCTCTAGACCGCGGCGCAGCACCTCTGTCCCTTTCGTAGTATCTCTCCCGTGGGTCCATAACTCTGTATCTCGCTGTATCCCTCGTTTTCTCAGTTTCTCTTTCCCTCCTCCGGTCTTCCTCCCGTCTGGTGTCTCTCTCTCGCTCCGACTGGGCAGTCATGGCTAGCCTTGGACTTGGATCCCGGGAGATTTTTCCACCTGGCTGAAGTTTGCGGTCAGATGTGTTTATGTTAGATGTGTCGAAGAGGGTGCAGCTGGGCCTTTTGGTTCCCATTGTATCATAATTTGGAGCACCTAAAAGACAGAAACACCCCACACAATCAGCTTAGACAACATTAAAGGTGCACCATGTAGTTTTGGGATAACATTTCAACCAGAAAAGACAGTGACCTGACCTTGAAGGACAACATAATTTCATACTGTTATGAGATTTGGCAGAGTTTGAATTTCCTTTCAAAAACTACACGGTGCACCTTCAAAAATTAAGCAACAGGTCAAAGAGGAGCCCTTGCAAACAGTTACATATCAAGTAACTGAGTGTATAAACTTTGGGAAATGATATGTCACTCATGTTACTAGTACTTTTGAAAAAGAATAAAAATGGCATCCATTCAGCTGTGTTTTCTGGGCCTTTTCTGTTATTTTATTTTTGTTACACACACACACACACACACACACACACACACACACACACACACACACAAAATTGCACGCGTACATTGAAGCTAAAAAGAGAGTGACACTTCAATCCAGACTGGTTGTATAATAACTTTGCAGAAGAAAGGTAAGATGCAGAAGAGGTGACACCCTCTTACTTTTCACTAAGAATGCAGCACAGACCTGCAAAGCACCACATACATACCAAAAGACGTCTCTCAGAAAGCGAGGCCTGTGACACATAGGCACGGCATGTAACATGTAAACCACAACTAAGCTAGATCCAAATCTGTGTCCAGACTAGAAGCCATTTACAGAAGTGTTTATCTGAAAATCATTTAAAAACAAATAAATAGCAGGGCGACTCACCTGAATGTAGTTTCCTGGGGAGATCAGTGGTCTCCCCCTCCGATCCAGCTCAGCTCAAAAGCATGGGATTGCACAACACACAAGAATTAATTCCCTGTTTTCACATTGTCTAGGTGACACAACAAATCACCTCCTTCTTTTCAGAAAAATCAAACGTTATCTTCTTCTATCACTACTTCAACTTCTGGTGAAAAACATAATGTTTACGCCTGAGCTCTCCTTACTTTTCCCTCTTGCTGCCTCTCTTCTGTCTCTCCCCACCTCCCCTCCTTCCTCAAATTCCCAAACAAGTCTCAACAGATTGACACTTATCTTTCTCCTCCTCCTTTCTCTCTGTCTTGTCCTCCCAGTGGCTGTTCCTGGACAGGAAGATCTCTAATAAATCAACCTGAAGTCTGCCTACTAGTTCAGTCCTTTTGCCTTCCCAATTCTACCGAAGGGATCGCCTGTGTGGATCCCCCCTGGCAAAAGAAAGTACATAACTCTCTCCTCTCTCCTGCCCCATTTCTTCTCTCACGAAACACAGGAAGTACACCTCCTTGGTGTCTCTGTCGTCGAGCAGCGATTGGTTGATAAGGAGTAGGCCGGGTGTGTCTGCATAACACACACAACCAGGTAAGGTAAAGGCTGTGATAACACAAGGGAGAGTGGGGGGAGGGGAGACAGAGAGTGAAGATTTAGAGCACACACAGGCTTTTGGAGAGCTCACTGAGGCCTGTAAAAACTCCCCTACATTCCCCTGAGAGGTAGTAAAGAGGGAAAGAAAAGGGGAAACACAACTCTCTTATGATTGAACAAACAAAACAAAAAAACTAAACAAGTTTAAGCAATCACAGATGAGGAAACCAAGGGAGGGGCAATACAAGATTGACCAGTAACTAATTTGTGTTACAATGGCTGTTTTATTGTTGATTGAGAGGCTAAGTGACCCGAGATGAAAGGTCTGTGTCATTAACATTACCAAATAAAAGCCTAACTCAAGCCTGTCACATTTACTTGCTCCTTTGTTTGGTTGCATGTCACTGCACTACCCTGTTGTACCTTGCCTCGTTACCATTTATCTACTTATTGTGTGTATTTACACACTTTCTCATTTAGATTTGTTCTTGATTTGATGAATTCTATGACTTTACATCTAAACTTGATATCTAATTTACACCTAGGTATGAGTAAAGGAGTCTATATAAACATCCCTGCAATAAATCCTACCTCCATGTGGGATTTTGTTCAGGTGTTAAAGGATAAATGAAAATGCAGTCATTACCTACTCAACCCCATGCCGATGGCATGTCAGGTTAAGTTTTGTAATCTATAAGACATTTCTGGAGCTTCACAGTTAATAAAAATGATAAAAGAGAATAACATCTTTTCAAATTCAATTTAGGAGACTTCTGGAGAGTTAGATTACTGTGGACGAGCTGTATGAAGACGTTTAATGTTTTTTTTGGAGCTGTTTTTGGATGCTTTAAGACAAGTCACGATCTACTTGCACCCATCAGGGTAACTTGCTGTGAAGCTCCAAAAATGTTTTGTGGACTATAAAACATCACCTGACTTTCAGTCAGCATTAGGGTGAGTAGATAATGCCTGAATGTACATTTTTCAGCAAACCTTTCCCTTAAAGCTCCTGTTGGTAAGATAGTAACACTGGCTGGGTTTGCCAACTCATCAAATGCTTTGGGATTTGACGCTTTGGGATTGTAAGTCGTGTCATTCGCCAGCCAAAAAGCTTCAGTTTTGGATGAGTTGGGAATGACGTTCAAAAATCAACTATCTCACCAAAAGTAGCTTTAATTTAATTTAATTTAATTTCATGATCATTTTGCATCAATTTATCAATTTATTTTAAGCTTTGGTTTTATATTTTGCCTTGAAAGACCATTGAGGACGTATCCTCATTTACAATTGTGTGAAGCTGTAAAACAAAACAGTATCTTATCCTCTCATTTACATACATAAAGGTATACCTAATACACTGGCAACTGAGTGTACATGGCTGATCCTCATTTTAAAGGGCTCTATGTAACAATGTGTCACAATATACATGTATTTATCACCTTTCTTACATATTGTATTAATGCCTTAATGTGATTGTGATTTTTGGCTATATAAATACACTACACTTGACTACAACCAGCAGTTGTTTAGCTTAGCTTACCATTTAAGCTGGAAGCAGGAAGAAACCGCTTGCCTGGTTCTAACCCAAAATCTGTCAGTTTATCACAATACAAACTAAACTCTCTTCCCATGGATTTTTAGACTGTCGACTGTTGTATAAGCCAGAGATAAATTGGAGAAAACAGTGCCTAAATTCACTGAGCAAACACATGTGCTGCTGAGGAATGTTCTTCACCTTTAATCCCATCATTTCAAACAGTTCTTTCAGTTTACATATTGAAAGATGATAAGAAGAAAGGGGCAATGTATCAGGCAAATGTACCTACTCAAACTTTAAACAGGTTAAAGGTTGTCTTGTATTCAGTTACTTGATGATAGATTGGAAGAATGAGGATAACACATTTGGTGTAGCCAATGCAACTGAAAAAATGCTGCTGCAATTGAAGCAGTATACTGGATACCAGAGCAAAGTGTTTCACACAGTCAAATAGGCACATAAGATCATTATTTTAACAACAGGTATTTTCTTTAAGAGTGGTAGTATATAACTCTACTGTAGCACTATCATTTGACAGACATTTCAGTGACAAATCACACTGAGTTGTCACCATTAACAGGTCATTTGAAACACAAAAATACAACAGCCCCGCAATAAATCCTGCCACCATGAACATTAGATTGCTTTTGTTTTTGTGAGAAAGTATCTTAGAGAGATGTTGAATCAACTTTATGGTCATTTTGGCAGCTTTAGTTTAGTTTAGTCTCATTGGAGGGAAATTAAATCCCAACGTTTTAAAGTCAATGATTAAACAAAGTCTGAGACTTATTTTGGTCCAGAAAAGCAAAAGAGGGTTGGTCAGGTGACATCATCGCCTACAGTGCTATAAACATATCCACAAAAAAAAGTTATAACCAGAAGAATCACTTTACACTTAAGGTTTACCATTATCCATCATTTGACCAGTCTTTAAAAATATTATGATTACCTCATTTGTTGTTTGTGGCCGTGTTGGATTGAATTATAACAGATGATTATTATAATATTTAGCCAACCCAAGTTATACAAAAGCGGGTACATTGAAATATAGAAGAACCAATCAGTGTAACTTCACTGAGTCTTATCTTAAAACAATTAAAACACATATTCATCTTCCTCGTTCAAAACCTGAAGTCCTACATTACCCACAATGCAACTTAACCACTGAGTGACAACACTAGAGGCAATTTCTCAGTCACTTGTAATGACATTTTCTAACTGACAATCTTATAAAACTCTTTGAAATTTAAATATTTATCTGAAGGTGTAATATGATAAAATTGCCTGCCTGTCAAATTCATACTAAAAACAAATAGAGTGGTGTAGTTTGTAGTGGTAAAACCCAGAAATCAGTTAGCACATTTTACACAAAGCCTATGAGTGGCAAAAAAGAAGGTCTGTAGTTACTACAGGCTTAAGATATTTACAGATTTTATTTCTACGACCTAAAATACATAATTAAGTTTCCCACGTTTTAATTGTAAAGGCTTAGGTGTCTTAAAAATGACAGTTGCTATCAAGTGGTTGAATGAGACCACAGAATGTCATTGACATTACACGCCATCACAACAAACGCAGAGACTTGTCTACTCACTAGTAGGCTACATCACTAGTCCAGCTTTACAAATTGTAGGTTGATCAACTGACAGAACATGTGTATAGTAGTCATGAAGTAAGAGGCTTAGTAGTGTGAAGATTATCTTGCTGAATAAAACGCACAAGTATCATAAACTTGTGTTTGCCACAAAACTTTTTTTTTTTTTTTTTTTTTTTTCCAGTTTAAAAATCATGCAGGCTTTTTGTTGAGGGAATCAGGACTGTGGTAATTTTCAGGTTAGTCTACAAAAAAAAAAAAAAACATCATTCCCACCCAGACACTACAATAGGCAGCCTATTGAAGGTAGCCGCTCATTTCTGCTATATGTAGCTGCTGTTAGCTAGTTAGCACAGTTAGCTGTGCAGCTAGTGATCCTGAACTAGAGCTCAGAGGGGAGTATCGATGTTTACACTACTAACAGGGGAGTCTGACTGGGACAGGCTGGCCGAGCTAATTAGCATGAGCATTAACTACAGTAGATAACTCATGGACCTCTTCAAGAGTTTCCAAATGTTACTGGAGCGCACGGCTCAAATTATGACATAATGTCAAAATAATCATTTGCCGGGTATTGTTACGCTTAAAAATGTTCACAGCCCCTTCTTTCATAATGTAAGCTTATGGGGAATCGTCTTATTGGGATTCAGGGAATCACCTGCCCCTGTAGTTACATCTGCCTGTTTGAAATGGACTCCAGTGCAGTGAGTCCACCTTTTCAGTCCCAGCTTAGCACTGGCTCCATAATACCCACATGTGCGTAAAGACAGTCTGTAAGTAGAACGTCACTCAGCAGAATGCAGATCTGGCTGCATGTTGAGCTGCATCTTATTAAATGCTGACTAAATAGATGTACTGTGGATATGTTTGAGACTTTCCGCCCTTCTACTCTGCTGCTGTCAGGTCTCTGGTCAGGTGACGTGGGTGCGAGAGGCTCGAGCGGCCGCTCATTGGTCGCGCTTCATTTGGACGAACGGTCACATGCGCGAGTGTGTTTAGTTTCACTTCCGCACTCTGCCGCGGTCCGCAGCCTGTTAGCCTGCTAGCCTGTGGGATGCAACTTCGTGCATTTTTGAGGAAAAGCGCGTTTATCATCCAGGGCAGAAAAACATGCAGCCAGTAATATTCATTTAGAACTCGAGGCTGCGTTCGGATTGACTTTATTTTATCTGAAACATCAAAATAACAGCTTTGTTCTTGATTAAGTAAACCAGGAAGCGACGTTAGCGTGAGGAAGCACACTTCATCCTCAACTGGCTATATTTTTAAGCTGCTGTCAGCTTCTCTGTAACTAGGAAAGTACAATCTCAGAAGTCATGGAGGTAGGTGCACAAAGCAGCCATGAGTTTAACTCTGTTAAGCTTGTTAGGGGGCTATTTGTTTCCTCAGGAAAAGTTACTGCCTCATGTGGAGATGAACAGACATTTTGCATGCCCATACTGTACATTTAACGAAGGCTTCAGTATCCCAGAGACAGAATGAACTCACACGGATCGTATTCTGCTTTTCTGTCTTAACATATTGTTGCTTACACTTCAAATATTTTTAAGTTTGTTCCAAGAAACCGAGAGGTCGTTTCCTCCTCGTTGTGTTTTATGTTCAGGAAGCGATTAGATGACCATGATGTGGTTGCTGACAGTGATCCGAAGGTCTGCAATTGTAAATCTCACCACTCAAATTAAAATTATTTCAGACAGGAATGGATCATATGGATACAATCATGTCAGTTATGTACTGTTAGAAGTAACTAATTACTGGTACTCAAATGACTAACAAAGTCATTTGGGGGGGGGGTTATAGCACTGTTTCAAGTCTGTAATATTACGCTTTCTTAAGTACACTATACAGCATGTAATCTATTTAATACTAAAATAGCTTTTGAGTACCCAGTACAGTTTTGATTATCATCTGCATTTGTGTAGCCTATACAATCACAAACAGGCTAATAAAAACTCTGACATACAGACAAAATAACAAAACTGTAGCAAGTTCAGGTTTGGAGAGTGACCAGTGACCAATACTGTGAGCAGTTGTTGAGAAGAATAATTCATACAATAATTTCATACTTTTTTTAAAATAACAGTAGTTTCACTTGTATTTGAATATTTCAGTAATGTAACTGTACTTGTACTCGTACAGAGTAGAGATTTTCAGTATTTATTTCTACAACTGCTGATATGAAATATTTTCTGAAAGACTGAAAAACAGTTTTTGTTTTAAATTGTTTGTTTTGCCCATCTAGGGACAGACGTTTTCTGCCCATCTAGGAACGATTATTTTTACTCTTGATTTTTCTGCAAAAATCTGAATTGAAAGCAATGAAGCAGTCAAAAAGGGCCATTATAATTTCCAAGTGCCAAAGAAACACATTCAGATTGATTCCTTTGACCAACACTTGACCCAGAGTTTTTCAGTTTAATTTTATGTATCGCTTATAAAAGCAGCAAAAGAAAAAATACTGAAATTTTGAATCATTAACTTTCTTGAATCTTGAATCTTCATCAGTGTTTTTGTGAATTGATTAGTAAAACGACCACTCTATATTAGGCATAGGACAATGTGGGTATTGCATGCCCGAATCAAGATTAGCTTGGTCAAAATGATAGTTATTCAAGATAATAAAATGCATTAAACTCTTAAAATGACACTAAAACATACTGAAATCACATTATATTTGGTAAGAAACCAATATTTTTTACTCCAGAGTACATGGTACAGACATCTTCTTTGTGAGTTTGCTTTGTAGTAAAAACTAATTGAACAAAATTAAATTAGGTGATCATGGATCACAAGGTCTCCCTGCAGGAAATTAATATGGGGCTCTTTGAATCAAGCTAGACAGGTTTTTCTAGTCACTTACATAAATTCACCGTAATCATGATTCACAATTATCCTGTCAATGGAAATTCACCACCATCAACTTAGTCTCATTGGTGTCTGATTGTCCAAACTTAATTTCAAATGAATAATAAATAATTTTATTTTGTTTGCTCATGCTGATTAGTATGATAATCATCTTTTTGTGTCAGGTGGTCAGTAGTCACAGTGGAGGGTCCTTCCTGATCTGGACAATGACTGTTCAGATGATCCTGTGTGGGAGTGGAGTTTACACTACCGAGAGTACCAAAAGCTGCCAACTGTTATCCGAGTCTGAGTCAGAACGGAAAGTCCTCAATCGACTAGAGCCGCTTGCCAATAAGAAGTAAGCAGTGACTCAGTTGTGTACCTGCACATTCAATGTCATCTATATGTTATCTATATGTTATCGATCAGAAAATCAGCACTAACTCACAGTTTCTTAATTATTTTCTTGGGTTTCTTCCTAATGTGGACAGCTTTACAGTTGAGACCAAGGATGGAGATGACAGTTACACATATGTGTTCCAGTTGTGTGGCGATGCAGGGGGTATTCCAGGAGCTGGGGTTGTTCAGTTTGACAAAAAGAAACCAGAAGCTAAACCAAAAGTGATTGGCATCTATTCTGCAACACAGGCCATTGGAGGAAGTAAGTTGCTGCAAAATAAGAATTCAATCTTAAATTCAAATGACTACGAGAAACTTTTAAGTGCTTATGAAACAGTCTTGTGATTCCTCTGATGTTTATACATAACCCGTAAAAAGGGGCAGCTAGAATAAACAAAAAATGAAAGTTCCTCATAGTCACTTTAAGCTGTACTGTGCTTCGATGTGTTTTCAAATGATTGCATTCCATGTGAGAATGTTAAACATTTTTGGGATTGTAGTTTGCAGAATTGCCTTATGATTAGAGAACAAACAACCAGCATAACTAAGCTATCAAGTGTTTACTGTTAATTTGTGGATCAGCTCTGAAAATGAGATTAACCATTTCATAAGGCGCTTTAGATCAGCACTGTCTCTGCATGCATTGTCTGTTTTTACACCCTACTGTCTTTGCAGGTGACTGGGTGATGCTGATCTACAAGAACGGCACCGCATATGGTGAATTCTGCGGCAAGGAAATGAGAAAAGCCTATATCATGATCTCTTGCAACAGGAAAGTGGACGTGGTAAGATCACCAGATCAGAGAATAGAAATGTGAATTTACCACCTGTTCAGAGGAGAAGTTCTGGACAAATAAAACCAAATGGTCAATAAAATATGACCATGAAGAGTTGCCGTGGAGCTCTAAAATAAGATGGGAACAATAATGAATAAATCCCCATCACAGAAAAAGTGGATAATTAAAAAAAATAATCCCCCCTACGCACAAAGAATAACAATATCACAGTGATGCATAAAATGCATACATTTTTATAGGATTGTTTGTTGAGTGAAACACTCAGTTATTCATGTTACGTCAGGTGTTTACAGCTATTCTTACGAACTGGAATCCCTCATCAAGTGCTTGATGTATAAGAATGGCAGTGTCCCTGTTCTGAGTGATACCATAGTGCTTATAGGCAGGGCTTGCCACTTGGCAATGCCACCAGGCAGTTATTTTAGGTTAACAGTACATAGCTCCTAGCTAAACAAATTAGGAGAGCCATTATGACTTCATATTATGAAGGACCTAAAAACTGCATGTATACACTAAGTTCAGGAACTTATATTATGAATAAGGTTTGTAACCCTCTCTTTGCATGGCTCTGGGTATAACATGGTCACCAACCATGCGAGGCGTAAAGTTTCCCCTGTGTGACATGTAGCCATGCACCCTTTCTCCTGCTCTTAGGTCTTGTGGCTTTGTATTTACGTTTGTCTCTCTCCATCTCACTCCCAGGGCCCGCTGGATGTCGTGCTGGAGAACAGGGAAAGAGTGCACGAGTGCTTCTACCTGTTTGAAATGGACTCCAGTGCAGTGTGTCCACCTGTTCAGTCCCAGCTCAGCACTGGCTCCATACTACTCATCATGTGCGTAAAGACAGTCTGTAACTAGAATGGCACTCAGTAGAATGCATACCTCCGCCATGTCCCAACAGTCCCCTTTAATTCAGTCGAGTCTAATCTAATATCAGACTGGACTGCCCTGCATCACTCTTGATTTTAATTCTAACTATTACCAAAACCACTTGACCACAATTTAAGCTCCCCAGAACTTAGAGCTACAGCAAATTGTACTCCCTCATAGATGTCAACCACCTAAATATGCCAGATTTTTTTCATCAAGATCAAGGCATTGTTCCCTAAGAAATTAATGAAAAACATTTATTTTAAAAAAGGTGAGCTGGGGTGTATTCTGAGAGCCATCCTCCATCTACGTTTCCTGGAAATCTGTTAAATGTTTTTTGTGTAATGCTGCCGACAAACAAAGAGTGAAAACATGAACTTATTGGTGGAGGTAATGACACAAACACCTCTCAGCATATAATATTATAAACAATCATTGATTAAAAGCCCTCTCTGCTTTCAGTGGATTCTGTCTTCTGGCTGTTTACCTCACTGGAGGTTTCCTCTACCAGCGACTGATTGTTGGTGCCAAAGGGATGGAGCAATTCCCGAATTACGCTTTCTGGGTAGAGATGGGCAATCTGACAGCGGTAAGTCTGAAGCACTTTATGAATCATGGAAAGTTCAGGCTTGGTTGTTTTTTGGAAATTCATAGCAAACCTTACCACGCTTACAGGATGGATGTGACTTCATGTGCCGTTCACGAAACCGTGAAGAGGCCCCGGCATACAGAGGCGTGGTCGCAGAACCTTTGGAAGAAGAGCCAGAGGAGAGAGACGACCACTTACTACCTATGTGACCTCGAAGCGTTAGAAATTGGACAGAAAGTTTCACTGTGTCACACAGTTCTCTTTCACAGGTTAGATGAAGTTGCTGTTAGACACAAGTCTTGTTTTTCTTGTGCTGGTTTAGGTTAGGACTTGTTGACACTTAATGTGTTGATTCCAGACTTGTGCCTAGGGCAACTAGTGTGTCATGTGCTTGCCACTAAAGAGGCATGTTACCCATAGGGCTGACAGACCTGTCAACTCATCCTACCCCCCAGCATTTCATTCAACTGTTTGATATCAAACAAGTGAATGATTCCCCCAAGATTAGAGAGTGAGTCTTCTTCCATGGAAATCTGGCACAAGAGATTAAGAAGTTGGATTTCTACATGATACACATGATACAAAAGCGTCATGTTTTTCTGCTTAGCTGATGATTGATTGTAGTTTGAAGTTGGTGCAGGTTGAAACAAGCAAGTGTTCCTCTTGCAGGGGTCTTGGTTGTGCACTGACAGATTACAAAACACACAAGTGCTTTTGGTTTTGTCATTTGACTTTAATCAATGTTTTGTCATGAAAGTTCGAAACACAACACGAGAACGTAAATATTGCAGTCCTGTGGCCATGCTTACAGCCTCGCTACACACTGAAATCAAAGTCACTGTAAAAACTATAGCTTGACTGAATTTGATCTGTACCATTATCCTTTATTCCACATTGTAGGGAAAAGCTTCTACATGAGTGTTACTATTTCAATAATGAAAACCAATGAAAGGTCAACAATGGTATTTAAGGCATCCAAATAAAATCAAAAACCTGCCAGTTGAAAAAAAAGAATGAAAAGTAAGCTTGATGAAAAACAATATTCACATGTTAAGACAAAATTATGATACAAAAGTCCTAATTATGATATAAGATATTGGATTTTAGGTAAAAGGTGAAATTATGATGGCAAAATTCTGAGAGTTGAAACTCTGAAATAAAAGTTGTAGTGATGAGATAAAAATGTCATCATCCATCTCAAAACTTTGAGTCATTATGACTCAGAATATTTATATATATGTATTTTTTTTATTTCATCAAGGCAGTTCTTTTTTTCTTCATCTGGGTTAAGTAGGCATCAATATTAAACCGTTATTGGCAATTTATGTATTAATTCTGCTTATGCTAATAGTTATAATTTATTATTCCAAAAAGGTATATACTGTATGTAACATATGCACTTGTATTTTCTTAGGAAGAATGAACATTGGCATGCAAAAGACCAACGTTCATAAACACAAAACTATAGTGAGTAACTTTGACCTGTCATGATAAAACGGACCCAAACACCAGATGAGCTGTTAGGCAAGAGTAGATTGTACTTTGTTTTTCAACCAAATATTCAGGCCGCTTCATGTCTGATGGAGGATAGAGCAGCAATGAAAGCACTTAATTTTAGTAGAAATGTTACAACTCTGAGGATATCAATAATGAGGTTTGGAATATTTTTTTTAGACATTTCCAGTTATTAATGTGAAAGTTTTGGACCTTGATGGAAAACTTGTGTTACCAGTTACTTTTGTATTGTCAGTGTGATCACTTGCGTTTGTTTTGGTTTGTTTCTATCACTTCCTTATTGTGTTTGTTAAACTTGATATTTCTTTGCTTAGTTCAGCGAACCAGCTCCCAAACCTGACATGGTAAAGACGGTTACACCTACTGTTGCTGTGAAACGAACACTCGCTAGATTGATATAATTACTTGTTTGGTTCGACAATGATTTGGAGCCACAAACCTTTTTTTTTGTTTGTTGTCTGAGTCCATCAAAAATAAACAATGACAGAAGTTTTACGCACGCCCATTGTAGTGGTGAACTCAGTACACACCCAAGTGCACTCACCTTTTGGAGATTTAATGGATGTAAAAATGTTTTAATAAAAAACATTTCATGCAGAACACATTTTTATTAACGTGTACTGGAGTGGACTTTGTTGTTATGATCGTCTTTGTCAATGTCCAGTGGTGTTTTTGACCATACACCCTTTGGCAAATGTTTCAGGGAAAATAATCTGCTCACAAGGGGTTTTTTCTTCTTCTTTCATATCTAAAACTAAAAGCAAATTTAAATGGAAACAGAAACATGGCCATGACTAACAGAAATGATTCAGTACAATCCATTACCACAATAGAAAAAAGCCTATGCTAAAACCACTTCCACATTTGTGTCATTAAGTATACCCAGTCTTCAGTTTTTTAATCAAAACATCTGCCACGAGGATGAGGTAATAACTGAATAAAATTAGGAAGACAAACTTACAACCTAAAATTGGAAATATTTTTAAAGGCTGAACAGTTAAAATAAATCCGGCTGATGTGTGGTGGAGGTTAAGTATTTTCAAATAACTTCCATTCTTTCTGTTAAATGTCTAATCACAGACTTCCCTCACGTCTAAGAATGCGTTGCACCTTTTGACTTCGGGCACAAACATTTCATTAAATAGTCTAAGTGCTGACATTACTAAACTCCTGTCTCCTCACCTCACTGGCCCTTCACTCTCCTCTACCACCACCTACTGAGCCCCAGCATGTACTGTTCAGCATGTCTCCTAAAACCTTAAAAACAGTAACAGGAGTTGCTGACTGCACCACCACAGTGAGCCCATAAACCCCTTAAGCAGACATGTAACTTAAATAAATTGGTCCAAGTGTCAAGCGAGTCGAGTCCTGAGTTAAGGGAAGTCATCTCTCAGGTCAAATCTTTATAACAAGAAATGACAAGTTATTAAAACATGTCTACTAATGATATTATTGGCGGATGTGTCCAGTCTGTTCAAAAAGTATTGGATTTATTATATTTATTATGTTTTTCTCTGTCAAAATATATTCCCTGCCCAGCACTTTTAAAGACTGAAGTAAAGACAGCTGGATGAATCAAATTAAACTAAAAACATTACATGAACACAGAGTGGAGTCACAAGTCTTTAACTTCCAAGTTGATTTTCAAGTCATTTATTTTCTAAATAGAAAACAATGAAGTAAAATAATCCACAGCTCTGATGTGGTGTAGGCTCTCTCCACGACAACAGTGAAGCTCCTCAGATCACTGGCTGCAGCTCTAGGATTTCATCACCACAGGTGGAATCAAGGTCAATTATTCAACACTGGCACTACCCAGCCAGAGTAACTGCCTGTTATCACACCAGGACAGGCCTCATACACCATTTATCAGGCATTTGTTAAAGTTTATTAACATTCAGCCAGTCAAATAATGTTTATAGGTGAACTACAGTGTGTATCAATCTTTTACAAAGTCTGTATAGCTGTCATATAAAGTTATAGTTTATTGTTGTTTACGTGTGAAATAACAAAGGAAATGAGCATACTTTCAGACATGTTGAACTATTCCTTTATAATGAGACAGAATGTTGTATTTAAGTACATGGTCATTCAAAAATTACATGATTGACACCAAAGTTTTATGAACCAGAAGCCAGTCAGAAACAGTGTAAACAAATTTGTACTAATAGGATCATTAGGAAATAAAGATATGGTATCCTGAGTATCTGGAATTTTATTTGTATTTAGTAGTTTACCTACTATGCCTGTAAAACGTGTTCCAGTAAAAATGCTATGTTGCTATTGTCCCTGTGAAAATAAAAGACAACATTAGCCTATTATTGATTTTTTTTTTTTCAAACGAAATCATGTTTTATTTACTCGAGTTGGTGGAGGCTGTGCCCGCGTCCAAACAGCAGCGCGCGGTGTGCATCCTGAACCGGAGTGCGACACCTGCCGAAACACACGAAGAAGAAGAAGGGAAAAAAAAAAAAAAAAAAAAACTCGAAAGGGGCGGGGCTTCGTTGGAGGCAAAAACCCTGCGAGGGGCTATCGTTGTTTGTAGTTAAAAATAAGAACGCATCATAAACTTTATTGCAATTAACTGTGAAAAGGACAGAAATACCGAGGAGAGGTAAACACATAAGCACGACGAAAAACACTAAACGGTGACTTCTTGCATGGGTGTTAGCCAGCTAGTTGCTAGCTTTGTGCCTGCAGTGAGAAGCTAGCGCAGCTAGTTAGTTAGCTTATCTGTGTTGAACTAACGCCGCACATTTTCCACTCGTTAACGTCCACGTTAGCGCCAGATGAACAGCTTCTCCATTTTTATTTGACATTCCGGCACTCGCCATGTGTTACTCGCTCAGTCACAAATGTTTATGTACTTTTTCATGGTCTGTCAGACTTTTGTTTGTAGGCTGGTTAGCTAACTAGCAAAGTCCATTGTGGTTAGCCACAGCTGGTTAGCTTCTTTCTCACTTGGTGCTTTGAGCTTTCCTCCATGTTGTTGTTTTTCTCTTATCCATCTGTCATGTTGACAACTGGTATGCCAATGAAAATACCACGATGCATGCTACGATTATTGGTGACATAGTGATAAGGTCTGCTGAGCTCATATGTAGTTTTTCTATGTGCAGGAGTGTAGCAAGCTGTGATTTATGGGCCCTGTGTAGGAAAAAATTCTGATGTTCTGTTAAACAATCCGAGTATCAGACATTGTTAGTGTAATCCATCAGTGATTCCTCTAATGCTGAAGCTGTTTTTATATTATTGCCAGTGTCTGTTAGTCATTTTTAGATAATACTGAATTGATAAAGAGTTTTGTTGTATTATAATTAAGCTAGTATCTGATGATTTGAGTTTTCATATTTGTTTTCTTTTTAAAAATTTTATTGTGTAGTGTGCCAAGAAATCTTAAGTCATTTAATTAATAGACATATGTATTGTGTGAACTTTGAAAGTGTTTAGCCAAAACTGTTGATGATCAGTGGCTTCTGTTCTTTGAGCAGCAAACATGGACGCAGGTGAAGACCAAAACACGGGCACCACCAATGGAAATCCTCAAACAGGCGGCAACTCTCGTGCACCCCAGATAGCCCACATGTCTCTATATGAAAGGCAGGCTGTACAGGTGTGTATAGCCTTTGTCTGCATAAACAACAGCATGTGATGAAAAGACCGTTTGTCATCTTTAATCGATGTAAATAATGACTTTATGAATATTCTTGAAACAATATTTGTCTCTCTTTGTGTTTGTGTAGGCTCTTCAAGCACTACAAAGACAGCCAAATGCTGCTCAGTACTTCCAGCAGCTCATGCTGCAGCAGCAGATCAATAGTGCCCAACTCCAGAACTTGGCTGCTGTGCAACAGGTAAACATGAGTGTGACAGGAAAATACAGTCAGTACAGAAATATGCAAAATAACATTTTAAGCAAAAGCTTTTCATCTCTTTCATTTTTCTCCCTAATCAAGGCCACGCTTGCAGCTAGTCGTCAGTCCAATACTCCAAGCAACAGCATGTCCCAGGCCACCACCACAGTAAGTTTTTTGTTACATGTCGTAAGGTTGATGTTTAGCACACTCTCAGAAGAGAGCATTCCAGTATGAGGGACAAAAAGTAGAAATATTCTATGGTCCAAAGTCAACCTTAGAAGATTTAGGCAACAATCTTTTTTAAAGGGCTAACATTTTCAATTTTTTTTCCTTTTTCGAGGCTTAGTCCTTAAAAAGTAATGTAGGTTTGATTAAAAACCAAAAAAATCTCTGTTCCTCACAGGTCAACCTAAGCACTACATCTGCGGGAGGTACCATGACTAATCCCCGTCCCCACGGCCCGGCCACATCTGCAACGACAACAGCTCTCAACCAGTCAGTGTTGCTGGGTGGAAACTCTGCGGGACAGGGACAGATGTATCTTCGGGTGAGTAAAAAGGACCATACATATTGTCAGTTTTATAAGAAATACTGTGAAATAGAAAATAGTATAGTGCGTATTGCTCTCACCTCTTACTAATTCAATTTACATTCTGTTTGTGAAAGCTTATTGATTTGGTGCCTTCTTGAGACTTCTCAAGAAGACCAGTAATTACGTATGATCTCTAGTAAGAAAAACAATTGGCACACCCGCAAAATAAATGTTTGCAATTATTTAGTATTCTGTGATACTATGGACTCAGTTACTGGCATGTGTTTTTTTTACAAGGCTGACCCACCTGTCTTGCTCCTCACACAGGTCAACCGCTCTCTCAGGGCTCCCCTTGCCTCTCAGCTCATCTTCATGCCTGGTGGTACAGCAACAGCTACTGTAGCAACAGTTGCCCAAACACAGCCGCAGCAGCAGCAGCAGCAACAACAGCAGCAGCAGCAGCAACAACAACAACAACAGCAACAGCAACAGCAGCAACAGCACGACATTGCTCCTACAACTGCAAGTGCCCAGTCCGACAGTGATCAGGTTTGAGGACCATCACATACGTAAAATCTGAAAAAAGTCATACTGTCTTAGAATATATGATTTTTAGATACATGGGAGGGCTCCACTAAGCCTGCTCCTGCTATTTACTCAAACTCTTTTCGTCACATCCTGCTCTTTATTTTATCTTCCAGGTGCAAAATCTGGCCCTGCACTGTGCTCCCAGAGCAGTTGCTGTCAAGTCTGAGCTTCCAGAGAGGAAAGATGTTGCTGGGTTTCCTCTGGGTCAACAGCAGCAGAATTTTGCCCAGAGAACTCAACAGCAGCAGGTGCAACCTCAACAGCAACAACAAATGGCCAAACCCAACTTTACTCAGCAGTCCACCGCAAACACTATGACTGTAAAGACTGGAAACCAGGCTGCCATGACTGTTACTCCCGCTGCTTCTGTAGCTCCTTCCTCTACCTCCTCTCCAGCACTCCCTCTCTCCCAACTCCTCCTGTCCTCCTCTGCTGCCCCTGTGATCCTGGTACCCACCACTAATGTTCCCACCACCACCCAGGGCTACTCCATCGGCTCAGTGACCCAGAAAGCCACTGTTAATACGCAGACTCTGGTGGTGCAACCCCTACAGCAGGCCAGCACTACTGCAGACAAAGGTCCGGTGCCAATCCAGCCCAAAACAGCTCAGGGACACCGCTTACCTGTGCAGCTACCCCCTCGACACCCACCTCCTATTCTCCCAGCACCACCTGGCAACAGCCAGGGCACTCCCCACATCCCTGTGCAGCTTGTGGGAGCCAGGCAGGGCTTAGCAGGAAATGCACAGGCTGTGGCCCTGGCACAGGTACGAAGTGGCACAAGCCAGGAAACCACCGGGAATGTTAATGCAGTCTCCAGCAACAGTGTTATGGTAAGAGCAAGCAGTGAAAGGAGGAACATAAGTATACTTCGTTGGATAGGTGTAAAGACAATAACCAGTGCAGAGGGAATTCTAACAGTTTTTCCTCCTATTTTCCTCCACATACCACTAGATAAAGCCTGCCATTGGTTCTCTGAAGAGAAAATCTGACTGTGATGCACCAAGTGAGATGGCAACAGAATGCTCTGACTCTACACCCGTGAAAGATTCTGCTCCTCCCTTATCCCCTGCCCCTACAAAGGACTCGGGTATGTCAGCCGTCACCAAATCAAACATACATGTATTAGTACCAATATTTGAATTTTTTAATTGTACAGTTTTGTCTGAAGGTTTATCATTTTCACTGTATCTTTCGTCCTCACTAGCTCCTTCTGCAGCGGCTGCCTTCCCGTCTCCTCCCACCCTGTCTTTGCCTCTGCCCTTGTCAAGAGTGGGGCTTGGAGACAACAGAGCACCTGTTCCCCAGGCAGTGGTCAAACCTCAAGTCCTCACCCACCTCATAGAGGGCTTTGTGATCCAGGAGGGAGCTGAGCCTTTCCCTGTAAGCGTGCTGTGCTATGATAACACACATTACACATTAAATCACATCTGCACCTTCTACTTTTTCATGTTAAACTGTTCCTCACTATCAGGCTTGTATTTGATTTGACAGGTTGCTGGACTCCTCAAAGACAGAGATTTTGCCCTGGTCGGCCGCTCAGAGAATGGACCTCCATGTGAGTGGTGGAATAACTCTTACTTTTAAAGATGATACCACAAATCTGTGTGCATGGTCAGAATCGTTTAAATGTGTAACATAGTTTCATTGTTCCCTCTTCCTCTTCAGTGTTGAAGTGTGAGTACTGTGGAAGCCTTGCACCAGCCAGCCAGTTCAGAGGATCAAAGAGGTTCTGTTCAAATACCTGTGCTAAGAGGTATGTTCTACTTCTTTTTCCAATTTTCTATTTATTTTTTTTGCTGTTTAGTCATATCATACACACCTCAAAAGATTCTACTGTGCTCAGGTCACTATAGAGCCAATTAGCACATTCCATGGAGTAAAAAAATGCAAGATTTGTGCGCATAGTCAGATGAAGAACCTAGGGACTGTCTTTCTGAGTATTGACTGTGCCACAGGTATAACGTGAGCTGCAGCCAACACTTTAAGACAAGCAGAGGGAGGAGTGGTGCTGGCCCAGCACCACCTCCAGCACCCACCGAGAGCACTGCAAGGCGGAGGGGCCCCTCTCGCAGGAGCAGTTCTAATAACAGCTGTAACAAACTATCAAGCAGGCATCTACCTGTCAAGGTAAGATCTGTAGATACAGGGATGAGGCTGCTGATGTTCTATATTTTTGTTTTTGTCAAATAATCCAATGAAAACATCTAACACCAGCAAATGAATTTGTCCTAATCTTTAAAGCTTTTCATAGAATTTGTTGACAATAGGAAAAAAATAGAAACAGTCCAGCCTAATGCTTTGTATACTGGGTATTAACTGTAGCTTTTTGTGTCTGAATCTCCACTCTTTTCCACAGTGTCACTCTGAGTCCAGTCGTTCAGAGGATGTATCCAGCGACGGAGAAGGAGAGGAGGACGATTCTCCTTCACTGTCCCCGAGCTCCTCACACTCCTGCTCAAGAGCTGAGCACAGCGCTCCTCCATCTGACAGCTCAGCTCCTGGTAGCCTCCCGATAGAGGGAGCTAACTTTCTCTCATCAACTCCTGCTCAGTGGAGCGTGGACGAAGTCTGCCGGTTTATCTCTTCACTTCAAGGTTGGTGTACGCTGATTGTCAAACAGATTTGTGAGCATTCGCTGTGTTTCTTTTTCTTATTTAGTTTTAATTTTGTCGTCCTTTTCTGTGTCCAGGTTGTGAAGAGTTGGCTGCCCAGTTCCTGTCACAGGAAATAGACGGGCAGGCTCTGATGCTTCTCCGAGAGGACCATCTCATCTCCACCATGAATATCAAGCTGGGTCCCGCTCTCAAGATCTGTGCCTCCATCAACAGCCTGCGTGAGTGATGGAGTCAGTGCTTATGAAGGACAGCAGGCTCATTTTCTCATTGATGAATCAGTACCTGGACCTGCTCCTCTTTTAGTAAGAAAAGACTGAGATCAGTGAGGATGCTTTTTACTAAACAGTGCGGCGCCATCACTCATATGGATATATGGGGATGGACAGTTTACTTTCTGGACGTTGAATGTGCAAAAACAATGTATGTATACTGTAACATGTGAGCGGTGAGGGTGGACAGTCTGAAAAATCCATGTCAGTAGTGTTTTGTCAGTTTTTTTTTCCTGTCTCTGAGTAGAGGCCTTTTGTATGTAAACTCTTGTGAAACTGTGCAAACCCAGCCTGCAGTACTTGGTGCTAGGTCTTTTAACTAGGACAGCTCACCTGTTGGGTTAAATAGAAAGATATGTTGCCTTCTGGCTGTATTTCAAACGGTGCTTTAACTTTAGTGATATATGATTTGGAGTGATGTCAAAAAACTTCTTTCAAATCTTTCAGTCTTTTACTAGTTAGTTGTTATTTTACCATAGATGTCTAATCCAGGCTCCAATCACATCAAGCAGAAGACACTCAAAAAGCCTGGTTTATATTAATTAGTTAATTTTACTAGTTATTAAAGTTTAGTTTTATATCTTTTCCATTTTGTACTACAATCAAAGTTATTTTTTCATGAATATGATATAGTTTTAGTAGCTTTAATCAACTTAACTACCTGAAAATAGGTATTCCTCATGGTTTGCTCTCTCAAGGGCTGAGTGGAAGTGCTCTGTGTACATGTATGCAGTACTACCAATAAACAATACCTGTTACTGGACCTGTTGGTGTGTTTCTTACCTCCATGATATCCACTTGAAAATGAAGAATACTGCAGGACTTGAGATATTTTATTTACATTTGAGTTTGTGTGAACAGTTTGAGCCCATTTCTTACCCACAGATGTCCACATGTGCTGAGCTTATAGAGAGTAATAATAGCATAAATACATTTATGTGCCCTAAATTTCCATAACTCTTTCAAACAGAATCATACAGAAATGTAATAATGTATATTACACCTGTTAATATACATTTATTTTAGATTGTAAACAAGATTTGTAAACCATCATATATTGACAGTATCGACTACAAGATGCAGCAGCTGTACATTGATCAAGCTTACATATCCTGAAGTGTACCACTATAAAATTACAGGTAGTTTTTCCCCCACTCTGAACCTCAAAGATTTAGGAACTGCAAAGACAAGGGGTCCTCAAATTCAGTTACACCACAGAGTTATTACTCCGTCTATTGTTTCTCAGCAAAACTTTGAGAACCCCCGGCCTAGTCAGACAAACATACTCACAAATGAGGTACTACATGAAAATGAATTTTCTTTGGTCCCCAAAGGTAAACAAGTTACACAGTTTTTCTTGTCAACTGATGTAGGAGACATAAATAAAATAAAAGGTCAATTTCAGTGGCCGAAGCTCTTATAAATAGAGCTAGGAACTCTTTTATTGCACTTCAGAGATATTGTTTTGTACAAGTGCACTATTGGGGTACCATCAGGGAGAATAGTGCAATCAATCCCACTGACACGGGCAATGATCAGAAAACAGTGTAGCTGTTGGTTTCCCCGTACCCTGCTTCCTGCAGGTACTGCTCAATGTTCACCGTCCCTGATGCCTTGAGGACTTTATCAGAGGCACTTTTCTCTCCTGAGCTGAGCTTGCGGCTAACCTCGGCCAGAGAGGGTCGATCCTGATCCTTCCACTGGCAGCAACCCTTAATGATGGTGTATCTGAGGCCGAGAGGAAAACAGTCTGAGCTTCACAGCACATTTGTTGAGGAGAGTGACTCTGCTTCTTCGGATTGTGTGATCTGGATCATGCAATGGATACTTACAGCGTGTTTGAACAGTTGGAAGGTTTTTTCAGACTTTTCCCACGTTGATGAAACTGAAGAAGCTCAGTAACTGGGATTTCTGCAAATGGAGCCTCACCTGGAGTGAGAGGAGTGAATGTAGTAGGTGTGGGTGAGGCGTACGGAGGAAACCTTCTATCAAGTTGTTTGTATTTTACATTGCAAAATCAAAATATATATTATGGTGTGATTTTATGGGGTATGTCTGTGGGTAAGATAGAAAGATGGACATGTCTGTTTTCAGTCAATACAGCAAATGAAATTCCTTACAGATTTAGGTACTTCATCTCATTATTGCTATAAAGAAGTCATTTCCTGGGTTCATAATATTGCCTACAAATTGCCTAATTCAAGCAGAGATGCAGTATTAAAATGATTAACGTGACGTGAAGTGATGACACAGTACAAATGGTATTGGAAAACTTATGACAGATAAAGGGTCAGTCCACCAATTATTACACATTAATGTAGCTAAATTGCTGGAGTTCCCCTTAATGAATTATTTCACTGTCACACATATTTGTATTCCTGATTCAAGTAGTAGAGAGTCCTACCTACGTGTATCTAACAAATACATTTCATTTATGCTGTATCTTGCTGTAAGTTAAAACTCCACTCACCCAGTGTTGCCATTTCATACAGTAACACGCCAAATGACCAGCTAGAGACGGACACACAGAGGCAAACTCTGGTTAGATCCTTCCATTCAGTTAACACTCTTAATAATATACTCACTGAACTTTAATATTTTTGCAGCAGCGTCTGTGCTGAAGGATCTGAATTCAGACAATACCACAAATGAAAACAGACAAACTCACATGTCGCTGCTCTGACCAGCAGGTCTCTTGGCCAGCAGCTCTGGTGCCTGCCATTTCTTCCTGCTGGGATCATCTTTCTGAGTGGCTCCCTGGTTCTTCCTTGTGTACACCCCATGCAATCCCCAAAGCTTGGCCGTGAAGTCCTTGGTGACCAGGACGCTGCGGGCACGGATGTTTCCATGGAGGAGGTCTTTGCTGTGAAGGAACTCCTGATTGAGGAACAAGATGAGGGGTATCTCAGGATTAAACACATAAGGTCCAAACTGACATATGTCAACAACCACTGGGAGGATTGGCATAACATTTTAGAAATAAATGATTATCCCCAGTGGATGAATCCTACGGACTTAAGTGATACCCTGACTTTTCTCTAGCCATGTGGTTGCTAAGGAGGTTACGTTTTTACATGTGTAAGTTTATTTGTTGGTTTGTCAGAAAGATTACACAAAAACTACTGAACTGATTTCCATGAAACCTGGATGGAGGATGTGTCTCATGAACTTCTGGTGCAGATCCAGAAAAAGGGATGGATCCAGGATTTTTTCAGGACAATCAGGTGTATTTAGGTGGCTGGTATCCAAGAATTAGTACAATTTTCTGTGGATCATAGATCTAGTGAGCTTAGATTTCCACTTAACAGTAAAATTTAGATTGATACGGGGCTTTCAAGCTTGATGGAAATAAATAGTACTGTTAGGCCTTGGTGGAGGTATGCGCTCTACTGAGCTCCATTTTAAATACTTTTACCACCAAATACCAACACAACAAATGACCTTCCAGTCAGCCTCAGCTGTCATTTTTGTTCAGTGCTAGTCAGCAAAAGTCAGCATGCTAACACGCTAAACTAAGCTGGTGCAACAAGGTAAACATAACCCATAAACATCATCATGTTAGCATTTTCCCTGTGAGACTGTTAGCGTGACAGTACATGTACACAAAGAAATAAGACAATCATACAAAAACACATGAATTAACACAGTAATATCCAGGATTGTCAGGTTTAATTGAGGCAAACCCTGTCATCAAGTACCCGCTGAGATTGGGTCAGGACAGGGTTACTGTAGTCCCGTGTCAGTGACTTGAAAGTAAAAAAATAAAATAAAAAAAAAGAGGACATACAGTACTATTAGAATACTAACCAGTGCTGACGCCACATGGCTGGCCATGGTGAATATTCTTCTCTCACTCATCTCACATGGAGGATCAACATTGTCCTGAAGAACAAAGACAAAGAAAAGCTTATTTTGCTTTGATGGTTAAAGTGAGTTAACCCACGTTGCGGCAATGCACCATCCTCTGTAAAAAAAAAAAAAAAAAAAAAATGTACCTGTCTGCATCGCCACAGGCAGCTGAGCAGGTCTTTGTTCTCCAGTTCTTCAACGACTGTGACCAGAGGAGCTCGAAGTGACACAACACCAAGGAGCTCTGGCAGGAAGGGATGTGGGCCGAGCTGTGCCAGGAAGGATGCGAAGCCCAGGAAGTTGTGTCTCTCTGTGGCATCAGCAGAGTCTAGAAAGGGGCAAAAAAGAGAGGGAGATCAAGCAACCCGGCAGACACCTGAAACCAACTACTCTCACACAAAATCCAAGCGTCTCACCATTCAGGACTCGCAGCACCACGTTCCTATTCTCCATACGGGCCCTGTAGAGGGACACAGAGGAGTCAGAGCGCAGGGAGAAGGCAACAGTCAGAGGGGTGACCAAGTTGAAGGTCTCGGGCAGCCTCTGGCGGGGCAACTCTCTGGGCTGGATAATGGGGGTGAAACTGGGCACGAAGGGCTGTGGTGGGGGGCTGGACGGGATGGAGGGTGTGAACGCAGACTTGGAGAAGTTTCTGGAGGCATAAGTGTTCGGTGGGTGGAAGGTGGAGTAGGAACTGGGCACGTCCAGAGCAATGCTTTCATGCTCCAGGACGTTGATACCCGGTGGAGCTAAGAAGGGAGAGAGAGAGAGAGCGAGAGAGAGAGAGAGCGAGAGAGAGAGAGAGAGAGAGAGAGAGAGCGAGAGAGAGAGAGCGAGAGAGAGAGAGAGAGATCAATAGAGATAAATTAAAGGATTTACATGAGAGTAGGTAGCTTGTGGTCAACTTGTCCCTGGCTGCCCTCTACTTTGTTAAATGACAAAATGATAAATCAGAATATTAGTTGAGTTAACGATATGATGTATGTGTGGACAGTAACAGCAGTTTTAAAGGTGCTAATCAAGACAAAAATGAATGTGTAGAAAGTTGCCAACAGAACAACAAAATGAACCTGGACTCATAAAGGTCCATTTTGACAAAGAAAGCTGATTGTAAGTCTCAACTTGAGACTCGTCCCAACTTGTCAAAAAGTGATGCTTTGGGATTGTAGTTCGGGTCAGTCAACGTATAAAGTGCCAGTATTTGATGAGTTGAGAATGAGGCTCAAAAATCAACCAACATATACTTAAATATACATACAGAATCAGCTTGCTGTCTGTGTAGATCCAGTTTAATTTCTGTGATATGATTTCATTGATTTAAATCAACCGTGATGCTTCCGATGTCTCACCATCAATGCCATGCAGCACTCTCCTGTTGGCCGGCTTCGGGGCATGTGGACGGATTCGATCGACTTTTTCCGGACAAAAGCGCAGCAGGAGAACGAAGACCAGAGTGACCAGGAAGCTGGCCAGCAGCAGGGTGGGCACGATGATCACCTCCTGCTCATACACACGGATCTCTGCAAACAGGAACAGACACGGCCCTTAAAATCACTCAGCAAGTCTGAGGTACACTGACATGTTTGTCTGAGCTGGCATGCTGTTTGTTCGTCTCAGGTCAACAATTGAACAAGGCGTCTAATGGCCTTCTTCTGATAAAAACTCACCACAGATTGTATCTCCGTGCGTACAGCGGAAGTCTGCTTCTGATGCTGAAGACATCCTGGCACATGTTAAAAAGAGATTAAGGAATATTTTTTTCACACAGACTATTTTTTTTTTTAGCTTCAGGAAACTTTCTATTTACAAAAAAATAATTGCAAATCTCTATAATGGCTACACAAAGAGATGTAGAAGAATGAGAACGAGACAAAGTGAGAGCAGCCGTCCTGAAACCTGTGCTGTCTCCTGGGTTGAATCAGTGAATGGTAACATGACACTTTCCAAGGTATCCGGCACGAGAAGGTGTCTGAGCGAGTGTGTAACTGAGACCAGAAACTTCACCTGTTGGTACACCACCTCTGGGGATCGCCAAAAGACTCTGACACCTCACTGAATTGTTGTTTTTTTAATCTAATCATTTCAGGACTTTAGCACAGCTCTCACCCACTGCTCCATGTTAAGGAGAAGAAAAGCATGACACACCCTACATAAAAGCTGTATGCAATGACAAAAATCAAAAGAATCATCTCTACCTGGGGGAGTCTTTATTCTGTGTATCTGAGATTAAGAGTGTAAAGGAAGCAATGACACAGCAGTCACACAGGGAAACTCCTCATCCTTGAGCGTCAGATCCAACATCTCTAAACCTGTTCACCTGCATTTTTATGCCACAGAAATGTTACAGCTGGAGGCTCCTTCACACACAAACAGCAACACACAAATGGAAAAAATGGCACCGGCTCGCACGGCTAAAATCAATGTCATGATCATCACAGGATGATTACCCATACAGATTCACAGTCTTTATGTTAAACATTAACCCACTCTGTCTCAGAGCTACCTCAACAGTCTGTTACATGACTTAAAAGACGTGTTGTGTATACAGTCCATACCTCAGCTCTCTTCAGTTGTGTCTTAAATCCCAAAGAGAATGTTAAATCCTGTTATTCCACGCTCATATCATACACTTCACTTGCAGGCACTTGTCACACATCCTCCCAGATGAATGTCGAGTCCGGGTCCAGCTTTGCTTTTCAGATCCTCATTGTCTCTCTTTTTTTCCCTCAGAGGATCAGTGAGCTAACTCCCTGTTTGTCCACCTCCTGTGCTTTCTTAACTCCACCCAGCTCACCTACACCTCATCCCTCCTCTCTTTTCGTTACCTCTGCCTCCTTCCTTCTTAAGAGGTGATGTATCAGGTTGATAACAGGTTGATGGAAATCCAGTCTTGCCCTGCCTCTCTTTCAGCTGCCCTACCCACTTCTCTGGCGTCAACATATGTCACCTTGTTTATATCTGACCCCGCCTTTCTTGTCTTTGTTTGGGAAAAACAGGTCCTGCCAGTCCTTGTCATTTTTAGTCCTTTTGTTTGTCATGGCTGATCTTCATTGTACTGGAACAAGTCTGACGAGCTTTGCAGCCTTTGGAGGATTTATTCAGCAACAACAAACTGCATTTCTTGCCAGTTAAAGACTTTAAGTATAGGTAATAATCCCACATCCTGTAAAATATATGAACGTATACTGTCAGGATAATGCATTGTTACAGCAGTGAAAGAAGAACTCTAATCTCATACTGAAGAAAAGGTACCAATACCACACTCACAAACATTTAATAACTAAGAGTGAAGTAAAAGACCTGCATTAAATATTCTACTGAAGTCAAAGTATACAAGTTTTATCCAAAGAATGTATTTTAACCTCTTCAACCTGGACTCAATGCAAGAATCATCACAGAATCTCCATGTTGTCGGACAAATTCATCCTAGTCAAAATCTAAAATTTTGCCAAAATACTAAACCGGATTTGTCAAAAAGACATTAAGATTATTTAATTTTGATGGGACATTGCAGCCGTGAAAATGATGGCAGGTCGTCCCAGCTTTCTGATTAAAGCATCATATAGCTGAAAAGATCTGTTTGAACAAGTAGATACAAAATTATTTTTTCATACAATTTGGGAGTATGCCCCATGTTGTCCCACATTCGATTTGACATTTCATAACAGGGGTTTTATCCAAACACCATCTACACCCACATCCTGTTCAATTTTGTAAGGTCGTAAGCAGTTATGAGCACAAATTAGTAAACAGGAGGGTTACGCCCTGCACAGCTTGTCAGTCTACCATAAAAAAACACAACAAGTCTCTAACCACTCATATTAATAGCTACGGGTATTACATAACCTGCATATATTTGGGCTGGTGGGGGAAGCCTGTAAAGAGGCCTCTGCTGAAAACGAGTATAAACTCAGGACCTCCTGACTGACCGGAAACCCCTGAGCCAGAAAAATAAAATTAATGTTCTCAGTATGAGGATTTCTATCTAAAGAACAACACTGACAAAAATGTTGCAGTCAGATTAAAAAATATAATCTTCGTAAAGAACATGCTGCCTTGAGGTGAATGCTAATGTTAGCATGCTGACATGCTGATGATAAGTAGGCATGTTTATCTTACCAAATTAGTTCAAGCAGAGAAGCAGTTGTTAAGTACCAAGTATTTAGTATATTCTATTGGTATATATCTTATTGTAGTATGGAGTATGCTTTGGCTTTTTATTATCTACTGTATTCAGCTATTTCACTTATTTTGATATGTGCTGTTTGTTTTTCTACATGTTTCTCTCTGCTAGTGTTAATATATATCTTAAGCAACATTATGTAACCGTTTTAGCTTAAAACAGCTTGCCTCTCTATCTGCCACTCAGCCCACCCAACACTTGTTTCTGCACTATGCAACTTCAGTGAGAGGGGAGGATCACAGTGTTACAGACATGTTTACTTCAACATACAAGTTTTCAACACACAACATTATCATGATGTGAAGAGTTCTGTTTGTAGTTAGCACCTTCATTATGTCTGTAATTGTTACAGACCTGGGATTTGATTACAACAGTCAGCAGTCAGAAACGGTGGGTAGAGGGCGCCAAACTGCACAAAAAGACAATTTCTAAATAATGTTGCTTAAAAGTTATTCATGCTCCAACGAAATGCCTGGATACCCTACAACAGTAACACAATATTGTCCTAACAACGGCAGATGAAAACTCAAAACATAACCAGATATTACAGTTCATCCTGTGGGGAACATGAACGTCTGCACTAAACGCTGCTACTCAAAAAACTCATGGTGATCCTCGAGGGACAGTCAACAAAACCAGTTTGATTCATCATGTTGGGACAATGAATGCAGTTTAATTTAGCAGCTTTTTTTGATTTTTCGACCAGAAAAAAAGTGTTGCACTGACCACCATCCATACAGCCCTGGCTCTACCTCGGTCACAAATATACTATTAGGGTTCAACAAATCTTTTGTTCATGCCTTTGTAGTTCAACAGAAAAAAAACAACAAGATTTATCATCTGCAAGTTGCCAAAGGTAATTTTAATAGCCACATAATTGACAGTGCAATTGCATGTTACATTACTTTTTGTTATCAAAGTCTATTCAGAAGGCACGGCATTGAAAATATGATACTTGAGGAATTAGTGAAAATCATGAAAATGAAATGCAAATTAAAAACTCTGTGATCAAACCAACAGTGTGTGAAAGCAGAGTTTTCCTCTCACAGTTTGACAGCTGAGTGAGGCTGAGGTCCCAGCCACTTCTCTCCTGAAACAGAGAACACAAAAATGAGACTGGGCAGGAAACTCAGTGCAGCTTCAGCCTGAATTGCCAATGAGATGCTGAACTTTGTAAAACCCACAGAAACAAAAGGAAAAAAAAAACGCAATACAGTTTGTAATGTTGTCAATATTAAAATGTAAAAAATAGACTGCATTTCTTAGTGTGTAGTAACAGTATATCAATATGTATCAGGTTCTTATCAGGGGTGAGTCACAGAGAGTGCATTTGTCATGTTATTCTTTATTCTGTCACATTTACATGACATGCATTTGTGTTTGTTAATGATGTGCAGTACAGGTTTCTCACCAATGCAGTGGGCCATGAGCTCAAATCTGTCAGATCCAAAAAACATCTCTGGCTTTCCGTTTACATGACAGACTATCATGGGGAAGCCAAACGCCTGAGGAGAGACAGCAGTAAAGATTAAGTTCATGACATCATCTTATCTTGTCTCTCTTGCTTGAATCAACAAGGAGAACTGAAGGACAACGGACCCCATAATCAAGCGCTTCTTTTGTTGAGCTTTTCAGTTTGTCTTTGATCTCCTCGGAGTTGTACAGCGCCAGTGCTTCTTTAATCTCGCTGTCAGACAATCCTGCTTTGATCGCCGCCTGCAGCAAAGAGAAACACCAGTGTGATCAAACTAGATGGAGATTATTAATCTTCTCAGAGACAACCAGGCTGGATGAGTTGGTACCTCGGACAACGATGCGGGCTCAGTGATGTCTTTGTCCTCACTCCAGATCCTTCTCCACAGCTCTCGGGACACCTGCTCAACCCGTTTGTCTCCACCCTTCTCCCTCTCTTGCACTGCTGTCACAAATCGCATTGCAGACATAGAGCCTAGAAGAGCAAAACAGAAGAAGAACTGGTGAACTCATGGCCTTATTAGCTTTGCCAGTTAAAAGAAACAGAACTAATCACTGACTTGTACAAGGTTTAATTACCAACTGGGCGGAATGAGCAACTACCCTCAGACCCTCAGGCCCACAGCCCTCATGGAAATAATTTGGTTGTTTGTGTTATATGGGAATATGTATCATTGAGCACAAAATCAACTGACATGATAGAGGCGTATATCAGATTAGTGTTGCAACTAATTAATCCGGCAATTTGTGTATCGAGTAAAATGAGAGAAAATAGTCATATTAACTGGTAAAATTTCCCACAGACCAAGTTGATCTATTTTGACATCTTATTTTTGTTGACACAAATCCGAACATTTTTGGCTACTCTCATATACAGCAAAGAAAAGTGTTGAATTCACATTTCAAATGTAAGAAAACAAACGCTGCAGGTGCAGATGCATTTCCTCTGGAACAATTAATTATTTAGGCTCTACTCAAGTATTTTTTTAGGATCTTCAGTATTTCAGCTGATATTATTTTTACTTGCCTTGTGTTCCTAAACATATTTGCTTTTAGTTAAATAAGAAACAGTAAACCAGGATCCATGAACATGTACACAATCCCCAGAGACTGGACAGAGTGAGAGTCTCAGCGGCTCATTTTATACTCTTATCAGCACACATTACATGACTGATCCCGTCAAATCCTGTTTGTATGTACCTTTTTTGAACATGGCCTCGAAAGGGTCAGCTGGAGTCTCCAAGGGAACATTAAAATATCCCGCCAAGCGGCGCAGGTCGTTCGTCATGTACATGAACTTGTTTGGAACCACGCCAGGAGGCTTATTGCCTGTAATGAAAGATAAATATTGTATGGAATATAACAGCACCAACAGTGTCAACACAGATGGGAATTGCAACATGCCTTGCAATAATTATCAAGATCCAGTTTTCATAACATTTCTTTTAAGTATTTGTATTTTTTACTTAATGCCGCACTATGTAGTTTTGGGGAAGACATTTCCATCAGAACAAAAAGATCTTCATTGACTAATTTATTATTTTTTTATGCCTGAATAAACAGACTAAACAAACTGAGACCTTATTTTCCTCTGAGAAACAGATTGTTTACTCAGTTATGTAAAAATTAATTATTCATCAGTTTGTATCATTCCTAAAATGTGAAGTTTGAATTTCTTCTCTAAAACTACATAGTTGCCCTTTAAGTAAAAGCAGTGATACCACAATCAAGAAATAAAGTTTCAAAAGGGAAAGTCCTCCAGTGGAGTAAAAATAAGCAAGTATTAACATTAAAAAATATGCTTCATGCCCAACAGCCTGTTTCAGAATAACTTACGGTATATTGGATTTTAACTTTTATATATAAGTGTCTTTTGCAGTTGCAGCCGCTAAAAGTAGATCTTATTTTAAATAGTTTGTATACTGCTATTACAAATATGAATCAGTAAAGTAAAAAATGAAAGTTAAGTAATTCAAATACTAATAATAATTGCTACTGAAAATGAAAA